>NC_081193.1:80626263-80950013 GCF_902713425.1 Acipenser ruthenus | reverse complement strand
CCTACTGCATTCAGTTTGAGAATTAATCTTTTATGCGGGACTTTGGAATTCTCCGTCCCCTTTATGCTATCACGCATGACCCCTTGGTAAACGAGTGCAGCTGTCTCTACTGTTTGCAGCTGCTACGTCGTTTCCCTTCCGGGTCAATACGTTCCTGCAACGGAGTCTCGCCTTCTTCCAGACTGACCAACTTCCCGGCCCGGGGAAAGAACTGTCAGGCCAGCCCGTCCAAAGACTTCCCCTTTCGCTGTTTAGCGCCCTCACAGGTCAGGAGGGAGATTTACAACCAAAACTCATTGTATTTCTGTCACAAGCTCATACTGACATTCACTTTTCACACTGCTGACGCTTGATTGGCTGAGCCATTGATGGCTATATCTAGGAAACTGCTTGCTAGAATCTGACCAAACTTTGCATAGGCATTTATTATGATATATTTTAAATGCTGTGGAACAACTTATTAATTATAATGATGCCTGTAATGTGTTATTTACTCATTGATAGGAATACCTGGTCATTATTGGTTAGTTGAACTTTTCATTGTGTTGCTAAAGATTTCAAAAATATTTTCACTGCTGTCCTTATCCTTGAATGCTACCCTGCCCATCACATCTCAGTATCTATGCTAAAAGCCTAACCTGGATGCAGCTGAGTTATAGGTGGCAAAACAGTTCCAATACTGTGGCTGTAGAGACAACAAATTGACTTTAAGAACTTATTAATGCTCAATTAATTGTTCATTTATTTTTGTAGATGCACATTTATTTACGTATTTATTTATTTTGATACTGCAGCTGGAATGTACTGTTTTTCTGTAAAGTAAAGCTACAAACATGTAGAATAAAACTGCTTACCTACATGTTTTTATACACACTGGTATGTAAACGTGATGTTTACAGTACCATAATTACATTTTAAACACCAAGATTTTATTTGCTCTCACCACCAGTTAGGCTCAGAGAGAGAGACAGGCCTGCTTACTTGCTTGCTGGGTTTCAATCAACACAGCCAACACTGTTTACTGTATTTCAATACATATGTATGTCTGCAATTACTCTACTTCTGTTTACTTTATTACTTCTTGCACCAACTGTAAAATCTGAACCTAAAATCTGAAACTAAAATTGTTTTTTGTTTAGTTTTTTTCATCCGTGATCTCTTCGTTGTTAAGGTCCAACGCAACAATGCTCTACTCAAGCTACAGAAACTGCTGATCGGCTGCATTTGGTAGTAAAAGACTGTGGTGCTCAAAGACACTCCTGCCATAGCTGACCAGATCAAGATTTCAAGATTTACAAAAAAAAAACATTGACATTTATACGATTCTCTTTACTTTCTGACAGTGTTAGACTAATGTATAATTATATTAAAAAAAACCTGAATATCCAAGTGGCCTGTTGTTCTGTACCACCTGTAATGGTGTTGAAAATGCACTTTTTGTAAAATTGACCCAGACACCCTTTGTTCTTAATGCAGTTCATTTAAGTCCATAATGTTATACCCTACGGCTTTACATTTTTCTTAATGCAATTTAACTTTAATTTTGAATGTTACAAACTCATCATTTGAAGTGAATAATCTTTACAAACAATGGCAGAAACATCAAAGCAACACTAATACAATATATTTCAATTTGACTGATCAAAACTAAAAGAAACCAAGTGACAAGGACAAACGTTTTGGATAATACCCAATGGCAGTTTAATAAGTCCAACTAGTTTGTAGTGGTGCTTTTGGGGAAAAACAAAACTGTGGCATTGACATCTGAAAGGTGTCAATCCATACACACAATAATCCAGAGCTGAGAAAGCAAAGGATGTGGCCACATAATGGCCAAGATTGAATGTAGACATTTGCTGACAGTAAAACACAGTCATCCATTCAGCTCTGTAATAGACCCAAAGGGGGCTAATCAGGATGTACAATTGCTAAACCAACCCAATTTGTAGTAATGGATACAAACCAGATGTTATCTTGCAGATTGAATCAGATACACGATGGCAGAAAAAAAAGGAATTTACATAAAAAAATGCCATCTGTTTACAGCTTATCTTTTCCATATTCCCAGCATCTTGAATGTTTTTACTCCTTTTTTGTGCAAGGATGTGTTTCCACTCCTGATTAACAAAATGAAGCGTCGTTTTTTACACCTCAGGTTGTAACTTGAAAGCAGAAATCCCTGATAATAGTTTGATTCCACCACTGCAAAGTGTGCTGATCTCTCTTTATCTGATCCAGAATCACACAAAATAGTGGCAGGTATTTCCTTTTGCACTTCTGGTACAACGTCAGTGACGATATTGGGTTAGTAATGCATGAGAAATACTTGGACGGGGTTCAAATATTTCTCATGCATTACTAACCCCATATTACAGGTCAATATATTTTATTTGTTTTTGTAGTACCTTCACAGAAACGTTCAAAAAATACCATTGGCAAACCAGCATAATGCCACTGTATTACCCTGTAGAAACCCTCGCAAAATCCTTACCAGACCAAAGCATGACCAGCACTGATTAAACTCAGTGGATTTGGTGGAAATATTGGACAGGGGTCCTGATATGGCACACTGGTACATTGTTACAGGTACTGATACAGTGACTGCGGACAGTAAATGAGTGAAAGTAAAATTAGGCTTGCCCCATACTCTGCAATGTGTTCACTAAATTAAACGATCCACTACATCTCTAAACTGTGAGAGTGTGTAACTTTTCAGCAACAAACACAGGAAAGCAGACGGAACGCTATAACTTCATAAGGGGCATGATTGTAGGTGCCCGTGCAATGGATTACCAGTTTACATACAATCTCGCACCACTGTGGTACACAGTTGGTATGTCAAAATATAAAAATGATATCACTGGGGTACCTTACAACCAACAGTAGAAACATTGTAGTTGCTACTGTTCCTCCTTAGTGTAGAACCATTTGATTGCCATTGGATAGCATTTGAGAGGGCAGAACTCCATCCATCAAAGTTCAGCCTTTTCTGTTTGCTTGCTTTTTGAAATGAGCTCTGGAATATGAACACTGCCTGTTTTCCATAACTCTGTTGTGTTCTGTAGCTACCGTGTGCTACTTAGTCATTAGAACTGCTTTATCTATTTGTAAAACAATACCTTTATGGATTAAGAGGATGATGTGGAAGGCCTGAGGTATTTCATGCAGCTTCTTTGCGGCATTAAGGCATACTGGAGCATGTCTTATGAGGTGTATCTCAGAACTGTTTGTGGAGAAAGTATCAGGGCAAAAACCTGGACAATTGTTCAATACTTTATACAGGAAATGTCAATAAGTACTACAAATTCCAAGCTCCATGCCTTTGCAAATCCACTTCCAGGAATGATTTCTAAGTTATGGGTTTTATGTAGCTGTAATTTCCTGTTAGATTTTTTTTCTATGACATCTTGTATTCATAATTTTGTATTCAAGTATTTAAAAAAAAAAAAAAAAACCTGAGAATGCTGTAGTTCAGGGTTTTACACTTTTTTGTGTAATTGTTATAATATTTGTTTTCAAAGTTTAGAACAGTTGGCATTAAAGCAATACAAATACATGTATTTTAGAATATGCATGTTACAATTATTTAATTTTGCACATTTAAACTATATATATATATATATATATATATATATATATATATATATATATATATATATTATCCACCACCATTTAGATCAATTGAGTAGACCACAGTTTATGGTATAAAGTGTTTTTCATCAACTCACTGTCAACTCTTATTCCATATAAACCTTAGCAAAATCTGTTTGCCAGCCATAGCATTATTTTGTGAGCTACAATAACTTTCAACTTAACTGTGTAATACATTGGGAGTACTGGTACATATTACCTGCTGTCTGCCTCTTTCTTCCAGAGTGTGCCCAGCTGCTCTTTTCCATCTATTCAGACCACAGCTTGAAGTGAACGAGGAAGTTCTACCAGGAGACCATGTTCATTCCATTGTCCACACTAGGTACCTCGGAATATATCAATGATCCTGTATGGGGTAGGCAGGCATGACTATTCCATGTGTCTCACAGTGAGGTAGGACATTTGAAAAATAACTTTATTTAAAGGATAATGTTTACCCTCTAATAGGTGCAGAATGAAAAAATAGTACCTAAAGCCAAAAGTTCAGCAGGTTCTGTATTAAATTTGAGCTCCATTTTGGAGCAATTTTGTATGCAAATGCTGTGCCCAGCCACAGGTTATTTTAACTTACACAGGAAAACTAACACGCTTTGTTTATGAAACTGCTTTGTGATACCAGTAATTTCCAGTTCTGATGTGAGTGATTAGAAAGCGTTCTAAATTGGAAGCAGGCTGTATTTATTGTTTAGACATGGAAGGAAATTCAAAGTTAGATTTTTGTTTTGTTTTATTAGCTTAGTGTTTAACATTAATTCAGACAAGGAGGTCCAGGTTTTCATTCTCATTGGGCTTGAGTTTGCCAAGAACGCAAATTTAAAGTTAGTTGCCTTTGCAAAGTGAAAGTGGATAAGTCCTACTTGATTAGAAAGAACATGTCTCCATGGTAACAAGACTTGGCCTCCTGGCCCCATTTCTTCTGCTGGAGAGGACAGGGCTATGAAGAGAAGGTTCATGAGCTCAGCAGGCAATGGCGCCAGAGCCTTTTTAAAAGTGTGTGTGGGGGGGGGGGGGGGGTCAGGGGGGAAATACATTAAAATATTATTTTGAGAATGTACTTTTATTTCGAACAAACATCTCACGAAGTTAAACTGTAAAATAAATAACCAGATTACAAAATGAAGCCACAGCATAATATTACATGTATTCGTTTTATAAAAAAATAAAATCATACATTTGTTAATATATCAAAAGTGAAGCTTTTATCAATCTAAGCAACCATTATTTATAATTACAGAATAACTAATGAGTTGATTACCTGTAATTTTCTCTGTAACACAGTAATAACTGTTAAGGTTAGGATTGAATCTAGGGTAATAAAATTGAATAATGGTTATAATAATTTTTTATATCTTATAATAATAGTAATTCATTGTATTTGCTACTCAGTTAGATATATTAACATATGTCCAAGCTAACGTTTCTCAAATGTGTCCACCAGCTTGATTTTGTACAGCCACAGCAGCCCTCCAACAACTCTTCTCTTAATCCACCTTGACCTTATCAGCGCCACTATGTAGCTTTCATTCTGTGCAGTTCATGCTGCTTGTATTACGATTCCTCATAGCGCTTTTGCTTTTGTTTCTGTTAGCTGCTATTGGCCAGCATTTACATCAGTATTACTGCATGTTGATTGGGTGAGCTTTCATTCTGATCAGATTTCATTTTGGCATGCGTCACAAATCTCCACCCATTTCGCTTTGGTGTCAGTGCTCATTGGTTGATCAATGAGAAAAGACTTTAATAGTGCGACGTGAAAACAGTGGTGTGGAGTAATATTATTTTCTTTTTGGAATTTTCGAAGAAACATTGCTGCACATGAATTTGAAGGCAAAACTTAATATCTGTGTCCGTCTTAAATGACATTGTTAATAGATATTAGAAATACGTATCACAATGTGTTTTGCCTTGCACCGATTTACCACCTTGCCAGAATCTGAGTTACAGTTTCCAAAAAAGTCAAGTGATGTGTGGGATTAACATAAAAACAGGATCACAAAGTGCTGCGTCGGCTTTGGCAAGCGAGTCAGAATCAGGGTGTACTGATGCAGGTACAGCACTTGTAAATGCTTCACGCTTTTCAAACACTGGCCCAGTTATCAACATTTTTGTTTTGTTGTTGTCTGTTCTAAGGAGAGTAATAAACAAAAAAGCAAAACAGTGTGTGTTTTTTTCTTTGTACAACACCCCCTTTTCCACATTTATTTCTGAAGAGTTTAATCTGACAGTTTTCACTTGCGTGTACAGCTAAAAGAGGCATAAGTAAACCCAGTCATGCTATTACTTTATAAAAATGTCTTTTGACACTTTGTTTATTACAAATAAACTACAATGGCAGGGATTTAAAGAAAATAAAAACATTTTGTTTACTTTTGTACTGTTTCTGCTTGATACACACAAGAAAAAAGTGTATAACTTACTGGGTGATGTCCTTTGCTTTATAGTTTGCTTTATAGTTAATTCAGATGGGCCAAGTAAGGCCTTGTGAGAGAGAGCAAATGAATCATAGTCAACAATCTTCCTCCAAACCTGTGAGGGCACGGTATAACAGGAACAGTGTGCTCCGGGCTGGATGGTTTGGCAGTTCATTCCAGGGTCAGTCAGAAGTTGGCCATCCAGGAAGGGAGCGGAGTCACAATACCAGAAGTCATTGCCTGTATTGCAGTAGGCGATGTGGAGGATACGTGATTGCACTCGCTACCGAAGGGGGCGTGACTGAAGGTATATCAGGGAATGTGGCCAAGCAATGTGTTCCTTTGTTATGGTTACGGAAAGTCCAGGTTGGAGCCAGCACCAACCCGGACTACACTTCACCACTGTGCACGAGTCATTGATTTCATCACTAACACTAAGAGCACTCACTGTGGACTTTTGATCGTGTTAGTGTTAAGTGTACTATATTAGTGTTTATTATTTTGGGACAGAACCAGGTGGATTTTAACTGAGCAATACACATTGGTGTGTAGAGCCAGTTACTATTATTTATCGTTGCCACCAGCATCGCAGCTGAATAAATAGCTGTTTGGATGGTGAACTGTGTTGTGTCTCTCATTGCTGTGCACTGCATCACCTCTATACCTGTGCACTGCAAACCACTTTGCCACAGGCCTTCATAACCTTTTCTGGAATATTACAGTTTGACATATAATTGTATTGTAAATTGTTATGCTTTCATTAAATTCAGGTGGGAAATATGCAGCATGTGATTGGAACAGGAAAGTGAAAGTAGTTTTTGTTTTATTTAAATTCAATACATTAGTAATCTACTATATCTTAGGTATTGTATTAATTTTTATATATATATATATATATATATATATATATATATATATATATATATATATATATATATATATATATATAATGTGGTTGATTTACCTGTTGTCAGAGCAATAAAAAGTTTATAATTAGAAGAGCCTGGGAATTAAGATTCAGTACCGGTTGAGAGGGGCTGCTGTATTTTCTAAATGACAAACACTTTGTCTTTATTATAGAAATAAATGAAAAAAAAATGTAGAATTGCATATGTCTATATTTTGTTTATTTTTCATATCATACGCATAGGCCCAGATATTCTAAGCGATGCGCAATCCCCTTACAAAATTTGTGCCTCGCAAATTTTTTCCAACATGGCACAAAACAGTTGTTCAAAGTCGGAAAATAGCAGTTTTAGTTTTTTGCTCAATTAGCAAATGTGTTGGTGCCTTGCAAAACCACCTGCACATTCAATACCAATATAGCAGAAATGCACAAGAGCTACGCGTGAATGTGCAGAATTGGAATACTACTTCACAATGTCATGTAATGGAAACATTCTGCGCATTGCAAGCCTGTCACGCTTATTGCAAAACTTAGCCATTTTCATTCAGAATAGGCCTTCAGAGCAATTCAAATATTTTTGTGCTTAAGCATATGAAATTTGCACACATACACACATTTGAATCTAATGTTTATCATTATAACAGGCATTAGCATGGCTAATAAGCTAAATATTTAAAGGGCCATCACAGATTCTATGGAATTCAAACAGATGTATCTATGCTGTGCTGTCTGCTGGGAAGTGAGTTTATGATTTCATTACTTCTGTCTCCATAATTTTTACAGGTGTCACACAAATATGAGTACATATTACCTATTCTAATTTGTTTACATTTTTGACTTTCTTGTTTTCTGTTACAGTACCACCTGTTTTTTTCTTTCTTTCTCAGTATTAGCTGTGATCCCGCTTATCAAACCGCTGTTGCTCCCTGTCTGGACTGAGCTGATTTTTGTAATGTGTTTTTTTTTTTTTATAAGAACTGTAAGTCGCCCTGGATAAGGGCGTCTGTTATAAGAAAATACATACATTAACAACAACAACAACAACAACAACAAACAACAATAATTAATAATATTAATATTCCAGCTGGATTCCCTTTAAGGAATGGCCGACAAAGGGGAAAAACTACAGGTCCCAGAAGCACCAGCGCCGCGATTAGATAGGACGGGACGGGGTAATTTAAAAGCAGGAAGACAGAGCAACCAGGGGTGTTGCTGTGGGGAGACAGTTCCTGGTTGTTCTATGGGTCCGAACAAAGAAAATCAGCATCCTGCTGGCTTTTGCAGCAAGTCTCCGTGCAACCCGATTCAAAGACTGTGCTGAGTGTGTTTGTAGTGGCAGTACTAGCACTGTTAAGCCACACTACCAAGGCGAACTGGAGTTTGTTTTTTGTGGTCTTCCCCAAATCCCCACTTACCTGTGCAACAGTTGTTTCCAGGAGGTGTCCCTTTCCTGACCTACCTGTACTACCATTGTCTTCCTGGAGAGGGAGACACTTCCCCACTTACCTGTGCAACCGTTGTTTCCTGGAGGAGGCGTCACTCACCAGACCTGCCTGTACTACCGTTGTTTCCTGAAGGGGGCAGCAGTTCCCCGACTTACCTGCGCTGTCCTATTGTCCTGTAAGAAGACAATAGCCCAGCTCACCTGAGCCTCCACCATTGTCCTGGAGGGGGAGCACCGACCTGCTTACCTGCCATACAAACACTGAAAAAAGAAACAAGGACCAGGGGTCACAAATGGAGATTAGATAAAGGGGCATTCAGAACAGAAAATAGGAGGCACTTTTTTACACAGAGAATTGTGAGGGTATGGAACCACCCTGGGATCCTTCAAGAAGCTGCTTGATGAGATTCTGGGATCAATAAGCTACTAACAACCAAACAAGCAAGATGGGCTGAATGGCCTCCTTTCGTTTGTAAACTTTCTTATGTTCTTATGTTCATACCTCAGACTTCCAGAGGGGAAAGACTGTGAACCACTTACCAGGATCTCCAACAAATAAGAACCCCTTGACTACCTAGCCTATAGAGGGAATCAAAAGTGAGATAGTTAGGAGCCCGTGCAGGGCTGAGCCTTGAGCGAACGCATGTGTATTGTAAATATTGTAAATAAACCACGACTCACCAAAGTATACGAGTCACCAGAATCATAATTTCTGGGGAAACTACTCTGACTAGTGGCGAAGCTAGGGAGCAGTTTACTAATATATATATATATATATAACTTGCTTGACATACATGGGGGGCAATTAATTCAACTTAAATAAAACGGGCTGAACGTTTTATTTTAAGGAGCACCTTTTGTAATTTTACATTCAAAACACAGACAAAATTTACCAATGCAGTAATCAGTAGCCTAGCCTACTACTGTATAAGCAGTGTCTTTGATATTGAAATCTATGTGAATGCAAGGTAAGGAGGTGCAAATTGTTGCTTGATCGATCTAGGGTTGATATACTGCTGTATGAGTCTATTAAAGTAAAGCTTTCCTGCATTATACAGGTAGTTGTTTAGAATCTGCCGGCTCGGTCTATGTTACATACCGACGGTGTGTACTATGATACCGTGCTGTACTCGTGATTCTGTTTTGTGAGTTATTCTTTCAGCACAAAGAAAGCATGCTTGGGAAAGTGATTAGTTTTCTTTGGGTCGGAAAGAACGATCATGATTGCAGCTTCCCTGTTTATTTTTTAAACATGTATTAAAACTAGTGATGCTGCTCTCACAATCGTTCTTTTGAATTTTATCATTATATAGATGTGGACGGAACCTTGTATGATTGCTGGGTGTTTTCTATTGCTGTAGTACCTCGGAAAGCTCCTGCATTTCACTTCAGTGATTGGGTGAGTGAGTGTTGGAGTGATGTGCGCAGTTAAGGCTTGCTTTTTGAAAGCGTTATTTTGTGCCTTGCAAAACTGTTTTTGTGCTTGGCGCATAGTTTTGAACATGGCAGGATCTTGCAATTGTCGGCGACTCCCACCAAATTCTGCTATGCATACATTCTATTTGTGCACAGCGCAAAACGGATTGTGGCACGTAAAAAGAAGTTTAGAATATAGTACATTTTGCAAATTCATGCATAATGGCTATTTGCGACGTGCATAACCCTCTGCGCGGTGCGCAAACCTTTCAAATATCTGGGCCTTAGTATTTTTCTGAAAGATTTGCAGTGCAACACCATTAATAGGCCACCAAAAAAATTAGTTTGAGAACCTTAGGCCCCATTCACACAGGAGTGATTGCAAACGATTGCAAACGATCTGAGCTCAGGTCGAGGAGCATTAGACTTAAGCAGTAGAGAACAGTGGGGTGTACATCAATGCGATTTGAGGATTGCTAACAGGATTGTGGGACTAGATGGCAGGTTGAATCCTTCAGTCATTTTCAGTGCCATCAAATCACACGTAATGGACACCCCTGTGTGTTATTGCTATTCAATCATTTGAACCTCAGCCACACAAAAACACCTTTCAAAAACACACATCTCTCACCTTTTTGCCATGGAGGTTTGACTACTGAGAGCGCCTTGCAGTTAAATTCAAACCCACGAGACATCAGAGGCAGTGTCCGTCCCCTATGCTGCCTTTCATTGTAAATATATAGTCCTACACAGTTTAAACTCTGGAGAGAGAAATTAGGCTTATTTAATATGAAATACTGACATCTGCCAGGGTTAGCGAGACATATGCTGTATTTTTTAAAGTTAGTAGTTATTTGCGTCTTAAATTATTTAAAAATAAGAAAACGATGTGTGCTGTAATTTAAAAAGCCAATTGTGCATGTCATTTCTAGTGGTAGTCATATTGCTGTGCATAGCAACCCTTCCTTCTTAACCCCACAAATCATGGCTACCAATATAAGTTACAGAGACACAGCAAACACTTGATTTTGGTGATGGTTTTCTTTGACTGGTATTAGGAAAGCGCACTTAAATTACTGCTGAAGGGACACTCCCTGAAGTGGGCAGTTGAGGAATAATAACAATAAGACACTAGAAGTATAGACTAACAAAGTCAAAGCAGGTGAGCAGGCTACTGAGTAGTTCCAGAGGTGTCCTCAATTTGCTATACATGATTGCCATTTATGTGTACCCTGTCAACCAACCAATCAGAGAGCAGGATTTATCTTCATTGTGATTTAATAATAATAATAATAATAATAATAATAATAATAATAATAATAATAATAATAATAATCAAATATGAAAATTAAAAGAGCAATTACTACAACTTAAAATAAAATTGTTATATGTATAAAAGTTCTTTAAAAGTGTGTGTGCTAAAGGCTTTTTACCATCCACACAAACCCAATCATAGGACAAGTTAACATATGGAAAACACACCACAGAGTATATGGCAAATTAGGGACATTTTCAAATGCTAAATCTCACGTGCAAACACATTTAGAAAGATCTGCCAATTGCTTTGAATTCTGCACAGGCACGGAGTGAGTGTGGAATCAGGATCAATTTGTGACAATTCTACATATGTGCGCGTAACCACGAACATTTTACTTACGCTGAGAAATTGATAAAAATTGAACTCGGTTCTTAAATATAACTTGGTTAAGCCTGGCTGCCACCTGTTCCCATTTCATAATGTGTGTGGCTATAATCATATTAGTGCAGATTTGCGTCAACATGTGACATACATTACATGCAGGTACTATCAGTTACTCCAAAAGTGTATACTGAAAATACTTTTGAAATGTAAATATTTAATTTCAAATATTTGAAGTTGCTACAGCTTCAATTTTCAAGCAAAGTTGTATAGTTTAAAAAAAAAAAAAAAAAAAACAGCAAAAACAAACTGCCATACACCTGTTCTACTGTTGTTGTGCCATGTTTGTTGCCACTTGAAAGGGTTGAAGGTAGAATAACTGCTAACTAACATTTGTTAGCACTTAATGTGCTAAATCACGACCTTATGCTGCGCTGTGTGATTGGCATGTTTGTTGTACATTAACATTAAAGACACTTTATTTAGTTAAACTGTTGGCTACCCGTCGTGTAGAAACATAATCTGGAGATGTGAAAATGAAAGCAGCTTTGAGACCTTTTTGTTAAAGCTGGGAAGGAATGTAAATGTAAAGCAGGGAGCAAGGGGTGGGTGTGGGGGGTGAGGGGCTTGTCCAGGCAGTTCGGCTTCCATCAGGTGTCTGGCTGGCCCAGCCTGTCACCGTGCCCAACTCTTTGTCTCCATGTTGGATGAAGCTGGAGAGTCCAAGAGGAATGAGAGTCTTGGCTGAGAGAGGGAGGCAGAGAAAAAAAAAAGTTTATTAAGGGAAATGTGTAATTAGTGCGGTAGCCTGAGAAATGAAACCAGCAGGCCCAGGAATCTTCCCAGCTCTGCGGTACCTGGGGAGCAGGGAGAAAAGGCCCTGGCCACAGTGTTCGGCTGGAATCCACTCCCTGCTAGTCGGCCTTGATTACTTTCTCGGGTGCCTACTGTGGCGGTTCAGACTCTCGACCTCTCTTCTCTATTGAACGACATTATCCTGCCAGTAGGGAAGGAGAGGGAGACTTGGAATTTTACACAGAAACCTCCCCGTCATGGGGCTTTGACTGAGTGTTCAGGAGTGTTCTCATATATCATTCCTTTGTTGGCCTTGACCTGGGCATTCCTGTGAGGTTTAAAATAATGTTTTTTCTTAAAAGACTATGGATGAAAAAAAAAAAAAAAAAAATTTAAACATATTCCCCTTTATTTGAAGCGAAATATTATGTTTGCAGCTTTGTTAATGTCTCTTCTGTTGTACAACACTTTGGGCTACAGTATTTTCTGAACCATATTATCCAAAGCTTTAATTAATTTATTTTACATTTTTTAATGTTTGTGAATTTTGCTGCCATTCAGTTCTTGCCTGTCTCTCGAGAGCAAAGATCACTCGGGTTTAGGTTAGGAACGCAAAGCAAATTTTTTTGGGGAACTGAGCTGGATTCAAACCCAGGTCTCTTGGGTTAAAGGCTTGAACCGCAAATTAACTATCCTGCTGCGCCACCAAGCTCATGTATGGTATGTTCTGAATAGCATTGAATTAAAGGTCATCTCGTGGAAAGCAAATCTGACCACAATTGGATGCCCTGTGAAATAGGAAAAGCCTAAGCCCCTGTAAATAAAGTTTTACTCCAACCTCCTCATTGTGTACTTTAGCAGAGCCTGGAAATGAAGCTGACAGTAAGTCCTTTCTGTAAGGACTCTTTCATTGTTATTTCTGCTTTAAAGACCACAGCATGTTTTATTGCCAATAGTATGGCAACCTCTTTATTGCTTTTTAAGTGTTCTTTATGAGGTAGGCTCATAAAAAAGCACTTCGCTTCCAATTGAGGAAAATATTATTTCACTGCGATGACAGTACATTTTGAATGCAGAAAGCTGGGAAACTCTTAACTCGTAACCACCTTATCTAATATGTTTTCCAAACTGGTGGGGTTGATGGAAGAAAAAGGGATAACAATTCGTAGCAGCTGTAAGTGGATGAAATAACAAAGCATACTGGACAGTTCTATAAAATACATGTGAAAATCTAGATACTGACATGCTTTGTAGTTCAGTCAGGAAACCACAAACTGCAAATATAAAGTTCATATCTCTTGTGTGGTTTATATGGTAATATGAACAACAGTTAACACTGAGCTTTCAGGAAGGGGATAGTTCTACCAAGGCATAAATTACATGAGTATATATGCCATTTCCCCTTAGCACTGCACTACACCATGTGTGTCTCAGTGTGCTACCACTTGGAGACAAGCAGGAAGATAAATGACAGCAGAATTGGGGAGTCTAATGAGGCAAAGGTTAAGGAGGGTTTAATTGGACTGGACATTGGCCCGTTTGCTGTTGTTAAATGATGCCGCATGCCTTCTGCTCATCTGGTCTTCTCTGAGCAAGGTCTCCAGTGCAGTTTCACATTTAGACGATTTATGAAGCCAGTGAATGGTCTGCATGCCTTTCTCCCTGGGAGGTTGGTGAGTGCACAGCGGTGTCAGCCCCCAGCTCATATAATACATCCAACTTTTAAACATTAGTCACAACCATCCATCTCCGTCACTTCCTCCACTGCAGGGGCTCCTGCGTCTTGTTCTCGGTTGCAGGCTGTGACACCGGCCATTGTTCTCGGTAGGCAATCCCTTCACTGGCTCCAAGGACCTTATCCACCAGCCCTGACACCAGGCCTTTGAGGAACGATGCTTTACTCTCATGTTCCTCCCTCCTTCCCAAGCTCCTTTCTCTCAGCCATGGGAGGGTGGCTGTCAATGGGGTGACAAATCACTGAACAGACAGAAAGGGTGGCAGCAGAGTGGTCCTCAGTGTGTGACCTCGCTAGAACCATCAAAATATCAGCCTTTCTATACTTGTGTACTAAACATATTGTAACCCTTTACAAGGCAGAATCGTTCCAGAGCATTTTGATTTTTTTAAAATATTTTTATCCATAAATCAGTACAAATGTTGTTTTTCAAACTACAATGTATGAGTCTACGAATAGCAAAATAATATTAACCTTATACAACGCTCAAGGTTGTTTCAACCAAACATAGCAGAGAATAATTTATTACACAGCGACATCACAAATCAAGCCCAGTTCCGAGCTCATCCATGCATTGCTAAACATGTAATTTTAGCCATGCAGATAACTAAAATTAATTCGTTAACACATGGCAGGTCAGAAAACCACTAAAATATATTTAAGTCTCTCACATTTGTATCAATTTTAGGGTGAGCTGGCACCCTCATATTGCAATTACAAGACACAGTTGTTATTTCTTCCTGAATGGCCCATTGCCCTAATGGCCATATACGGGTTAATTTAGGATATATTGATGTTATGTCTGAAACTTAAGACTTTTGTTATTAAGGTTTCTTCAATTGCCCAGATGGTTTTTGTAAAATAAATAAGGCTCATGACACCCATTGAAAAATGTCTGGGTAATTAAGTAGCATCTGTTGTTAGTAATAACTCATGGTGGTGTTCGTTTGATATTCAAGGTCCCTCTAGTAAAAAACATCCAACGCTAGTTGAGCTGGTGACCTGAGTGTTGTCCCAGATTGTTCCCAGTGATCGTACCCCTCCTGCTTAGCCTGACCTACGTCACTAATCTGCTGCTGCTCAGCAGTTTAAAATATGCAGTCTTCACAAAGCTTTTACACATGCATTGTTTAAATGATGTCTTTATCAATAAAATACAGTTTGATATTCCATGAACGTGCTGTAGACTATTGTTGTTGTTTTTTTTAGCAACAGTTGTAATGGAGTGTTCTTGTCAACCCTAACACCAGCTAACAACATGACAGTTCTTAAACCAAACAGATTAATAATGCCATTCTGCTATCTTTGAATACAAAAACATTTAAAACCAGCAATGCAAGGATACCAGAATGCTGCTAAACAGCTGTTTTACAGCGTGCTCACCCCTATTGGCTCTTTAGAATTGGTGCAGGGAAACAATCAATTACACCAACCTCGGGCCATACACTAGCCACATTATTGGATCCTGTCTTCTCCACTTTCAACTTCTGGCCTCCTTAGTCGCCCTCTGATATCACCTAATGACATCACCTGCTCTTTTTGCTTCATTGCCTCTTGGGACTGTCTGCACGATTATTTATGCAAAGCACTGCCCAGAGGATTCTTTCCTTCCAATGCCATGCCCGGGATTGATGACAGCTGTTTGGGACAACCCCAGGACTGTCTGTGGAAAAATATATTGTTTTCCTGCGTTTGTCGCCTAAAGGCTGTTGAAAGCATACAAAACTAAAAAGATTTGCACACTGAGCGTGTCTTTTTTTTTTTTTTTTAGTAGTCTCCAATTATTTTATATTTTCTCCCAATTTAGAACGTCCAATTATGACCCCTGCAGGAGGGTGAAGATGAAAACACACTGTCCTCTGAAGCGTGTGCCGTCAGCCACCCGCTTCTTTACACACTGCAGGCTCACCATGCATCCACCTCAGAGCTACAACGTCGGAGGACAACACAGCTCTGGGCAGCTTACAGGTGCCCGACCAGACCACAGGGGTCGCTGGTGCGCGGTGAGCCGAGGACACCCTAGCTGACCTAAGGCCCCCCCCCCCCCAGGCGGTGCTCGACCAGTTGCGCCTCCTGGGAGCTCCCGTCCATGGTCGGCAATGGAATAGCCTGGACTCAAACCGGCGACGTCCAGGCTATAGGGCACATCCTGCACTTCACGTGGAGTGACCTACTTCTGGGCTCCCGGAGTCCCGGCATCTTCACGGCGACTCTGGCCTCTTCAGACATCCTCGGCTGGGCAATGCCTTCACGAGCACCGTCTTGGAGTGGAAGGGTTTCGTGTAGTAGTTCTCTCCATGGAGCGGACGCTCTCCTCCTCGATGTCAACAGGCAAGCTTTCGCTAAGCGCCCGCCTGTGTGGCTATGGTGTTGCAGTCGCCTTGAACACTGGCAGGGCTGCCTTCCCAAACAGGCGTAATCTCACTGGGGATGCCCTCCAGCCAATCAGGATCTCCCAATCAGCTTAGCTTGGGCAAGTCTACCAAAGCAGTCACACTGGTACATTGCCTTATGGAGTAAACAAACATACAGTACATACACACAAACAAACAACTGGCAGCCAGTTATTTTCTAGCTATGGTTTGATCCCTAATCAATTATTCTTACCCGTGACTATTTAGCCCATTAACAAATAGGAAGCATTTTAAAATGGTTAAAGCTGTCACAGGAGAGATCAGCCCTAAATTAGATTGGTAAATCAGTAGATTAACATTCTTCTCAATTTTTTTTTTAGCGATCAGGGTGTTGTCAGCAGCATGCTCATTGTGCCTTAGCACAGTTTAGCATTGCCTCCAGTGTGTTTATTCTATCTAACCAGCAGGCGCAACACACTACAATATTTATTGCACATATGCCAGCTGATCATTCTCACTATCAAGACATATTCAGGAAAAAAAGGCAATGTGTATTGGAATGTAATTTAAAGAGGAATAAAACACCAGTAGTTAAAAAGTGCACCAACCTTAATACAACTCTTGCAGTAAATATGCTTTGAAATAGCAGCTTATACTAACATTTCTGTACCCCCATGGAAATGCAATACCACAGTTGATGAAGTCAATTGCCAAACACAATTCTTCAGCAAACAGTAATTCACTATAAAAATTATTTTTCCAGCCTACTCGGTTATAGGTGCAGTTGCATGTTTCTGCTTTCTTTGCTTACCCTTATACTAATGGAGTGTCATACAAATGTAACATTTTGTAAACAACTCCAGTGCCAGGCACTGGCTTATTTGTCTTTCATTCAACTCCATTTTATACTTTACTCACCAATCCTCCCTGTAGTAAATCAAGGGTTCATGTTGTTTTTCTTAATCATATCTCTAAATGATCACATTAATCATTTCAAAAACTACACAATACACACAGTGTGCCTGTATCCTGAATATGTACCTATGTGGGGAGTAGCCAGATGACATGCATGCTTAAAAATCTTCTATTGGAAATCAGGTTCATTTAAAATAGAAATGGTCATTAGTTAATCGTTTTTAATATGCAGCCTGTAGTTTCCAGGTATTTCAGTGCACAGATGTGCTTCATCAATTATATTTTTAGAGGGAAGGTTATCATTTGTTTCATTCCTATGCAGGGTGATTTTGGACGTTATACCGGCAGGCAAACTTTCTTTGAAATCTTTGTTTTATTTCATGCTTAAACTGTCTTGGTGTTACTGCATGCAGTGATAAAGTCCCGGAAATAAAAATAAATAAAATAAGGCTGCAGAACCGGCTTTAAGAAGAGTACAGCAGTCCTGAACACAGATGGTTCATCAAGTTTAACTTCTGCTATTTTTTCAAGTGGTAAAAAAAAAAAAAAAAAAAAATATGTAGAAAAATTCAAGTGGAAACATTTTGACTAGGTTTTCCTCTGTCTTCCTGCAAAAAAATGCACTCCTCTAACAGCTTTAAAAAAATAAAATAAAAAATAACCATTAGAAAATACCTTTACCAAATGGTGTGCATGTTGCACATAGGAAATTTTAGCTGTCCAAAATGATGGCAATACTATTAAGTTTTCAGTTAGATTTACTTGAATTGTTTTGTTAGCTCTGTGTACTTTAGGGGCTAAATAGTGTACAGTACAACAGCATCATTCATATGGAAAGGGGAAATATAAGATGACAGCACGTTCTACATTGTGGCAACAGCACTGCTACTTTCACTACCTTCCCTGAGATGTGTCCTGTGGTGTGTGACAACAAGCAAACCATTATGTCCTTAAGAACTGAGTGTGAATATATGCATGCTTCACATTAGTTTTCCCTAACGCATGTTCAGTACAAATAAACCTGATATGTCTTCAGTGTAAATGCTGCTCCTGTAAACAAGTCGGTCAGAAAATGCTTAAGATGTAAACTGTGGGTCTTACTTGTGTAAACAACTCTGCAGTGAACAATGGCGGGAGATTATCCTGCCAGTTCTCTGGATTAGAATGTGGAGGAGGACTAAAAGTAAGCAGTTCAGTGTGTGAGAGAGGATAGCGTCTTTTATTGTGACAGTTCAATTTGTTAATGTCAGCCTGGTCATTTTAATAAAAATAAACCTTGGTATTTTCCTTATTTTGATTAACATTTTTTAAAACAATAACAAAACATCACCATGCCAGCTTTTGTTTGGTATATTAACAGGGCTTGGTGAACAAGTGATAATTTAGAAACGTACAGTACCTTATTCCAGACTCGCCTGTACGGACTGCAAGGTAATAGAGGAATATAATATTATAATATTACATTTAACATTTTTAATCACAAGAAACCATCCTACAGTGGTTTTGTCGGAATTCATTATGTTGATTGCAACATGAATGTGCAATCAAAGATGAAGTTATGTTTCCTTGATTACAAGAGAACTAAATCACTGAAGGCTGCTACTTTAGCTGCAGTAAACTTGAAAGACAACAATTAAACAGTTATATACCATAATAATATCTACAAATTAGAAAATAAACGGTCTTTGAACTGCATTCAGTCAGTATGTGATTGCAAAAATATAAACAAAGAGAAACAACTCACACTTGTCAGATGCTTAATCTCAATGGCTTTTCTAAACAACCATTAGTATAAAGGTAAAAACCTTACAAAAAAGACATCCAAACAAAGTTCGTTTTTTAAACAGTAATTGTATTGTTAACCTTTTAAGATTTAACCCTCATAAGACAAACAGCCTATCCCAGCTGGGGACCAACCCAGTTGACCCCTCAGTCCAAGGGTGCGTAACAAACCCATGGCACTCTGGTTGGCTTTTTTCTATTTGGGAGGTGTGGAAAAACATAACCTGCAATTCCTTTTAACAGCCTGAAGAGCATTGTTGTTTCCAATTGCTCCCATCCAGCTTGACAAGTGGTATAATGCTGAATGGTGATTTAGAATGTATTTTGATGCAATTGCTAAGCACTAAGCAGACACTTCCCAGGCTTGATAAAAGGAGTGTGCCAGTAACTATGGCTCATTTCGTTGTTGTCACTGTAAACCGCACTCTCTGTTGCTCCTCATCTGACCTCCCCATTCAACCACCTCTTTAGGCTCTCTATTGCCTGCCCTGTTATCAACATAAAAAGTCATCCAGTGACACTCCACACTTGTTTATGCCCAAAGGGATGTTGTTTATACTGCTCGGGGTGATGGCCTCCACTCAGTGAGAGTTCAGTGAGCTCTCAGCCAAGCACAGTTCATTGAAACTCCTTCCTGCTGATAGCACAGCCTCCTGCAGCAGCCAGACCAGCTCAGATAGTGTCTTTGACAGTGGCAGTCCCTGTGGGGTACTGGAACATAATGTAAAACCTTCATTTTGATTGCCACCTTCAATGAACCACAAAAGTCATTTTACTGTGACATACACCCATGTTGGCTTGAAAAATATACGCAACCCTAAGCTTACTGAAGTTCTTCTAAATGAATATCAAACTGTACTGAAGCTTTGTAATCAGGTTAAATTAATCATAGAACGTGTGGCATTTTACAACCTATATTTAAAACAAAATAAAAATATAGAGGTATGGGTATCATAACAATAGCCAAAGACAATAAAGTTAGTCAACAAGAACTGGATTAGACTGATAGTTATGACTGGTATTCAACAGCTGACAACAAGTCAGGCTTTGAGAGTGATCTGTACAGTACATAGCACATTAACACGTACCATTTTTGTGTTATTGAGCATATTAAATATCATGCTGTTAAGTCAGTCTTTTTTTTTTACCAATAACACTCATAACATTGTATATGGCATTCCTTGGTAGCTTGTAAATTGCTTCACCTGTGGCTTCTTCTCTCAAAAGAGCACTTGTGCTGTTGTGTCTCCAATGATGTATTCCTTGCACAGTGTACAGAATATGATAAATGGCCTACTATTTGGTCCAAGTCTGTTCTCATCACTTTGATTTAATGGTCCTTAAACATGTTCATGTTTATCTTCAGTGTTTCCCAATGCACCCTATGTAGCTATCCAGCTGTTCATAGTATTTATTAATTCAGCAGGCTGGTTTAACTTTAAATTAATTTATTTATTTTCAAAGTAACTTTCTTGGGAATGTAATTTGAACTGCATGAGATACTGAGAGAGTTGAGAATGCGTCATTGAAGTAACCTGAAGTCTTAACTTTATGCTCTGGCAGGGGGAGTGATTTGCAGGTGTGGCAGGGCAGAAGCCCTGCTGGTGTACATAGTGTGTGGGGGAATGTAAGGATGGCAGGGATGGGGTAAAATCTGTCCCTGCCAGCAATCACAGGTAGGTAATTGAGTGCTAACTGGGGAGTGGTCACATGTATAAAGGAGCCAGAAATCTTTTGTTTGTTGGAGGAGTTTGGGGGTGAGTATTTGAATTGTTTGGTCACTTAGTAGTGAAGGCTAATGCCCAGCCTACAAGTGTGTTGTTCTTTTGTTGAAACCTTTTATTTTGGCCCTCGTGCCGTGTTTATTTTGTTCCTGTTTTTGTGTTTGTTTTGGTTAATAAAGTGTGCAACAGCGCTTTAAAACTGCAGCTTTCTGTCTCTGGGCCTAATTCCTGCAGGTAACCAGCCTGGGCCGTGACGCTGCCCTGTCACAGCAGGGCATTACTCTTTGTCAACATCAGAATTTCCATGGGACGTTTATTGCTTCGGATGGACACTGAGTCACTGTGCAGGGCTTGTTTGCCTGCTTTCCCAAAAAAGCGCTGGAGGGTGATGGGTCCTTGCTGGAAGTGAGTCTCTATTTTCATTGCCAGGCAACGGAGCAAGGGGTCAACAGAATTATCTGAGGATTATCAAGACTTAAACTGGGGTCAAGAACAGTGAGAGTCTGCAAAAAAATTAAAAGAAGGCATTTTTGTTTTAGTGTTGATCTTTGTGTCCAACTTGATCCCTGTCACGTCCCACTTGTCCTTAATTTCATGTCGGGTATATTCGACAGAGATAAGCTGGGTTTCGGTTGAACTAACAAGGCAAAGCACAGTTACGTATTCCCAAATCATCTGAGACCCTGGATATGTAGCACTGAATCGTTTACTGCTTCAGGGCAGGTTTGAAAGTAGCTGTATATGGTCATTATGACTTCACAGATATTTATTGTTCTAATAATCTAGCCTCTTGGGGCTGTAGTGTATCCCCATTGGAAAAACATTGCTTAACACTACTAGTCCATCAAAATGTAGATAAAAGCCTGCTGATTGCTTTTCCAGGAGTTCCTGCCCTGTTGTCCACACACTATGAACCCCCTCTATACTGGTTATATATTGTACCACACATGGAATAATATAAAGTTAAAGAGGAGCAGTTATTAAATCCACCGCTGTTAAGATCATGAAAATTGATGGGTTTGAGGACTGGAAGTGGCAAAATCATAATGCAGGTGAACAGTTTAGAGCTAGTTACAAACCTTTTCAGACAACAATTTCCTGATACTTTCCTGATAGTGTACGAGCACAAAAGCAAATAAAAAAATTATTTTTTGTTAAATAAGACTACACTACATGGTATTTAGATTTGTGGGAGCAGTACCAAATTCTATGGAAAGGAAATTGCACTCTGGGTGCCATCTTTGGATGTCTCAAAAGTGTTCCCGTAAATTTTTACAATAAATAGAATATTGAAAGCTTATATTTTATATTTTGATCATTCAATCAATGATCCTTCCATCACACAGGTGCCTGTGGTGGTCAAGCTCCAAGGGTCATTTCTGTTACATCAAAACATTCTCTGCAAGTACCCATAGATTTATATTTCTCTACTAAAGGAGATTTGGAGTAAAACAAATTTACACTATACCCTATTGTCTTATCCAATCTTCTTTACCTACCAAAGACAGCATGCACTATTGGACAGCAGCTTAAATGAATGGAAGATGTAATCCCCAATGGGACAGAGATATACTATAATGGAGATGTCCATATGTACATTTGTTTGACCTACATCTTGAAAATCATTCATGCAATTGTGACTTTGTTCAGGGAGTCCTTTGAACAATTGAGGCTCTAGTGGCTTATGGCATGAGTTGGATTGGTTGGACAAACCATGAACTGAACTACAAAACAGAACTTGGTTACTGGATACCCTACATTTTGAAAGAACTACTCTTCCATTTCCCATTGTGCATTGCATGTTTAAACCACATTCCTTTCTGCTTCCGGCTCTTTTCTGTGTTTTAGGTTGGAATATATATAGGGAATAGTTGCAGAAAAACAAAGATGACAAATACAGAGGGATGACTTACTCTGTTTGTTAAATTACTGTTTCATTTTGCTTTGCATATTAATATCAGTACCAGTACTGAAAAAATCATAACAACCCATAAAATGTTTTTTTTTTTCTGTTAGACTGATTAAAGTCTTCAACAGATAACGTCCTTGTTTTGGTATTACTATTTTCAGGAAAGACCACTTTACTTCCATTTCACACAGGCATGTTTTCTTTAAACTCTTCCTGGTCACTGAAATCTATGAAAGACCTGAGTTTGGATATTCAATTGATGGAGTGCTATTTATACAATCTACTATTTTAAGATTAATGGCAGCAGGCCACAGGTATATTGTTCATGTAAGTGTGCTTGAAGTACATGTTGTTTTTGTACAATGGCCATTACTCAAAAGCAGTGTTCTGTAGCAGATTTTCATGGCTCTATCTGGAAATCTTTGTTTCCAGAGATCAAAGAAAAACAAATATTTTACTCAAAATTACACAGAAATGTGGCAAACTATCAGTAGGAAAGGGCTTGTTGAAGATTTACATCCTCTCTGTGATTTATATCCCGACTCGTGTTTCCCCTTCATCACTCCTGATTTACAAGCCTTTCGCACATTTAGAAATCCATATCGCTCAAAAAGTTCCACTTTTCTGATGCCACATATTTATTGTTGTACTCTCACTTCCCATATAATAGTAACACTCAGATACATTGATAAAGGAATAGAGATGGGAGGTATGACAGACATTGACAGGTGTAATTGCATAGTAGTTACTAATTAAGAACAGGAATCAGGGTTTAACCCTTCCACTCCGGTGAACATTCTACCTGTTTGAGGTCTGACTGACATAACTTGACTTTCGGTTTGTGTATCAGGACAAATATCCACCAAAAGTATACCGTATGGTACCTTTCTAAACAGCTGAGTGTCCGAAGATTATTAAGAGAATAATGTTTTTACTCTATGGTGAAATATACCCCATGATTACCTAGTTTGAATGTAAAACAAGAAGCTTTAAAATGTACTCGAAAATTCATTTTTCTTTAGAAATGTCTCCATAAGTGTAATTTAGTAATCTCCTACCCAAAAAACTGAAAGCATCAGTGGTAGCCACAACCCTCAGGAATTAGGATCAGAAAGAATTTTATAAAAACCATGTCTGGTTTTGATTTTACACCAAATTGTTTGACGGGCCCGTAATGTGAAGAAGTTCGCCATCAGATAGATCTGTCAACTCATCAACATATTCGGTAAATATATATATATATATATATACATTATGGTATATGGTAATCGAAACTGAAACCTAAGATACTGAAATGTTGCACCTCATAATAAAAGGTACCTGGGGCTTTAGTGAAATGTATTTTGATTGGCGAGTCATCCGTGATGTTTATCCTATGAATATTTCACTACAGTTAATATTTTCTTAATTTATTTTTGGCTTTATCTTGTCTGTCTATCTAACTTTACTTTCGTTTTGAAAGTATATTGTGGCAAACCGCGGTTCCAACAGGTAGGGGTTTCTCACAGGCAGAGGTGGGACGCAAACCCGGGACCTCCCGCTCTGAAGCATAGTGCCGATACTGCTGTACAAAAGAAAGGTTTGATGATACCCCAATAAAAGGTAGTATTCTTAAATGTTTATTTTAGCAACATGCTAAATTTTGACCAGATTTTTCATCTTGCCAGTTGCTGTATTTTTTCACAACGTATGTCAAAGCAAGCAATATTTTCCAATGGCAATGAAGCATTTTATAGCAGGCAAAAATGAACCCTAATGATGAATTTGTAGACTTGATTAAATGTCAGGAACTTGATGGATTGCAGCCTGATTTGGTATTTGTTTTCATAGTAGCAGGTTTACCATAAACAATATTTAAAAACTGTATCCCTAAACCCATGTGCATTTATTCTGCTTGTCCTGCACTAACTTTTCATTTTAGAAAGTTCTGTTGAACTGTGCTGACCTATATATAAATATTACAGAAATAGCACTGGTGTGCCTTCTGCTATCCAACTCTGGCTGAATCCTTTTCTGAACATTAATGTGATTTGACTTCCAAATAAATCAAACGAAAATGTTGACACTGGGGCTTATTTAAACAACATTGCTGTCTGCAGTGTTAACATTACTGGATTTGCTTTTCAGTTCTCCAGAAATCCCCGTCCTTAAAGACTATTAGAAAATGATTCAGTGCCATCAGCCAATCAGCTTTCAGCTGTAGCAGGCTTCTATCAGACACTAGATGCCCGCTGGAACGTCACAGCATCAACTGTGAATCAAACTTAAAATCAAGCCACGCGAGTGCTGGTGTCACGAAATCCGCCATCTGGTGAATCTATTCTGAAACAGTTTTGATATTTTGTGTTGTATATTTTGTGTTGTATTGACATGATGAATGTATTTGCACTATACGCTGAATTACACTCATAATAAACACAACGTTGAGTAGGCACATTTGATTATTCGTGATCAGCCCCCCACAAAGAATAAAGATGACATACTGCACATACAGTACAGCAAGGGCAATTTCATTAAGGTTGAAGCACAAACAGGATTACTCTGTTGGCTATCTATAGCACAATCAACACACACAATAGTAGAGTACACCTGGATAGGCATATTGTGTGATTGCCAAACAAACCTGTGAACTTGTGAATAGCCTTTGATATACATATAGAAACATTGAGGGGACATAAATTCGGATCAGGCCGTCCACAACATTCTCCAAATGCTTGCTTGCTGGAATACAGGAAGTGTTGGAAAGATACATTGAAATGTATTATTGGGTTAGACATCCTGTGGGTGAGATAAGATAACGAGATACAAATACAAATAACTACCCATAAAAATGGGTCGGATCATTTCGCACTATGATTAAGACCCTCTCCTATGTTCTATGAGGTTGCCTGTATGATCCCAGCTTCCTGGGTGCTATGTGGTCTCCCCTATTCTGGTCCAGGGGACAGGTCATTGCTCTGCCCACCAGGAAAGTCAATTTCCTTCCTGATGTAAGTAACTCCCAGCTGGGGGGTCTCTTTCTCTCTTCCACTGTCAGTGGGAATTCTCTTGCCTGTACATACACTCTATGTTACCGCCTGTTCCATGCATTCCAGACTATTGGCTAATAAATAAATAATAATAATAATAATAATAATAATATTAATAATAATAATAATAATAATAATAATAATAATAATAATAATAATATTGAGCTACACTGGACTGTATACCTGCTCTTTCTCTCCCAGGCTGCTATAAAGCTTTGTTTTGGGTTCAGCGAGCTGTTGTGCAGCCTGTCCTTATTAGACATCCCAGTCATAGAAGAATTGTAAAGCTATCATACTCTTGGCTACAGACATCTTTACATTCACATGTCTTTTTAAAATAACTGTTGCTCCCTTTTCTTTTGAAAAAAACTCGCTAAAGAAAGGCAGATGCATATGCATATCAGAGAAAAACTTGCTTTCCCTTCAGCAGGGGTAGTTAGTTGCTTAAAATCACAAGAGCATCAGATCAAAAGGAACATGTTTGCTTATGTCTGTGAATTGGTTATGCATCCCAGGTTTTTCCTGCTGCTCATAAATAGGCCCTAAGGGGATATCCTTTTATTTAGAGGCCTGGGTCTTTTTTTTGACATGTCTAGGAGCTTGCAGCTTGGCCACGTACCTGCCTGTAATTAATGCTGGCCGTGTTGAGAAATGAAGGTGTGAAGTGAGGGCATTGGCACACACATTTCTGTTGATGGATTCCTTAAAGGTTATCTTGCAGGGTCAGCAAAGAAACAGTCAACTCAAAGGTAACACCTTCCAAAAGTACTTAGAGCCCGCATCTGCATGTTTAAACTTTGCTTTCCTGTTTGGTAAACACCTTCAAGCCAATCACGTAGTCAGTGTTAAGCTGCATGAAAAACGTTAGCGATTACTTGGAAAGCCACTGATCTTTAGGGGATGATAGGCAATCATCATAGCACATCAGCACAAAGCTTCTTGATGATCTTTTGCTTAAAAGGGAAGTAGATTGTCTGAGTTGTCTTACTTATCAGATATTGTCTGTGACACTGGGAAGGTACGTCAGCATCCTTAACATAACATGAGCGGTATTGATTGAAGATTGAATCCCACTCCCCTGGTTTGGAAACTAAAATGCTGTCTGTTGTGCTACCGGAGAGAGTCAATTGCAAGAAAAAACATCAGTAGCAGAAACATGTTACCCATGCCATCTATTATGCAATTGCTGTTTCAGCATATAAGGTGAAACCTAAGAAAATAAGTCAAGTAGACAAATGTTTCGGATAGTGCTTTCATCAGTGCATATATCTGTCCTCCCTCATGTAGTATATATTCCTTTGTTCCTTTGGAAGTTTATAGGAAGTTTATTTTATTGTTGCATTATCCTGTTCATATCTTTTAATGCTTTTTCGCTCTCAGTAATATGCCAAAACTCTATAAGTCTTTTGGCATAAAGGTTTGAATCTTAAGAAGGCTGTTTGTGAGAGAGATTGTAGTACTGTCTCATGACAAGCAGATCCTGGGTTGCCATAGGTAATTCATCCATTCAATCACAGATTGTAAGGTTGCGTGTCCCAGAACTATTGTGGAACATGTCTAAACCATTCTGGAATGGGTCAGATTGTCAGTTTGTGTGCAACATATGTAGTTTATTTATGTATACTTTGCAAGGTTTGTAGTCAGCAGCTGTTCTCAATTTGTTTGTTTTTATTTTAAAATAAATATGGTATATATTGAAAACCCTAGTCAGAGTCCCTTTTTTGTGAATCTCCTATGTAGTTAATATATATATTGTAGCGAACAGCTATTCAGGAACAGCAAAGCATTGTAATGAGGTCAGACAATAGACATCACACAATAACACGGCAAGCATCCCCACACTCCGTGGAGATCACAGGCTCCCCTTAAATAACCCAAAGGCTACCAACAATAAAACAACAATGTAACATATTACCCCGCCCCTGGCCCTCCGTCCGTTCTTTTAGTCAAGGTGCGTCCCTTGAATCCCCTGAATCTGGTGCCAGGCTGCACCAACTTTAGTTTATGGGACCATTTTGTGGCAGCTCCTGCCACCTATATATATATATATATATATATAGGTGTGTGTGTATGCGTCTGTGTGTGTGTGTGTGTTGCTATGATCAATTCTTGAAAAATATTTCCCAATTCCCTTTAGTATGAAAGGTGCTTACAGTATGTCTTTGGGTGGTGTGATAAATTATTTGCCTCAATTATTTGAACCAATACATTCAAGTCACTTATACTGAATTCTCTCTGGGATATAAACCACCAGTGCAGAGGTAATATTTCATAGTAGCAATTCAAAAAGTAAAAGGGCTGTAAAATGTGAAGCGACAAGCGCGGCAGCCAGCCTCATCAAGCCAAACTTCTTTCAACGTCATTAATAATATTAGCTTACACCTCTGGAGGGGGGCTGTGAGCCAATACCATCACAGAGGGTGAAATAATAACCAGGGAAGTGTTCAATGGATGTGCTTTTTGGTTTCTAATTTTATGGCTCTGGCTTTCTTTGTTCTTATTTTGGGAAATGTCAAGCCCCTTGTGTGGTTAAGAATCAATGTCTGCATGTTTCTGTGTGATGCAGGCCTGATGGCAGATCGTGCTTAGACCCCCAGCTTCATGGTCAATGCAAGCTGGCAAGCTTCAAAGGTAAGCCCAAGTGCTCAATGGGAGAGTTTGCAGTGACCCGCGACTCCTTGTAGATTTGGTTACCGTGGCTGGAAGATTTTTGAGGGTGGGGGGGCTGACTCAAAGGAATCCAGCTGTCCAGAGACTCAAACTTTGGTGGGAGTGACTTTTTTTAAGTTTTCAACTTGATTTTGCTGGAACAGATGTTATCTGCAAGCAATTAACATCTTTGTCATCAATGGAGAGGATTTAGAGTGTGTCTGTGTTTATTTTAATCTGCACAAAAAAAATCAGCGAGTGCAGCTGAGTTTCCATATTACCCTAAAATAATATTTTAAATAGTAGAAACACATGTCTCAAGAGCATGGTTTCCATATTGAAGCTGTGATCAGTAAACAAAGATTGTGGTGTATTGTAGTCCCTTCTAGCCAACACTTAGAAACATACAATCAAAACATTTAGACTCCAAAATCATAGGATTGGTTGTGCTTGTACTGAATGTGGATCTGGTCTTCCATTAAATCCAGAGAATTTTGAAGTTTACCTTATAGAGCGGGTTATCTCAATACAATGGAATACAACCCTTAGTGCTAATGGGTACCATTCTCACACTCCTTCAGTCATGTCATGCATTATGAGAACTGTACCATTAATTAAACGCGCATTGCATTCCAATGACTTTGTAATATTTGAGATATTATATAAATTTTACTTACCTAGTCGTGGCCCTCTGGGTTTACAGCACAAGTAATGTAGGCATAATTCCGGTCTTTCTTATTGTGTCTCAGGTAGATGAAAACGAATTGTCCTTCCACAAGGGGGAAGTTCCGTGTGCTTCTAAAAGTTTATTCAAAATAAAAAAGCATGCAAGAGTTGGAGCTAAGACAGTGGTGGCCCATACGTGGTTCGCGATCTACGGGTGAATCTCAAAAGATTTTCGGTGAACAAGCACTAAGCATAGTGTTTTTGTTACGGCTGATGAGGAGAGCCTTCTATGTCGACAGTTTCTGCATGAGACTGAAAAAATGCTTGTGCAAATGTACATTTTAATTTAGGCGCATGTGTGCGACTAGAGATTCTTAAAGGTTGACTATAAAAAATAAACGTGATTTTTTTTCAGCTGAAAGTATAAAACAAAACAAAAAACAAAACAAAAAAAGCCTCACAATCGGATCTAAACTCTAATAGCTCAATCGCAATGTAGTCTGGGAATGTAGTTTATTGGTGTCCACTGCCCACTGTTAATCACACATTAAAAAACTACAAATCCCATACGCCGCCAATTTCACTGATTAATCTGTGAAATTGGCGGCTACTAGTTTCCAGACAGTTTGAAAACTTGTCAAACAAAGATGAGGAAAATAACAAATTATTTCCATGTGATTGGAGAGGTTTCAAAATGAAACCGTGAAGAACATAATTCAGATATGTCGGGTTTTTACAAGAAATGAGCAATGAAGGTATATCAGAATGTCAGAAGATGTCAGAAGATGAAAGCGAACTGGGAACTTCGAGAAGGGCTATGTTAGTTACAGCGTGTTCACAGTGGCAAAAGAACATACACAGCCAACAGTGGCTAAAAGATTTTCTCTGGCTTAGTTTGACAATGTTTTTTTTTTTTTAAATCCATGTTTTGCATGTTTTGCCAGGATGCAGGGGAACTTATGGCAGGCAAGACTACATTTTTAACAGGGAGCCAGAAGTTCAAACATTAAAATATATTCAAAGCACAGTGGGTGCGGAGCGGCATACATCTAGAAACGTCACACAGACCATCTCGCGACCATAATCAGGCAAGTAGCACATTCTGAGGAAGATGCTACCAGGCAGTTATAAATCATTTAAATTGGAAAAAAATGTTGTCCATTATAATGTTGTTGATGCAAACGTATTGAACTGCACAAATGTTATCTAATAAAGGAAGGAAAAAAAAGATTTGTAGATATTCAACAATATATTTGAGCAAAAATTGTATTTTTTTTGTGTACCCCTACATTTTTTAACTTAGGGCCTGTTCACACGGGGGCTTTTTTTCCCTACTTAGTACAGTTTGGTTCGATTGGAGAAGTGTGAACGCAAAGTTTGATTGGCAAACGAACCGAACCGAACCGAACTGAGACCGCTTTTGAGGTGGTCTCAGTCAGTTTAGCCAGCGCATGGAGTTCGGTTCGCTTGATAAACATAAATGTGAACCGCAAAGGTACTTGGTTCGTTAGCAGACAGAAAACAAGCCGGGTGTTGACTTCCAGCGGAAGATTCGATTGTAGTTATCAAACAGGTGGTAAAATGCCTAGGGGAATGACATGGACAGGTTTTTTTTTTGCAGCAGCAGCAGCAGGTCACTTCAGAATACTACTTGTAAGGTATACTGAGACCCCTGCCTTTTCTATATTTATAGTGCATACAGGATAAGCTTAAACTTATAAATATAAAAATGTCTTCGAACCTTTTCAACGTATTGTTGCCCAGTGGTTCTGCCCTCAAAAACATCAATATTCGTCTGTGTCTTCTTTTACGTGCCGCTTTCGTTATCAAACACCGACGATTGCTGGTATTGATGATGCGGCCAATGTGGCCGCTGTTGCTCTATACAGGTAGTCTTTCTCCTGTGCTCCGCATTACTGGCTTTGTTGGTGGTAACAAAATTATAGCTAAGTATAAAGAAATCATTCCCTCACTCGCTGCCGTCTTTACCAAGATGCTTTTGTCGGATGGTACAATGTAAACATCCGGTCCATTTCTCATAAGAAAGGCGCCGATTGTGAACACAAGTGAACTGAGTCCTTTGAAAACACGAAAGTGAACCAAGAAAACGAACTCCAGTTTGCATCCAAACAAACTGGGTTTGTTTATACACAAAGACAGTGTGAACAGCTAGTACATGGGTACACTGTTTCAAAGCAAACAAACTGAATTGAGACGGTTTGAAACAAACCCAATGTGAATGACACCTTCAGCCGTATTCGCACAGGAATAAAAATCACCAGATTTTCAGTTGGCTCTGGAATTTTTAATGACGTCAGTGAAATTTAGTCGAATCGTCCATATAGCCTATATATGTTATTATTATTGTAAATATTACTGTATTATTGTTGTATACTTTTCTTCATGTGTCCAGTGTCTTGAGGTTTTTGTTTTTTTTTGGTGGTGGCGGCATTGCCTCTGCCCGTTCGCTTTCAGACTCGATTTTTGCGTCGTTTTACATCCGGTTAACTGTTCACAGATCACGTGCAAAAGCGCCTCTTCTCGCGACAATTTTGCATTTAATTTAAAAATTACTGACTTGTCTAGTCCACGTCTGGGAGGTTACAGGACCTTGTCTGCTTTTGAACAACTCTGAGGACACCCCGTTTTTTAGTCCTGTGCGAATAGTACTTTAGGCGCACATGTGCCTAAAAAAAGTCAGCGTAGAACCCTGCCTACACCAGGTGTCAAGACTCATGAAAAATGCTGGTAAGTTTCTGTTTTATAAATACCTATGCTTAATATTAAAAATGCTTTGATTGCACGTTTGTTACGTTTTTGTTGTGGTTGTTTTGTTTTATTATTGCTGTCTTACTTATGGGACACTATTATATTAAATCCTGTTAATAATTGCTGGTCATAGCTTACTGGTGGATCGCGGAGCCCGTTGAGATCCACCAAAATGTATCACAGTGTTTGGTGTATTGGCCACAACTGGGCTAAGACTACAGTTAAAATAGTAAATTAAGCACAGCACATAAAACATTTAAAATATTACTTTTAAAACACAAGCAGTAAAAAGACTTTTAATAACTATTTTATTTTTAAACAAAGGGCTTGTGTTGGCTCCTCTCTAGCTCCAGCTCCCTCAACTCTGTTAATCTGTTCAGGATGGAATACATTCATAATTGCCTCTATTGAAGTTTGTGTGCAAAGCTTGCACCATTTTCATTTGAAGGCTCCTATATACATTTAATTTTTTTTAAGAAAGTGGTACAAACTTTTCACTAGAGGTTAAGCTTACCAAATCTGACCTGCTAGCAGCTACAGTACAAGCAACTATTTGTAATAATTGTGAACTTTGTGGGCTCAAGATTAAACATTCTATACTGTACATACAAACACACACACACCATGTTATATACATTGTAATTCACTGGAAACAAAGACAAACCAAACTAAAATATGTACATAAAGGACATACCAACCTTTGACTGTGAATGACTGCTTTGTAAAAGCCTAGAGTCCAGGTAGAGTCCAGGCCTCCCACAGTCAAGACAACTGGTGGGCCACTTGGATTCCTCCTTTTGCAAGACATTCTTTCTTCCTGAAGAGGCAGGATTAGGTGACCTTGTAAATTGGCCTAATTACAGCCTTACTGACAGACAGACATATTGGTTGCTGCCAATGGGCATGTGAATTGAGATGGAAGGCTTTTGAGGGACAGGAGGACCAGACAGAAAGGCTGGCAGTGGGTGGGAAAGGCAGAGCCTGGCTGCCGCAGGAAGGCAGGGTGAGATAAAGCCTTCAACAGCATGGAGGCCACCATCACTCAATCAGCTTCTTCATTAGAGGCAGACTGTGTGGTGCAAGCTTGACCCTGCGGAGGCTGAATAAACTACTCATCACACTGTTGGTGGATCTGACAAGGTTACCTTTCTTTAAGACATCATTGCTTCTTAGTTGCTATCAAGGCACACAAAGTCATTGTTATTAACTATGTGTGGGGTGGCGGGGACCCCACCAGAATTAGATATACCCCAGTGCTCAACATCTGGTGTAATATCCTGAGGACAACTCCTTTTGAACCCTTTTTATGTTCTTTATCTTCAGGACTGATTTTCTCAATATTGAGCAGAGGCATGGGTTAATGTTGTGACCTCTGCTCTGGTAATTAGTACCAGTGTTTTATATATTATCTTTGCAATGTGAAGGACAAAGGATTACCATTGTGTACCTAATGGAGGCTTCTCCTCAGAATATACACCAGTAATACTCTGACATTATGTTCATGTTAATCAAAGTAAGCAAATGCTATTTATTTTCAGCATATTGTGTTGTAAGGGCACAATGTTTCAAAATATAACAAATATTTACAACCTGTGGCGTGCCGTCTGTGTATGTAGCACATGCATTGCATGCCTTGTCTTGTAATATATTTTATTCTACAACATTTTTAAGAATATGATAGAAAAATATGTTTATTGTAGAGCATTTTTAAGTATATGATAGCCCTGTATGCAAGTAATCTGTTCGCCTCGGCAGTCTTCTTGTTTTGTTGGTCAAGGCATGCAGCGCTCCAGATTGCATCAGGTTGCCTAGGCAATGCAACGCAGCATGCACCTCACTTCCTGCTGGCCATGCACTGGAAAACATAGGTCAGGCATGCAACAGTAGAATTGAATCCTCCTTGACTGAACACTGAGTGGCGCAAAACTCTTATCGTCAAAATCAAAATGGAAAACTTAGTGAAAAGTTTGACTAATCCGTTTAGTGCAAGAGCCTTTGCAACAAAAACAGAAATTATATAAAAAAAGAAAGTACAGAAGTGCAAGTAGTACTTACTTACAGAAGAGCCGGAAAGGTGTTGAAACGGTATTTTAGCGAAGTGGTGTGCAGTTGTGACTGGATCTGTGGTATTGGGTTTACTGAATCTATTAGTAGCCTACATTATAAGAAAATGTTTTTATCTGTCATCTAAAAGATATTGAATGCCTTGCTAAAAAGTCACCGTATGCCACTGTTTACAACCCTTCAAAACAAACCATCAATGTTATATACATAACATACAGAACATTCATACATAACATACAGAACATCCATACATAACATACAGAACATTCATACATAACATACAGAACACAGAAACCAACCATTATTATTATTATTATTATTATTATTATTATTATTATTATTGTTATTATTATTATTATTATTATTTATTTCTTAGCAGACACCCTTACTCAGGGCAAATTATTAAGGCCTGGTCACGCAGGTGACATTTGTTGGCGGCAACAAGGGGACGCCAGCTGTTGCCGACTTGTCGTGTAATCACCCTGGTCAACACCCCGGTGACACACCAGCAACGTGTCTCCCACTTTAGGAAGATATTGTATTTTTCAGGCGACACGAGGGCAACATTTCCAATAACAGCCAATCAGATTTAATAGTAGTGTGACATGATAATAAAATGGCGATGTGGACGCATGATTTGGAAGTGAAGCTAATAGATTATTTTTTGTATTTTTTTTTTTATTGGTTTGAGAAATAATTACATTTAAGAAAATAAAAAGTTTCCTGTGGAGGCCATCTGTGTTTCCTTCATTTCAATTTTTTTTTTATTATTTGTTGCACAATAAATGAAAACATAAGACAATAAAAAATATATATATTTTTTACTCACAAGATAAAAAATGAAAAGGTTGTAATGGTTGCGTTTTTGTAACAGTTTACAAAAACAATTACTACTTGTTCACCACATTTTTTAAAGGTTTATTTTTTGTGCAAGTTTAAAAACAAGTGATACAATAATATTTCTTTCACGTCTCATAACCCAGGGCCGAACCCACAACTTTCTTTGTTTTCAACCCCTCTCCTCTTCGTCATCTAACATTGCTAATAAAGCAGCGGCAGCAACCTTCCTTCGCAGCATCTTTACGTCTCATGACAAAAACCTGCATTATCATTGGGTTGCATTGCGTTGTTGCCTGTGTGTTGACAGCTTGTCGACCACATGCTTGTTTCTCGTGTGACCGCCTCAAACTGCAAGGCAACATGCAGGCAACACATGTGTTCTTGCTGCAGTCTCCCGTGTGATCAGGCCTTTATACACTGTTATCCTTTTAAACAAGTTTAGAAGTTTGACACATCAGCAAAAACTGAAGTGTATCGTGACAAAATGAATGTACTGCAACAGGGCATTCTAATGGCTAGAAATAATGTGACTGTGTATATTCAATAATTTAAAAAGCAGGTTACTATATAATTGACAATAGCTGGACTAGCATTCAACAATGTTGAGTTGCTTATGTAGTTAGTTGTACATAAGTAGTAAACACACAGTAATTAAAATGGCATTACATGTTTGCTGAAGACAAATACTGGATAAAACACAGACATTTAGGGTTAACCATTGTTAACTATTTTTACAGCAATGTTTAACCCATAAGTACATTATTATATCAGAAAACATATTTCTGAGGATTTCCTTCAGTTTAGAAAACATGCATGCAGTTATTTGTTTTAATTAAGTCAGCATTTAAGTTTGCTGGGGATATAAGCCTATCATAACACTAGCTTCCTTGTTCGCTTATATGTGGAATTTTGGATCGTCCCTCCACCAGTTTGCGTTGGCTACAGTATGTGATTCATATCCATTTAAATAAGTTTATTATTTGGTGAAAAGGAAAAATAGATGGTTTCAGTTACTAAATTGGATTATTAAGGAAATGTATAGTCTCACACAGGAGATCTGAGGTGAGACTGTGGTTTGTGCACTCAGGGCTTAATCAAGAGTGGTTATGCCCTGGGTCAAAAAACAATCTTAAATAAACCTTCCTGTATCTGATTACTCACAGAGGTTCCCAACCTGTGGTCCATGAGCAAATCCCAGCTGGTCCCTGAAATATCCCCAAAGTAATGTGACTGCATCTCTCATACTCCCAAACTATTAATCTGCTACTCAACACACACAACACAGAGTATCAATAAAGACAGTCTGCACCTCCCAACAACATCCTGGTTTCTATTTTTAAATATTTGTCATTGCTAATATGTTAGCACAACAACATTTTGAGCAAAAGAAAAGTATATTAAAATGTAATATTTTTCAATCTGTAATGTCCCGATACTGGTGTGTTTTAAATAATACATATATTTTTTGTATGCCTAAACACTTTGGAAAAGATTGAGAACCACAGCTCACAGAGAATCAATCCAAGTAAGCTGCCAACATAGAGCAGTACCTGGGAACTTAATAAACGTCCTTTTTACAGTTGTTTCTTCTTAAGAATATATGATATGAGTGGGTCAATCAAACTTTTCTTAATTCAAATGCAGTACAGTTCAAGGTTAAGTAAGTTCACAAAGTTACGTACCTTTTGAATGGACCCTGCCTCCTGATTATTCCTACGTGCAGGGCAGAAGCCCTGCTGCTGTAAATAGTGGGGGTGTGGGAATGTAAGGTTGGCAGAGATGGGGTTAAATCTGTCCCTGCCAGCAGTCACAGGTGTGGCCATTCCCCAGTTAGGTAACTGAGTGCTAACTGGGGAGTGGTCACGTGTATAAAATCCTTTGTTTGTTGGATAGGGTTACCATGTGGCTCCAGATTAACCGGACGCTGTGAGACAGACCGGGATTTCAAATTTACCCCTAAATTGAAATAAATGAAGGTGTAAATGAACCATCCTTAGCTACAATTAAGAATGGTGCTTAAATACCCGCATGCGCGTCAAATAATTGTATTATACTAAGAATGAATTGCAGCCAGTCGCTATTTTTTCTGTTTGTTAAAATTCAATCGGCCATATTATTCTGCAAATACAATCGCATCATCATCTCGTTGCTCTATCGATAAATTAGCTGTTCGTTCATTAAGATCTGATCAGAAGCAGCTGATCAGTGTGAATTGTTTGCTGCGCCCAAGCAATTCCACCACAGCAGGATTAATCTCAGCAAAGGTGGAGCTCATTTATACGTGAATTACTTTCAATTTAGGGGGGATTTTGAAATCCCGGTCTGTCTCAAAGCGTCCGGTTAATCTGGAGCCATATGGTAACCTTATTGTTGGAGGAGTTTGGGGTGTGAGTGTGAGTGTGCGTGTGCGTGTGCGTGTGAGTGTGAGTGTGAGTGTGATACACTGTTTCTACGGAGATTAAAAACTTTATAACCCAACGTCAGTGTGCCCAGTTGCCGGTTTAGACCCAGCCTCATCCCTCGTAGCCAATCAGGATGTAAGTTTCAATCGAAGGGCTTAATAAAGGGGTCATGGTAATATCAGTTCATTTCAAAAGGAAGAGGTGCCTAAAACCCAAGACCTCCATGCCAGATACACATACTGAAGGCTATTTTACTGGCAGAACCTAAGAAAGACCAAGGATAAGCTATACAAGGTGACTAAACTGGCTTCTTTTTACCCTCAGAGGCATCAATCCAAAAGTACTGTAGATGAGAGGAACCTTAGCATATTAGTTTAGGAATGTTGTTCCTGCCGCTGGTCAGTAAACCTGCTCTGTTGATGAAAATAAGCTTTTAGGCCCCAAGGCAAGATCTTGGACCATTAATATCATTACTTTGTAAATCTAATTATATATGAGTCCTGTTTGTCTTATTCCTTGAATGTTCAGTTTTGTAAAGTAGATTATATTTAAAAAAAAAAAAGAAGTAATTCTAAACCACAGCATCAGTCCACGAGTCATAAAACATATCAAATTCATTGATTAATACATTATGCTAAAAAAAAAAAGATATTTGATTTAAGGGAAAATATCATGAACCAAAAGGTAAGCATGCGCACAAGGAATTTAAATAAACAGAACATTAAATCTTAAGACGATATTTTCTGTACTCCAAAAGTTCGTTCAGCTGTTTCATATGTCTGAGACAAGCTGGCCATCTGTTTTTGGTTCTTTTTTTGTATTATAAAAGGGCCTATCATCTAGACAGTAGCAGCATTATAGGAAAATAGTAATGTTGGCTTCTCGCTGAATGCTTGCAAAGAGTTATGAGAGTTTTAGGTTTAATAAACACATCAGGTTACCTTACTAATCGGGAGCAGTCTTTTCCTCATGGTTTTATTCTAAGGGGGTTGGATTTGGGGCTATTCCTCGTGCCTCAAACACCATTGCAAACAGAGTTTCAATGACCTGCTGCATTGAACTAACAGTTTTAAACAGTGTCTATTACAAACAATTTCCATTTTTAGAAATTGTAGCTTACTATCTTGTCTGTTTTTAGAAATCCCATGTTTATACCCTACTGTTTCCAACAAATGACTGTGTTTATGTGCGACTGGCAGTGCTCCTAATACACAGCAAGAGACTACAGTTTGGATCCCGGTTTCCAGTAGTTCCTGTTGTAATAAAAATGGAAGGGTGGGTTATAGTTCTTGATTTGACTCATTACTTTCTTCTAGCTGTTTTTGTACATGCAAAATGTTGTTGGTTATATTACACAAAAGCCATACCACTGTATAAAATGGTCAGTGTCATGCCTTAAGATGCAGACTCTTAATTGTGTTTTCTTTAGACCTAGTCATGAAATTAGAATAAGGTTTTTGTAACTAGGGTTATGGTTTCCCTTCTTTGACGCAGTCCAGATTGAGAGATATCTGCTGGAACTGCAAGGCTGTGCTTATCAAACAGATGTGAAGTGGTGCTTTTGTTTTGCCAGAGCTCATCTCCTTTTGTAATCGACACCTCCTTACAGTGGTCTTCTACCTTCAGCCTAGCACTCAGGTATGCGTGGTATTCACTAGAGTGATTGCTGCTGGAGAGCGCCTTGCAGTGTCATGTTTTATTTCCACATATGACTGCAATCCCAAAATATGAGTGATGAAAACTATGGCCCTGCTCTTTGGAGGTTAAGCCATGTAGACAAATAGCTCATTGTCTGGCAATTAGTTGAACCACAATTCAGATATGCCTCGAATAATCCTGGGAACCTTGCAAACCAGCAGAATCGCAGATATCTCAGAAGATATGAATGGATGCAGTTAATCGTGATAACTGCCGAACCAAACATGCCAGGTTGGAAGAACTCCCATTTCTGTATAAAGCTTTAGTGGGATAAGCATCTAGCCGGCCGATTGCTTTTCAGACTGTGAAATAATGAAAATACCTTTATGAGAATATAAAAGGAACGCGTAAAGCACAGAATATCCAATTTACCAGCCTAAGAATAAAAATGGATAGTTGGTTTGTTCTTCAGACATAACACACAAATAAGGTTAACTATATATAATTTTTGTTAACTTGTATAAGTGACCCTGTTTGTTATGGTATAAGAGAGTGGGTGGGCAAGAGAAGAGTGAGGCTGAGAAATGAGAAGATCTTCTTATACCTTAAGAAACAATGTAAGTGTACATATTAACTTATTATAAATCATGCTTTAGCTAAAAAAAAAAAAAAAAAAAAAAAAAAAAAAAGCACAATACACAATACAGGGTTCCGAAAAAAATGTTATTTTTATTGTTAACACCCTGACAACTAAAGTTACACGTATAACTTTAGGGTCTGTTTGAAAGCTATTTTCAAAATGGCTGCTCTGGTGCACTGGGGTTTGAGATCTGTCCTCTAAAACACTGCAGGATTAAAAAAAAAAAACCCGATAATAACAAGTGCACTCGCTTTTCTGCTCCGTAACACATCATGGGTCGTTATTGCTGTGTTACCTGTTTGAAAATGTGGGCAGTAATCCTTACACTATCAGTGCACTACAGCGGCCATTTTGAAAAGAGCTTTGAAACAGACTTTAAAATAATAAGTGTAAAAAGTTGTCAGGATGTTCACAATGAAAAGAAAAATTAGAGATACGTTATTTAAACAGTTGTAGCAACACCTGGGGACATGTAATGCTATGCTTTTCCGAACCCTGTTACTTACTCTTTAATGTCATCTATTTTGTCTTTGTAATTTTGTTTTTCTTATGGTAAAATAATATGCACTGGAATGTTCTGAAATTTGTATTGGTTGTGAGCAGATTAAAAAAAGTAAAGTTTATTGTTTCTGTAAAAGGTATTCTTTTGAAATAAGCATACTCCAAAGGCATTCATCCAAGCTAACGTGCATATTCAGCCTTCCTGGCATGGATTGCGCTCCAAGGGTGAACAGTTATTTTTAATTAAAAATGATAAAGAACATCTTAGAGTCAAAAAGTTAGTGGGAAGACGTTAACAAAAAGGGGATTTATCCTACTGAGCAGACATAGAATAAGTAATAAACTGGTATTGCTAAGGAATGCAAGTTTAGTACCTAAACACACACACACAAACCAAATGTTTTCAGTTTGAACAATGAATAGTACATGCTCTGTGCCGTACTTTTCACATATATATATATATATATATATATATATTTAACATTGTAATGCATACTTTTTCCATAGGTTACTTATGCATACTTCTTGTTTCATACGGTACATTTGTTAAATGGATCATTATAGCCTATGAATTTCAATAATATAAATATAATCTTTTACTTATGATATGTTTTCTTTTCAGTCATGAATATTTAGCATGTATAATTAAGGTCTTTGAGCAAGCCTGAGCAAGGTGGAATTTCTGTAAAGAGGCCAGTGTATAAATGCCCACTTGGGGTGTGCACCAATAAGTGTCATAGCATTGGTTATTATTGTTAAAGTGGCTGCTCCACATTTCATTACTACCCTTCCTGCTGGCACAGACTGACAATGCAGGAGTCATGGAGTTTGTCACTTCTTGGGCCAGCAGGGTGCCCAAAACTCATTATAGTGTGAAGTAAGCACTTTGGATTATTCTTTTCAATGTGGAGAAATGACTCACAACATCACCAAAGTGAATTCAACTATATTGATATGTGTTGATCACTGTTTGGCCAACGCGCCGGTAGCATTCATACTCTCCCTGTAGACTTGTACTCTACTGTAGTTATCTCTGTCATCTATTGATGGAGTCTGTCTACAACCCCTTTTAGTTCTGTTGATGGATGATTTAGCTGGCTTCACAAAGTGTAATGGGCAGTAAAACACACACACACACACACACACACACCAAACATTTCAGTCTTGAACAATGAATAGTGCATGTTATTTCACACATATATACAGTGCTACCCCGTTCTAATATACAGTGCTACCCCATTCTAATATACAGTGCTACCCCGTTCTAATATACAGTACAAACCTGTTCTAATATACAGTGCTACCCCGTTCTAATATACAGTGTTACTCCATTCTAATATACAGTACAACCCTGTTCTAATATACAGTGCTACCCCATTCTAATATACAGTGCTACCCCATTCTAATATACAGTGCTACCCCGTTCTAATATACAGTGCTACCCTGTTCTAATATACAGTGCTACCCTGTTCTAATATACAGTGCTACCCCGTTCTAATATACAGTACAACCCTGTTCTAATATACAGTGCTACCCCGTTCTAATATACAGTGCAACCCCGTTCTAATATACAGTACAAACCTGTTCTAATATACAGTGCTACTCCGTTCTAATATACAGTACAACCCCGTTCTAATATACAGTACAACCCCGTTCTAATATACAGTGCTACCCCATTCTAATATAGTGTTACTCCATTCTAATATACAGTGCAACCCCGTTCTAATATACAGTACAACCCTGTTCTAATATACAGTGCTACCCCGTTCTAATATACAGTGCTACCCCGTTCTAATATACAGCGCTACCCTGTTCTAATATACAGTGCTACCCCGTTCTAATATACAGTACAACCCCGTTCTAATATACAGCGCTACCCTGTTCTAATATACAGTGCTACCCCGTTCTAATATACAGTACAACCCCGTTCTAATATACAGCGCTACCCTGTTCTAATATACAGTGCTACCCCGTTCTAATATACAGTACAACCCCGTTCTAATATACAGCGCTACCCCATTCTAATATACAGCGCTACCCCGTTCTAATATACAGTGCTACCCCATTCTAATATACAGTGCTACCCCGTTCTAATATACAGTGCTACCCCGTTCTAATATACAGTACAACCCTGTTCTAATATACAGTGCTACCCCATTCTAATATACAGCGCTACCCCGTTCTAATATACAGTGTTACTCCATTCTAATATACAGTGTTACTCCATTCTAATATACAGTGCTACCCCATTCTAATATACAGCGCTACCCCATTCTAATATACAGCGCTACCCCGTTCTAATATACAGCGCTACCCTGTTCTAATATACAGCGCTACCCTGTTCTAATATACAGCGCTACCCTGTTCTAATATACAGTGCTACCCTGTTCTAATATACAGTGCTACCCCGTTCTAATATACAGTACAACCCCGTTCTAATATACAGCGCTACCCCGTTCTAATATACAGCGCTACCCCGTTCTAATATACAGCGCTACCCCGTTCTAATATACAGCGCTACCCCATTCTAATATACAGTGTTACTCCATTCTAATATACAGCGCTACCCCATTCTAATATACAGTGCTACCCCATTCTAATATACAGTGTTACTCCATTCTAATATACAGTGCTACCCCGTTCTAATATACAGTGCTACCCCGTTCTAATATACAGTGCTACCCCGTTCTAATATACAGCGCTACCCCGTTCTAATATACAGCGCTACCCCATTCTAATATACAGTGCTACCCCGTTCTAATATACAGTACAACCCCGTTCTAATATACAGCGCTACCCCGTTCTAATATACAGCGCTACCCCGTTCTAATATACAGTGCTACCCCGTTCTAATATACAGCGCTACCCCATTCTAATATACAGTGTTACTCCATTCTAATATACAGCGCTACCCCATTCTAATATACAGTGCTACCCCATTCTAATATACAGTGTTACTCCATTCTAATATACAGTGCTACCCCGTTCTAATATACAGTGCTACCCCGTTCTAATATACAGTGCTACCCCGTTCTAATATACAGCGCTACCCCGTTCTAATATACAGCGCTACCCCATTCTAATATACAGTGCTACCCCGTTCTAATATACAGTACAACCCCGTTCTAATATACAGCGCTACCCCATTCTAATATACAGCGCTACCCCGTTCTAATATACAGCGCTACCCCGTTCTAATATACAGCGCTACCCCGTTCTAATATACAGCGCTACCCCATTGTAATATACAGCGCTACCCCGTTCTAATATACAGTGTTACTCCATTCTAATATACAGCGCTACCCCATTCTAATATACAGTGCTACCCCATTCTAATATACAGTGTTACTCCATTCTAATATACAGTGCTACCCCGTTCTAATATACAGTGCTACCCCGTTCTAATATACAGTGCTACCCCGTTCTAATATACAGCGCTACCCCGTTCTAATATACAGCGCTACCCCATTCTAATATACAGTGCTACCCCGTTCTAATATACAGTACAACCCCGTTCTAATATACAGCGCTACCCCATTCTAATATACAGCGCTACCCCGTTCTAATATACAGCGCTACCCCGTTCTAATATACAGCGCTACCCCGTTCTAATATACAGCGCTACCCCATTGTAATATACAGCGCTACCCCATTGTAATGCGGTTGTCTGGGTCCATAATTAATATAATATTTGGGTTTTGCCTTATAACGAATATTGGCATTTTTGTTCCTGAAGTGATTTACAATCCGCCCAAGCCAAATTCATGTTGTATCATACAGTGGAAAATGAAGGAAGGAGACACACACAACAAATAATCTTGCACTCTCACAACAGAATATTCACACAGCAGCTTGTCTCATTTTTTTTTCCTAGAGCAAACAGCCCTCTTTGAAGTAAATCTTCTCAAGAAAACCTCTTAATTTTTCTTTGTCTTTTAGTCCACGCAATGTAGATTCTGCGACATTTATATATTTTGAAACTGCTGCTTGAGTTTCCCCTTTTCTTACACTTCCACCGCATCGAGTTTCATTTTAACAGAGAAAGTTTGGTTTTTTGCTGTCTGTCGTGCTTCATACTGTATATCTGGAACGTTCACCCAACGTTTGTGAGTCAAATTGCATTATGGGGGAAATGGGAGCCACGTCCTCACCGTGTTATAACTGATGCCGCACTATAATTGCTTGATTTCCAACGGTTTGAAAGCATCGTGGAGTACGCTCAGGTGTCAACGCAATGTGAAAACTTTGCAGGGGGGTGAATACTTCTCCACTGTGTGTGTGTGTGTATATATATATATATATATATATAAATATATATATGAATCGGTGGTTGGAAATCCTGGCCCGGGATTGGTTAAAACCTCATCAACGGAGCAAAAATAGGTTGAACTATTGCCCTGACATCCTTACACCACCGGGCAATAGTCTCTGTCTGTCATGTGATTGGTTCACATCACTGTCAGTCCCACCCCTTTTCAAAGAAACGCCCTTCTCCCCTGCACTCGCAACAAGAGAAAATGGCTGAACACCAATTCTGTGATTTAACAGAAAATTAATTATAAAACATACTCCAAGAGAAAGATGCTCCAAACACTAAAATGGTGATTAAAACATGTTTTTTGACTCAGCGATGTAAACAAATATGATGGCTGGGATATAAACTGGATTATGCAGTGTCAGCAAGCCGCACGGAGAGCTGGAAGCCAAAAAAGCTTTTATAACCAATGCATGCGGTATGAACTTCAAAATGTTTTCTGTTATTTATTGGTTATTTATTTGTTAACTTATGCTGTATCAGCTATATTTAAACAAAATATATAAAGTCGTATTTACTATCCAACTTGGCCTCGCTTATTTTCTTGACTGATTCATATATTAAATATGTACTGCAGAAAATTTAATCCACTATAGTCCTGCTCTCCTGTCCATATTTACTATATACAATGCACTCTGTTTATAAGAATCACTGATATAAGAATTAACTACATATAGTGATCAAAACCACTGGGACTAAATCATTCCTATACTAACAATGCTAAAATACTCCACTTGTAAGAATCATGCAATCCGCTTATAATAATAATTTCGGGGCAAAGTGACTGTGTAATATGGTACTGTATCAAGTGCAATGACGTGTACAGGTAGTAAAGCTGTTTTTGAATTTGAATTTGATCACGTCTCATGTGATTAGGCAGGTATGCAGCTTGGATCGTGCAATGATGCAGGAAACACTGCATTGTTTGTAATCAGTCATAGAGTGCGCCACTGCATTGTGCAGGTGTGTTTATTTGTGTTCTCTGTAAGTGAAAATTGTTTCAATAAAGTGAATATACATTCATCGAATTCATACCGAGTACAGCAGTATTATCGTGTGATATGCATGTAGAGGGAGTGGGATTGTTGAGCTTTGCATCTCTGCTTCGTGAAAATCTGTGAGATTTGCATTGCAACTGAAAATAAGTTACCCACGAGGACATTTTTGATGTATTGCCCTCAGTGATTGAGCACCATTGACATTTGTATAGTGTATTTAAATTGCTAACGCGTGGAGGCGCTGTTGCTAATTGTAATGTGACGTGGCCGAGGGCAATGTAAATGATCAGGCTGGAGTCTTGATTTACAGTTTAAAACTGGTGTTGGTTTTATTTTTTCAAGTTCAGTGGGGAAAAAAACGCTAATAAAACAAAACAAACAAAATAAACCTAGCTCTCAGTTGGACTTGGAGCACTAACTAAACAATACTTTGTGTGGTCCCTGTCTGACGTCAGGACAGAGAAGCCCTTTACCCAACTAAACAAATACAAATCAAAACAGTTCATACAATTATACAATTATTTATTGCAGTGATTTTTTTGCAAAACTCTAAAAATGCTAATTCAAAAGTATTCATACCCTGAAAATGAAATTAATATCTATTTGAGGCACCTTTAGCAATAATAACCTATTTTAAAGAACTAGGATATTTGTCAATGAGCTTTTGGCATGATTCTTTAGTGATTTTTGACCATCCTTCAACGCAAAATTGTTCCAGTTCATTCAAATTCTGAGGACTTCTCTTGTGCACAGCCTTCTTCAACTCATACCAAACATGCTCAATCAGATTTAGATCAGGACTTTGACTAGGCCATTCCAGAACATTGATTTTATTCTTCTTTAACCATTCTGAAGTAGATTTTGATGTGTGCTTTGGATCGTTGTTGGAACGTCCAGTTGCGCTTTAAACCAAGTTTTGTAGCGGAGGGTTTCAGATGATTGGCCATATCTTTTGGTATGCTATGGAATCCATTTTACCATGTATTGGAACTATATTTCCTGTGCATTAGAGGAAAAATAGCCCCATAGAAGGATATTACCACCTCCAAGCTTGACAGTAGGTATGGTGTTCTTTTCTTTGTACGCCTCACCAAACGTTCTTCAAACGTAATGACTATCAGAGTGACCACAAAGCTCGATTTTTGTTTCATCACTCCACAAAACCTTTGATCAGAACTCATATCCATCATTCAAATGCCATTTTGCAAACTTTAAGCGATTGTCCTTGTGACGTTTTCCTAAGAGTGGATTTTTCCTTGGCCTAGGACCATTGAGACCTTCATCATGCAATGCTCGACCGATGGTTGAAATGGAAACCCCAGCCCCACTTGTAGCCAATTCACTTTGAATATCTTTGGCAGTTGATCTCGGATTGTTATTAACCTTCCTCACAATTCTTCTACTTGTTCTTGGTGAAATAACCTTCTTTCTTCTAGACCGAGGGAACGTTGTGACAGTACCATGAGTACTTCTTGATAATAGAAACAATAGTTGAAATTGGGATACTCAAATGCTTGGAATCCTTCTTGTATCCTTCTCCAGCTTCATGACAATAAATGATTTTCTGCCTTCAGATAGCTCTTTACTTTTTCCTATATTGACTTATTGGTAATGACAGCAATCATCCTATACCTAACCCTTTTATACTCACATACAATCCAGCATTTTCTAGACTTTTCTAGAATTAGGTTCTGCATTATCATGTTGAAATTTCTAGCACCTTGTAGACAGTACAATCATATCATCAAAGCGAATGAATACTTTAGAATTAGCATTTTTGGGAGTTTTGCAAAATAATTGCTTATCTATTTCTTGTAACATTTTTTTCCTCTTCCACAAAAGCAAAACTTTTGCTACATCTTTTTTCCCTATAATTATTTGTTTTTGAGAAATTTCAAGAAATTATAAATTTTCATTAGGGTATGTGACTACAGCTGTGTGTGTGTGTGTGTATATATATATATATATATATATATATATATATATATATATATATATATATATATATATATATATACAGACATGCTCAAATTTGTTGGTACCCTTACAGCTCATTGAAATAATGCTTCATTCCTCCTGAAAAGTGATGAAATTAAAAGCTATTTTATCATGTATACTTGCATGCCTTTGGTATGTCATAGAATAAAGCAAAGAAGCTGTGAAAGGAGATGAATTATTGCTTATTCTACAAAGATATTCTAAAATGGCCTGGACACATTTGTTGGTACCCCTTAGAAAAGATAATAAATAATTGGATTATAGTGATATTTCAAACTAATTAGTTTCTTTAATTAGTATCACACATGTCTCCAATCTTGTAATCAGTCACTCAGCCTATTTAAATGGAGAAAAGTAGTCACTGTGCTGTTTGGTATCATTGTGTGCACCACACTGAACATGGACCAGAGAAAGCAAAGGAGAGAGTTGTCTGAGGAGATCAGAAAGAAAATATTAGACAAGCATGGTAAAGGTAAAGGCTACGAGACCATCTCCAAGCAGCTTGATGTTCCTGTGACAACAGTTGCAAATATTATTAAGAGGTTTAAGGTCCATGGAACTGTAGCCAACCTCCCTGGGCACGGCCGCAAGAGGAAAATCGACCCCAGAGTGAACAGAAGTATAGTGCTATTGGTAGAATAAGAACCAAGGATAACTGCCAAAGAGATACAAGCTGAACTCCAAGGTGAAGGTACGTCAGTTTCTGATCACACCATCCGTCGCTTTTTGAGCGAAAGTGGGCTCCATGGAAGACGACCCAGGAGGACTCCACTTTTGACAGAAAAACATAAAAAAGCCAGACTGGAATTTGCTAAAATGCATATTGACAAGCCACAATCCTTCTGGGATTATGTCCTTTGGACAGATGAGTCAAAACTGGAGCTTTTTGGCACGTCACATCAGCTCTATGTTCACAGATGAAAAAATGAAGCTTTCAAAGAAAAGAACACCATACCTACAGTGAAACATGGAGGAGGCTCGGTTATGTTTTGGGGCTGCTTTGCTGCGCCTGGAACAGGGTGCCTTGAATCTGTGCAGGGTACAATGAAATCTCAAGACTATCAAGGCATTCTGGAGCGAAACGTACTGCCCAGTGTCAGAAAGCTCTGTCTCAGTCGCAGGTCATGGGTCCTCCAACAGGATAATGACCCAAAACACACAGCTAAAAGCACCCAAGAATGGATAAGAACAAAACATTGGACTATTCTGAAGTGGCCTTCTATGAGTCCTGATCTGAATCCTATCGAACATCTATGGAAAGAGCTGAAACTTGCAGTCTGGAGAAGGCACCCATCAAACCTGCGACAGCTGGAGCAGTTTGCTCAGGAAGAGTGGGCCAAACTACCTGTTAACAGGTGCAGAAGTCTCATTGAGAGCTTTTAAAACGTTTGATTGCAGTGATTGCCTCTAAAGGTTGTGCAACAAAATATTAGGTTAGCAGTCCCATCATTTTTGTCCATGCCATTTTCATTTGTTTTATTATTTACGATATTATGTTGAATAAAAAATCAAAAGCAAAGTCTGATTTCTATTAAATATGGAATAAACAATGGTGGATGTCAATTACTTTTGTCAGTTTCAAGTTATTTCAGAGAAAATTGTGCATTCTTTGTTTTTTGTGGAGGGGTACCAACAAATTTGAGCACGTCTGTGTATATATATATATATATATATATATATATATATATATATATATATATATATATATATATATATATATATAAAATGTAGCATACTGTATGTGTGGAATTACATAGTATATTAAATTACAAAAATGGTCCCCTTTTGTAATATGAAAAATACATTGTAATACATTTACTGTGCATTTAATATATTGTGTGATTATGTAATAAATCTGTTCTAAATATATTAGAAAATGTATTTGTTATATACTTTCATTATTTATGATCTAATATGATAATGATTGATTATACTGTAACATCCCACACATATTTCAGGTTACTTGGACAGTGGCCACCTTTAATAGGCTGGAGTTTGATAAGATTCTATTCTTTTTAATTGATTTACACTAGTTTAACTTCCAGGGTTTTCCATGTATTACAAGTGGCTCATACTTCAAAATGTGTATAAATATTCTGGTTCAATCTGGTACATAGTACGACTGTACTGTAACTTTACTAGGGTTCCAAATATTTTTCAAGGCCAAAAACTATAGAGATATGGAGCAGTTATTTTAAGCAGTTTGAGCCATTTGTCAACATAAGTGTTTATGTTTTTGTAGCTTCGCCTGGTGAAATCAGGGTATACCTTTACAATAAAATAGTGTGTAAAAGTTCAGTAGCACCACATCATAAACAACCTTCACAACATATACATGACTGACATATCTGATTCGTTAATCCAATGTAGATAGCTGCAATAGATTTTACTCTCTACAAACAATACTGATCACCTCAATTTAGTGAACAAAGGGCCATGGCCTTTGCAATGCTGGGTTCAAAGAACTTCAAACACAGCACTGCAATGTATTTTTTAAGTTTTTTTGATAAATTTTTGCATGGCTCCTGCTAAAGACTTTCTGTGGCAGTGCTCAGGTTATGTTTATTTATTCGGTTAGCTGTTGTTGTGAGGCACGTTTGTAACACCTAAATTGTCTGAGGTGGAGCCGTAATGTAAGGCATATTGTTGTTAGGGATGACAAAAAAGGATGTTCAAAGGTTTTTAGAATGATTAATATTAAGTTGCCTGTTTAGTTACACGCATTTAGATGAATAATATATTTTAGATTGTTTTTTTTTGTCTGTTTATTCAGTGGCTTTGAACAATGACTTGGTTCCCCACCATGGCCTGCATTACTCACATGAAGATACTTACTGGAAATTGCAATAAAATATTATTTCTACTTTAACCACTTCACTGCTGAACCTATTTTCCATGGCCATTGCTACTGTAAAAATGCTTTTCTGATAACAATTACTAATTTGAGTTACTAAGGTTATTTAAGCTATCATCAGAAATGAAAATATTATATATTTTTGATTACATACAGATGTAGTTTCACACCCCATGTATAGACAGGTTAGGTAGATATGACAGTTTTAAGCACATATCCCTTTTCTACTTCAGTCTGTTGAAAATCACAAAAATCACAAAAAACAGCAACATCTCACCCCTAAGTATACGTTTAATAAAATGCATGCAAGAATTGTAAAACATACTTGATTCATCATAACTCCAAATACTTAATAAAAAAAACAAAGATTACATTATATCTCTTATAAGAAACTAAGAGATAAGCCACTGCTGGATTTTATAGAAGCACTTTATAATACTGAGAACTCATCCTGGACTACATCAACCTTGTGTTCCATTAAAGCATTCACTGCACAATACATTCAACTTGAACCCAAAACAGAGCCACAGTGGGGTGTAGGCATGTGCAGAGTTTGACTAGCTAAACTCAGACCCTCTGACCTAGCTAAACTCAGACCCTCTGACCTAGCTAAACTCAGAGCCTCTGACCCGCAGGCAATCCCAGTGCGAATAATAATGATAATGGGAAAGGCATTGACAAGAACCCTGACTTTGCTGTGTTTGTGCATGTGCTGGGAGTGAACCGTGGATCAAAGGAACGCATGCGCGAGACACACGATATGCCAGAAGCGGGCAGTGCAAACAGGTGCTGCATTATTTGTCTAATGGAAAAAACTGGAGAAGGTAGCTGTAACTATTAAGACTTAAGACTTAACCATTATTATTTGGTTAATGTCCATATTCCAATCCATTGTTTTATTATTTAATTATTATTTAAACTGTAGTGTAACTTATGCATCCAAATATAAAGTTACTGCAAGAAATGTTTTAATATATTTCATAGTGGTACACAATGGCTGTGATCACAGTTTTTAATATTTAATCAATGCTGTACTTATTTGCTTATTGTGGACAGCTTTGTTTTTTTTATTTGAGCAGTTCAGTTCAGTAGATTTGTGTTGCTACAACATCCCATCTCTAGTAACCTTGGCTAATGTGAAAGTAATTATAGGCTTTGTAAAGTTTTTTGGCCTCTACTGTTGTGTTCAATTAATTGAGCTTCCGTTCTGGCAACATGTCTCCACATTCACCTACGAATATTGCTGAATACTTTTTTGTTATCTTTGTTTTATTTCATATAACAAACAAAAAAATAAACATGACTTTTTTTGTTAGTGTCTGGTTAGTAATTTTAGTAATTTGTAAATTAATTAGTTATGTATAGTTGAAACAAAGACTGCTATGCATATAACTTTATCAAATTATGTGAGTGTAGTTCTTAGGAAGTCCCTTTTGGGCTCCTAATAAGTCAAATGTGCTCCTTTGCACATTTAAAATCTCTGTAGTTTTAACCTTCACTGCCTCCACCAGGGTCCCCATACCTCCAGGCCCTAACCATATACTATGTTGCCTTACGTTTCAGCCCCCCACCCCCCACATGTAAAAGTCAAACTACTGGTTGTAAGACACAACCATGTTTCATGGTATTTGAAGAAGACACAAAAACCTAAAGTTTAATCATAACATATAATTGCATTGGTTTATCTAGTGCTGTTCCTTGTCTTACACATGAGAAGGAAGCTAAGGATTAGGATATATATGCCCTTCAGTCACTGCGTGTATAATTGCACCATGTTAAGATTCCTATCTCTGTATCCTTTTTATAATATACTTTTTTTTTTTCTTGGCAGGGCAACTTCTCGACCACCACAGAGTTCACACAAACTGTTTTAAAATTTCTAAATCATTTTTATAAAAAATCGTGACTGAACGAGGATAGATATATATGTATGAGAAAGTGACCAACATCTTTAACAAACTGTTCTGTATATTGTTGCCAGAAGGTCTTACTTTAATGATTTCAATAGATTTTCACCATTGATTATTACATGGATATGATTAGATACATGGTTAAAGAGAAAATAATAATTAAAACAATCCTGGGCATGGATGCATATATCAGCCGTATTCAAAGCTTATAATAAAGTGGTCCTGGTTGTTTCTGTATTAATGTCTAATAGCAAGTCAACAGAAGAAAAATAAGACCTGTTCTGTTTGGGCTTTATTTCTGGGGGTCAAGTGCACCTTTTCTCACTGAGCCGGTTCCCAAGGTTGTGCAGAGCTGCCTGGGTAGGGTTTCACCATAATATATAATGCTGTTGTTTTAATGAAGCCTGGATTCTTTTCATTAGCTGATCACCTGGGGCCTGACCCAAGTCAAGCCTAATACTTTAAACTGGCAGCACAGCCAGTAGCAATCGTTTTCTATCCCGCATTCCTAGAAGTGCACAGCCGAGGAAGCTTAGGCTTAGTGTTATATAGCAGAAGTGCTAAAGGGGAAGCTGCCTGGCTGTAAGGAACAAACTACTGTAGTTTAATCTTTTGAACTGGTATTATTTTGACTTGAAATGGTCTCATACGGTCTCATCATTTCTGTCAACCCTTTTTTATTTGTGATGCATGAGGTTAGTAGTTCCTCTGACTAAATAACCTGTGACACACCAGGTTACACAACTCCCAAGAATGAAAACAGACCTGCTGTGTTTGTTTTTACAGCAGTACTGTGTGACTACCTGTTTTGTGCAGAGACTTTCAAACAATCACATTTTAAAGGCAACACGAAGATAAGTAAAACCACCTTCTAACAACATGGAATTGATGCATAAATACCCAACCACTGGGATGGGACATTTGTGGCCAGTGTTACCCAACTCAGATCCTCCTGCCTACTAAAAGCATTGAACCCCCAAATTATACACATTTTGCAATCTCAGGCAAGGTGGAAGGGTCTACTGGCAATATAATTGTGACTCAGGATAAGAGGGGTCGGTACAAGACTTGCCCACGCAATGTAAATGAGTCAACACACACTGTTTCTGCCCTAAAGAAAATGAAACAATGAGAGGGAGGTTTCAGAGCCCTCTAGTTGTAAGGAGGATATGTGGAGCCATAGGAGTAGAGGACTCCTTACAAATGGGGATTTTCCTTTCCAACATGTTTTTTTTTTTTTTTTAGAGCTGTTGCTCTGAACAATGAAACAAATATTTGATTAGAACTTCAAATTAACTGTGTCTAGTAATTTACACTGCACAACACAGTTGATATACACACATGGTTATGAAGTTACAATACAACCACATGTTCTCAGTTGCTCACATCTTTTACAGTATTTTGAAAGAAATATAACCCTGACTTTCCTGTTTATATGACACCAGTTACTGTATTTTTTTTTTTACTGCAACTAAAATTCCTTATGAATGTACAATTGCATTTACCTCATAAAACGTGATAGATTTTAATTATTTGTTTGTTTGCTATTTTAAAAATGATAACAATTATAGAATAAAGCTTTAAATGCAATGACTTGGGAATGCATTTCTAAAATGACACTGGACTTGCACTGGACAGTGCAGTGCAGTGAGCGTCTGGGATTTTGAAGCAGGCTTGGGGGCTAATTTCCTTAGCAATGGGTAGTGCCCACTGTGGACATTGAAACCAAAAACTGAGAAGTCCTCCACCAGCTCAGTCAGTACAGTAAATCAGGGATTGTTTAAACCATCATTATGTTTCTACCTTACATTAGCTAAGTAAGCCATTGCATTTGCTTGGCGTGCTAAAGGCCTGTAAAAACACAAACTGTCATGTTAGATTCATGAAACACAGGCAAAACGTAAATAGTTTTGAAACAAACTAGAAAAAATGTTCAAGCTGTCCAAAAAAGAGACAAGTAAGAGGGATACTGATATATCATAAAATGGAGTGTGCTACAATACATTCCTACAACAGAAAGAGGGCATAAGCAAAGGCAGATAATAGCATATCTTAAGCTAAGAACTGTGGCCCACTTCACAAAAGTACTGCATCATCTTGATTCAATTCTATGTTGTTCTTTGTTTAATTGTGATAAATCTGGTATTCACAACTACTTTGGGGATCTTTATCAATGGATGATAAGCTTTTTAAATGTCCTTTTACAAGTTGGTACAGATAACTGAATTATCGTCAGAAATCTGGAAACCCTGATATAACTCCACATCGTTTGCAGAAGTTTACAGAATGACTCTTTGTCATGCTTCTGATGTCTGAATATTCTTTTGCTTGTATTGCCAATCCTGCTTCTAGAAGAAAAGTTTGCCATATGAAACAATGCCTTCCTATGCTTTACCATGCTTTATTACAGTGCATGGTACAATTATATATTAGGGCTGTTCCGATTAACAGATTAATCGGACCAATTAATCAAATAAAGGCTTGATCGCAGATTATTATTTTTTTCACAATATGCAGAATATATACTGATGCACAAAAGAAACGCAACACTCGGGTCTAATGGATTTAATGATTTATATAGATATCAAACAAAATCACAGAAAACTCAAATCTAGTTTAGGGTATAAGACTCGGAAGGAAAAATCATTGGAAAAGAAAGGCTGTTCTGTTTCATTTGCAAGCAAAATTTTTCATACAAAGCGAGTGTGAGTAGTTCGCAGTATCGCTTGCAGTCACCCCACATTCCTTCAACCATTTGAATTGGTCACCCTATTACTACAAAGCACGTACAGTAATCTGTCACGTATCCGCCCATCACATATCCGTCCTAACCGTTTACCCTCCATGATCAACCTCTTCAGCAGCGTTAGTTTATTATTGAACAGAGAAGATTATTTCAGAGATTGTAGATCCTATCAGAGTGTTTGTACACTGTGTTGTATGTGCTCCGTGCGCTGCCATTGCTGGTAGTGTCACGTGAGCTGTTCAGTGTGTTGATATGTAAATAAATCCTGTTAACCTGCGGGGCGTATCAACTTCAACCTCTGTCTCGATCTCCTGCCTGTCACTCAGCAGCGAATGAACGCACCCACATGGCAGACGGCTACTCTGTCACAAACATTAATACCCTGTATCTTTCTAAACAAGGGATTTAGGGGAGCTCCCTGTAAAATCTGAATCTCAAAACAATAATTTATCCACCTTTTTACATATTCGCCCTTCCTCTGATCCCATCACAGTCGCATACACGACAAATTACTGTTTTAGCAGATTAATAAACAGCATTTAATTCACCCTTACATCCATGTAAATACATATAGCAGGATTTTAAAAGGAAGTTTTGTTTTCAATATTATTTCAGAGAACACATAAGTGGAAATAAATTATGTATAGGCTTTAATTTACGAGTACACATTTTTACGCAAATCATTTGTTTAAAAAAAAAAAAATGTCCTTGATATCTATATAATATGTTAACAGAAGGGGATAATTAAAAAATAAATAAATAAAAAGATTTCCCATTTGTGGCACCAATCCCTGAACATTAGAGTTAATGTAACAATGTACTGGAATCTGTACATTTCATAGATTCTGTAACATATGTAAACTGTTTTCTTTATTATTATTATTATTATTATTATTATTATTATTATTATTATTATTATTATTAGTTTTGTTCTGTTCTTTGAATATAATGTAAAAAAAGGTTGTTCATAAGGAGCCATATGTGTTACTTATGTTTGCATCAAAGACAAAAGAAAATCCATTCTCAGTTCTTGTGCATTATGTTTTGCTATAAAACTATATCATGGATTGATGTTTTTCTGTGAAAATGTGTTAATTTATTCAAATAAACATAATAATAAAATGCTTTTTAAAAAGACCAAATTCCTATTGGGCTTAGTTATTTTTTTTTTTAGTATTACTATGCAGGACAGCTGCTATAAGATCGTTACTTTTATTAAAAATGTGCACCGATTAATCTACCGGTTAATCAACTTAAACTAATATATATATATATATATATATATATAGACGTACAGATAAGCAGTTCTCTAGCTATGCATGTAAATGTAAGTGCAACATACGGTCAGAGAGCTGGACAGACAGATGCATACATAACCCCAGATTACAATACACTTTTAAAAATGTCATCACAATTAGACAAAAGTTTCTTTAGAAAGTGTGATTGACATATGTAAGACCCCCTCTGATGAAGATATTCCTCCCCAACTGGAGATAATAACCCTTATTAAAATTGTACTGCTTTATACCATGGTAAAAGCATAGCCAAATCTATTGATGTAAAATAAAACACTGGAATGCATGTTTAAACATAGTAAATAGAAAAAGCACAATTACCGGACAGTGCCAAATTGTTAAAGTAAATGTTTATAAGGGTTGACACTTCAAACAAATGGTGGTACCATTTATTTATTTATTTATTTATTTATTTTTACATTGCATTTAAAATTATGTATATGTTCCTCTACTTTTTTCTTATTTTATTTGTCTAGTCATAAAAAAAGATTTAGCCCTAAGCTCTAAAAACATGGGTCTTTGTCAGGCACACCTATAGACTGCTGCCAAGTTTTTAGCTACCTACACTGTTGACAAAGTGTCTTAAATCAATAAATAAATACAGCTGCAGCTGCTGTTTCCATTTACTTGCTTAACTTTGCAATTGAGGTGAAAATATTCGGTATATCAACTGTATTCAATGAGAAGAAGAGGTTTCAGCACTACACTTTTGTCAACGTAATTAACAGTTAGGCTGTAAAGATAAGCCAACGTGTTCTTCAATATTCAGTAGCACGGTAGACATTACAATACTGGCAGTACTACTTGTGTAAAATAACAGCTGTTAATTCACATGATTTCCTGTTCCTCTGCAATAGTCGGCATGCCTATGGTACTTCATTGTAATGTATGAACCAGTGGCCAATACATCAATGTTCTCATCAGGATAAATCTAAATTCACTATAGAATAAGTAGAGGATATAGGATATCCATATATTATTCTTATGAAATCATGTTTTAATTAATATATTGTGGCCATTGAGTTAAAGCTACAGTGTCCCACAATCATGCTGCATAGTTTACCCTTCTGTGAACTCTATCCAGACCTTGTTGGCTGACCAGTTTCTTATGCATCCCCCAAACCTAGTTTCAACTGCAGGCACAAAGCTGTGATTTGAAAAAATAGTTATTCTGAAACTTCTCTAAAACGAGAAATGGGGGGCCAAGTTAGTCCTAACTTTCTCGTGTTTAACATTGGTATATTATATCTTTATTGAGATACTGTTACTATAGATATGACATTTGTATAACATCTAATTTTTTGTACTTGTGAAATGTTTTGGTCAAATAAGACCCAGTGATCAGACATGTCCAAGATAACAATCTTCTTGCTGTGTGGTTTGCTGGTTTACGATATCCTGATATCCACCAATATGTCTTCATTGGGATGACATTTTATTTACATTTTACAGTTACAATTAAACAAAAATAGCAGGGGGTCTCCATGTTTGTTTTTAGGAATAGGATATTTTATTTGCCGTTGTTGTTTATAGGAAAATGGGGTTCAAGACTAAACACAAGACAAAAATCACAATTGTTTGTGCCACATGCAAAAATAATTATTTATTTATTTATTTTGGTTTTATTATTATGTTTGTTTTTCTCCAATATAGTCTATGGGGGAATCGCAAATCCATGTTTTCCAGAACAAAATAGCATGTAAATGTATCCCTGATTAACTAAAATAAAAGACATAAACAAAACAGGGTTACCATGTTAACTTTTTAGATTTGTGTATTTTGTTGTATGTAGGGTGAGCAGTAATAGCTGTAGCTAACCAATACTTTTTTAAACAATAAGACAATATTCCTTTAAAGTGTCACCAGCGGCTGATACCACACCTTGGTGAACAGAAATACACAAACAAATAAATTACTAGAAGTTACATTGGTATGCATGCATATTGATTAACTATATTTAACTAAACAAAAATGTCAAGCCATGGAATTACACATTATAATAATTTGCAATTATCCCTACTGATTTGGGGCAACTACAATTACGGTGCAGTTAATATAATTATTTTGAAAGTGTATCCTATTATTTTTTATGACCTCTGTTTTATAGCACAGTGTGAAAATAATCCAACTCAAGCTCAGCTTTTGCTATCCCCTGGCGTTTACGGTGGCCTAGTTGATTCAAATGTCTGTAGCGTGCACTATTACTATTCAGCTCTTTGGAGGTGTTAAAAAGTCTCCCAGACAGTGTAAAAACAGCATGACAATTAGCTGGCATGAATGTGAACTAAATGCAGTGCAGGAAGGAGCCTCAATAAAGCAGCGAGGCTGATGAGCCCAAGTGTTTGAAGTGGGAAAGGTTTTGACAGGCTGAGTGGCAAATATGATCGGGAGCCCTGTAGGAGTCCAATAGGAGCTGTAAAACATGTGGTCATTTAAAAAAAGTACAAATCTGGTTTATTTTTAAAGTATTAAAAGCAGACACTGGCGCTGGCAGAACTTGGAAGGAATGTGTCCGGGCAAATTTCCTGATTGAAACGAAGGATTGGTAGACTTAATTTTCAAATCTGAAACTAAAGATCCAGATTCTAATTAGAAGACTTGCTACTGGCAGATATCTGCCTTTAGTAGGCAGCAGATGGGGATAAAATATGAACATAATAATAAAAGAAAATTTTAAAAAAGCAGACAGTGGAAAATATTAGGATTTTCATATTCATTTAAGGTTGCAAATAGCGCCATAAAATAAAGGGTTCTTGGAATGCTGGAAAATAAACAGCTGGAGAAAAATACCTCTGAGATGAAATACAAACCACATTCAGACTGCTGGTAAAATCGACTTGTCAACGTGTGCCTTGTATACTTGTGAAGCCAACAGTATGCAATGAATTGTATATTCAAGAGTAAAGGCTTGAATAACGAGGAGAGCTCAAGTTGCAATTTTTATGCATACAGTGAAGAATGTGCTTGTTTGGTTGCTATGGGGGGGGGGGGGGGGGTTTGCCCCCTCAAGACAATCTATATGGCAACACAGAATTACATTCTATTATTTCTATAATATAATATAATATAATATATTGATATCATGATGAGTCAAAGGGACTTGTCGGATATGTTTGCCACAGCAGGTGGAAAACAGAACAAATTAAACACAGCGAGACAACAAGGAGGGATTCACTTGTGGAAGAAACTAATAATATTGCTTATACTGAGAAAAAATTATTTATACATGCTCTAAAGAAAAAGTACCATAGATCTGAAAATTAGATTTTGGCTTGTGTGTAGGGCTGTGTTGTGCATTTTCGGGTTTCAATTTGACCCCATTTCGACTGTAGATTCTTGTAATTTTTTTAAATTCTGTTCATTCACAAATACACCATTATTTAAATTATCAATAGTACTATACGGTATTGCATTTCTTGCAGAACATAATTTAAACTCCGGATTGCATAGCTGCTTTATAAACTCATTGTTGTCTTTTTCACAGTGAATCGTCAGGAAATTATTTAAGGTGGTACACTACAGTATTAGATACATTCTGCTTGACATTTACTGTTAGAATTACTGTTTTAATTAGTTGATTCTTGATTATCTGTGTAAACGTGTTATTTAAAGCTTTGCTACATATTTCTACTTTCGACATTCACAGTAATGTGTTGCTTATTTAGCAGTTTAAGTTATTTGGTTTATATTTGATACAAAGTGTCATTCTTTGTGGAAAGCAGGTGAAATGTATCAAACTTAACTCAAGGTTGTAAAAGTATGTATCAAAAAAATAAAGTTAAACTGCATTCTTATTCCTGGCTCTTTTTGTAAAGCCCATGCAATACATTTTTCAATGATCTGAAATAAGAGTAGTCTAATGTGCCAAGCAGCTACTCTAAAACGATTTTTAAAAATTAGGTTGTATCGCTATTTGTTTACATTTTTACTTAACTGGGATATCAGAAGTTGACAGCAGAACAATTAGGTTAGCGTTAAAACATTTACCCACTTTTAAAACACAAAAGTTGCAGTGAAAACGACGACCGTAATGTTACACACGTTAGTATTACTATAAAACAAGACTTAAAATGCTTTGCACAGGACTAAAAACCTCAGAGTAGGACGTCTAGTAACCTCCCAGATGTGGATTCGTTTTTATCGAGGAAAGTCGCTAAATTCAAAATGAAATGTGATGTTGTGGCCAGAGAAGGCGTTTTTGTTCATGATTTGTAAACAATGAACCTGTGTAAATAACTCTTTCGTTGTACCAAAGGCTAGAATAACCATTTCATCCCTGAGTGATATGTATTTCCATACATATCTTAAAATGCACCGTCACCGTCGACAATTATATTTTGTATTTTCGCCAGTCCCGAATATGGTTATGCCCAATCATAGCGTTTTACTGAACTGTAGAATCTCAGGACAGATCGTACCCATTTTAATATTATATTATGGTTTATTGTGAAGACTGGTATTACTTTTAGGTGAATACCCCAGAAATGTTATACAAATTCTAACATAACACTGACACGGTCGATTCGTACAGGAGTAAAAAGACACAAGACGCTTGAATTAGAAATTTTATAGATGGTCCCAATATCCTGTAAAAGAAGCAGATGACCTCTGAGAAAATGGGCTGTGGAATGACATTTGAGTTTGTTATAAACCAGTGCCATGCTTTAAAAATACTTGCATTGCACATTTTGTATAATTTATTTTAAGAATAAGAACAATGTTGACAAAGCGCAGCATGCTATCCTGTTGCAATTACTGCCCTTTTTTCTCATTCATGATGCTATTTGGGACAGAGAGGCCCTCAATAGCAAAGCTTTTCCAACCGTTGTGGCAGGCTTTTGTGGCGGTGTTTCAACTTTCCGACTGTTTTTCGTGTTCTGAAATCAAATCAAAAATGGCCTGGAAGGATGAGAACATTCGCAAAACCCAGATTCCGACACTATGAATAATGTTATGCAAATTAAGCGGGTACCTAATTAACATACCCCCGTGCAAAAATCAAAAGGGTTGATGTGGTCAGATTGAGTATTTTCTGTCTAAAGCGCTTCCACCTGTTTCAAAGAATCCCAATGGAGGTGGGAACCTATTACAAACAGGCTCCGTGCTTCAATAAAAAAGGTCTGCTGTGGTTGGAGTGACTCTTTGACTATACTAATGGCGATGGTGCCCAATGTGCTGCTAGGGATTGCTGTGATTTTAGTGGATAAAAGGGAAAATGATAATTATCAATTAACACGACTTAAAACAAGCATTCTAAAAATAATCACAGGATCCTGATTTAAAAAGCCATTCATCTTATTCTTCATGCTCTTTAAAATGGCTTATCCAAAAATAAAATTAATTAGCTGGACCGTGTACTTTTTCTTTTTACAGTATTTAATACCAAACATAAAAATTGACTCTGTGAACTGCCAACCCAGCTTAACAACCAGAGTTTTTAAAAAAAGTAAAAAGGGGGTTCAGTCTGGTACAGTTAACAAAACAATGAAAGGCAGTTTCTCCATGTGAGCTGGTTCTGTGTCCTCCCCTGCCTTTAACCGCTCCCTCCAGTGGGTGTCTGGCAGATTGTGCAACTGCTTCTGATGACGGACCTTCACACAGGCCACATAGAGCTGTTTTCCTTGTAAGGTGGACAGAGGGACCTCAGTCAAACTAGAAATCTTAAAGACTTGTCCTGATTGATCACAGATATGACTGACTGCCGGGGACACCAATAGAGAGGGGAATATGGGGTCAGGCTGTGGGACTCTCTTTTCTGTGAAAATTTGAGCGAGCAGATCCAGCCCCTCTTTGGGCAAAGCAGTGCGGACCTGAGGCTAAAAATTCAGGACTCATCTACTTGTAGTCATTAAAATCAAGAAAATGTCTTAATTTAACCACCCCTCTCAGTGAAACTAGAAGAGTGGGCTAGCTCTTCCAAAACCCCAAATAACTAGTATCATTTAGATTCCTGTCAGTTACTTCTAAAAAATGCTAGGCCTTCAGGAGACTCTTATAATATTCTGACAGTTTAAACGCAGTGGTCTTACTCAAGTCTAGTAAAAACAAATTCCTATCCAGACCCAGCTCACCTACATGATTAAAGAAAATAAATGCAAGAAAAAAGCTGTCGTCAAGGGAAATTCTCAGGAGAAAAAAAGCTGTTTCTGCAGTGTTTGCAGCCTAAATGCTGTGGTCCTGCTGGAGAGATCCATCAGTCCCTGACCTCCCTCAGCTAGTGACAAGTAGAGCGCACTTTGCCTCAGCCAGTGGACACCATCCCAGAAGTCTAGCATAACAGACTGAACCTGCCCAACTAGAGACTCTGGGGGCTCCAGACAAATAAAACGATGCCATAGACTAGAGGCCACCAGATTATTAATAATCGGCATCCTGCCACTGTATGATAGCTGTGCAAGCAGTCGTCACCACCTCTACAGTTTAGCCTTCACCTCCCTCCCAGTTCTTCTGCACTGCGCTCTCATCTCCTAAAAACACTCCCAGATACAGACCCCCCCCCTCCCCTGCTCCACTTCAGCCCAGAAGGTAGATCTGGTGGACGAGACCCCTTCCAATCTCTTACAAGCAATGCACTGCTCTTAGCCCAGTTGATGTTTTCAAAAACTTTTTGAAAGTGGTTTAAATGGTATACATCTGCCTGGTCTGTAATAATGACAGCAATGTCGTCGTCATAGGCAGTAACTTTCACTGTATCAGTGGGGCACTGAGGAATGATCAGGTCAGTGAGGACCCTCCTCAGCTGATTAATGAGGGATTCTATAGCTAATGCATAGAGCATCCCTGACATAGAGCACCTCTGCCTGATGCCTCTTTGAACTGGGAACGGGGCACTTAAATCACCATTGATTTTTAGCACACTAGAAATGTTACAATATAACAGCTGAATTTTTTCTACAAACCCGATCCCAAACCGAAGGCTTTAAGAGGCTTCCACAAGTACAGGTGATCTACCCTGTCAAACGCTTTCTCCTGGTCAAGAGAGGTACTATGCCTGTGTTGAAACCAGAGCTTAGAAGCTGCCAAAAGATAAAAAATATGATCAAATATGGATCTGCTGGGAACACAATAGGTCTGGTCACTAAGCACCACCTTTCCTATAACAGTCCGCAGGCGATTAGCTAGGGCCTTAGAGAATAATTTATTATTGGAACAGAGTAACGATACAGGTCTCTAGTATTTGATGTTGCAGAGGTCCCCTTTCTTAGGTAGGAGGGTGATGACAGCTTTCCTGCAACCCAGAGGCAGCTGTTTCTCCTTCAGACACTCCTCAAACACCTTGCACAAAGCTGTCAATTCCAGGCACTTTTCCATTGTTTAGCCCTTGAAGGGCATCAAAGAGTTCCTGTGCTGTCAGAGGGATTTCTAACCCTCTGGATTCCTCTTCGTGGAGACGAGGGAGATCCTGGAGGAACCGCTGGGATTCCTCATTCTCCTCTCCAGCCACTGCCTGCCTCCGGATCTCCTCAGGCTCTCTCAGTTCTTGCCCACATCCCACTATTGCTGAAGAGAAGGGAAAGCAGCTTTCTGTGCTCTCCACCTCTCTCACCAAAAACCTTTTTAAATTGTCCATCGTTAACTATATAATACACTACAGGTAACTAAACTGTGATCTGACAAGCCATTGCGAGTGAGAAAACAGACCTTAAAAATATTTAAATGTTGTTTAAATCTATAAAAACCTAGCCAAAAAAGTCTAGCCAAAAAAATGTCAATGACATTTGCCTTTACCCATGTGTATTGCCGGTCTTTCTCATTAAAATCTACTAGTTCAAATCGCTTTAAAATTCTTAAAAGCTCTCTGGCAGACTGAGGATGTGATTCCAAGTTATTCCTGTCCATTATATCATTAACAGTACAGTTAAAAACAACACCTCTTCTACTTTACAGTCTGATAAAATGTGTTTTAACTCTTGGAGGAATGTAATTCTTTCTTTGCTGTCAGTTGGAGCTACACATTAATGCAAACAAACACCTTCCCTTCAATGACTCCCTGCACTTTAAGCAAAGGCCCCTTTATAAAATCAATCACTGTTACAGAAACAGGTTTAACTTTTCAGAAAAAGAAAATGGCTACCCCTGCACTGAAAAGTGTGCCGTTACTAAAAGATATCACCTTTCCAGTCTTTTTCCCAGTCTGACTGATTAGCCATATCTATATGGGTCTCTTGTAGAAGCGTAACATCTAATGATTTCTGTTTAATAAATTCAATAACGGCAGGCCTCTTTGGGGCGTTTCGGCAGCCATTAATATTTAAGCTCCCAATTTCAAACTGGCTCATTGGAAAATTGGAAAAGGAAAAACACACAAGCAGACAGAAAAAAAAAATTACTGAGGGGACTAAACATCCTGACTCTGTATTCAAACTTTTACGCAGTTTATTGGTAAAGCTTTTCAGGCGCACATACTCCTGTGTACTAAAGACCTCCAAAGCATATGCGTTTTGCCTTAAGAGCCGTACAGAATTTAAAAATAAATCAATGTTTGGAAAAAAATCTTTCACATCAATTCCTCTCCTTCCTATCGTCTGATCTAGGAAGTCTTTAATACTTTGTGCACTGTACCCTTTGCAGGCTTTCTTTAATCTCAGAAGCGAGACTGGAGTCTGAGAGACTGCCTTCCCCTTCACTGTCTGAGCTGTCTTCAGTGCAGTGCTTGTAGCACTTACACTCCACGGTGCTGCAGACTCACAGAGGGTTTGCGGGCACAGCAACGCCGCTGCTTGCCTCTCTCGTTTTTTTCTTTTGCCAAAATATTAGCTGCGTTTTTTTTCCATCTCTTTTTTCCTTGGTAATTTAAAACCATCATTATCCTTATTAGCTTTCTCTTTCTGTCCTTTGTTCAGCAACACATTCAGCATTTTCTGCAGGCTGATCTTCAACACCCCCGCTGCCTCTAACACCACTACCCCTAGGCTGACTCGAGCCTGCTGTATTGCCCTCTTCCTGCTCCTCATCTTCCTCACTTTCATTCCAAGGACAGTTTTTTACTATGTGCCCATCACTCCCACATCTGAAACAGTTAATTGAATCTGACAATGCAAAAATGATGTAATCAGTACCGTCAATTCTAAATTTCAGAGTGATGTTTAAATCTTCATTGATGTTATTTAAAATCATATATACTTATTTTTTTTAAAGTCATATATACTTGCCTCCTAAATGAAATTACGTGTTTCAAATGCAGGGATTTACAGCCCAGTGGGATTCTTTTAACCCCTGACATTATTTCCCCATACCTAGCCAGTTGTAACATACACATACATTGGTTGTATACAAATGTAAAAAAATAGCTTTGTATAGTACAGCAAATTAGTCATAGTTTCAAGCTTTTTATTATGCAGTGTTGTATTTTGTACCGGTTTTCTACATATTTTCTGCATCAGTACCATGCTATTCATCTATTAATAATTAAAACTTGTGTGAATAGAAATACATTTAGATATGTTAAAATACTGAAAAACATCCACATATGTTAGCCAAATATCAATTTAATATCAAGTGTCCATTTTTTTTTATAACAACATGAAATACTTTACCTTGCACACAAACAGGGTTTGCTACAAAACAAAAGCAAAAGAAAGATATATTCACAATATATTTCCTTAAACCAGAACCTCTGGATCCCCTAGAGGTACAGTAGGGTTAAACAGAGTTCAAATCACTTCTCTTCATTGCAATAACCCTCTGGGTTATTGTCAGCTTCCCTAAATGTGTTTTCATACTACCATTAGCCCCTAATTGCTTTGATCTTCATGTGTGTGGAGAGTTTAATAAACACAACTTGCACTGCCAAAGGGACATATTGACTTAAAAGAGTTGTATTGCATTTTTTTTCATGCGTTGTGTAATTTTTGCTGTTCCTGTTGTATGTGTTTTTTGGTGTTTTTTTTAAAATTGCATTTTAAGACATCTTGACATATTTATAGATATGTAAAATTAATTTAAAGATATCTGGAAATCAATTAGAGATATCTGGAAATCAATTAGATATATCTAAAAATTAAATAAAGATATCTCAAATTGATTTACAGATATCTTTAAATAATATGGAAACCGTGTGAGTTTTGTTAGCATGGTATGCCAAACTGTCATTTAGAGATATCTTAAAATTAGGGGTTTAAAGATATCTCTTAAAGATAAATAGTTTAGAGATATCTTTAAATGAACAGGAACTTATTTTGAGATATCTTTAAATGATTTAGAAACATTTTTTAAATTAACAGGAAGTTATGTAGACATATCTGAAGAGTATTTAAAGATATATCAAAATATTTTGAAATATCTTTAAATGATTTAAAGATATCTGAAAATGCATTTTAGATATCTCATTAAAGCTCCATTTAAAGATATCTGGAAATCCTTTTGAGATATCTCTAATTGTATTTTAGATATCTATATATTCATTTGAGATATCTATAAATGATAATTTGGCTTGCCATACTTTGAGAGGGATACTTTTAGAAGGGGAATAAACTTACTATATAACAAAAAAAAAGATAATTTGCTTGTTCTGGAAGACACTATTCTGTTTGGAGTATAATAAAGCTGATTATTTTAATTGTGCCAGTGGGACAAATTAATGAAAATATGCCAATAATGAAATTTCACCACATTTAGTAACTGATGCGTTTTGATCTTTACAAAGTGAAGTGCCCTATAATCCTTATGAGTTTCATGAGTAGCTTTGGTGGCACTTCGATCTGTTGGAATCAAAAGAAAGCTGAAGCTGGCTATTTCTGAATATGGCAGTATCACCTGTGCTGCTGGAATTGACGCAACCATAGTTTCCCCTGGTTGTGAGTTCAGCACTAATGGTTTCTATTTTCAGGAGCTTAGAATCTTCTCTACAGATTTGAGCTGCAATATGAACCTCTACTGCCATTTGTGTATTGGAATTATTAATTAGATAAATTACCAGATTCAGCTCAAAATAACTAAGTTACTCTAAAAGGTGAGTGCTGTACTATGGTATTTTGTGCGCTCCTCTGATATAAACAACAAAAACATAACTATACAATACTATATCAACAAAGCAAGCAGCCCTTATCCTTGCATTGAAGGAGATGTATGTGTATGGGATCTGCTGAAGAGATGCAGCCTTGTAGTTGATTGAATCAGTGGGCTTGTTCATTTGAGGATCAATCTGGTGTTGCCATCCTAACCTTTTCATGTCAGACAAATTTAGTCAGATAAACACCAATGCCTTCCTCATAACTATTAAGATTCCAAGGTCTGGGCAAAACATCCACACTGTTAGCATTGGGCCCCAGGGAGACCCATGAATAGCGTGCCTGTTATGTTTGCAGAGGAGGCCAAGGCTTGCTTCTAATTAAAATCCCTGTGCTCAGGGAGCTTCTTGCCATACTCCTGGCTCTGAGGCCAAGCAGTCAGAGCCACCTGCGTAAGGTCTCCTGCGGCCTTGTCCTTAGACAAAACATCCTTTTATTAACCCAGTTAAGGTATCAAGTATAAGCCAGAGAAGTGCTCACTCAATCTAGATAACTTCCCGCTGAGCTAGGTAACTTCCTGTTGAGCTAGGTAACTTCCCGTTGAGCTAGGTAACTTCCTGTTGAGCTAGGTAACTTCCCGTTGAGCTAGATAACTTTCCATTGAGCTAGGTAACTTCCTGTTGAGCTAGGTAACTTCCCGGTGAGCTAGATAACTTTCCATTGAGCTAGGTAACTTCCCTTTGAGCTAGATAACTTCCCGTTGAGCTAGGTAACTTCCCGTTGAACTAGGTAACTTCCTGTAGTGCCTACTGCTGCTGGCATTGCAGAGGAGTTCTTAACCCTTTGTTAATCTGCCTCTGCAATGGCCCACGGCATCAGTCAATGCTCTAAAAGCTGACCACCCTCATAGAATCTCAACAGCCTTTCCACAGAAAGTTTCAATGGGATTGAATTACTGCTGGCAATAACCGTCATTAAGGATACAACCTTTACATTTTTTTTTTGTAAACGTCTAAACTGTTTCAACGATTATCTCAGGATTTTGATATGCTGTAACACATTTTTATTTTTTTTATATTTTTTTCCATGCCTTCAATGAGCCACCATTGTGGGTCTGTGTGTGGGGCCTTGAGATCTTAGGGATCAAAATAATAATAATTTAGTAGTGAAAGGGTTGTAGTAACTCCTGGCAACCCAAGGTTATGTCCGGAGGATGACGTTTATTTTGAAAGTAGCAAGCAGTATTTATAAACATGGATGACACTTTCATTAAGAAGGGCAATAATCAAAGTCATCCCTTGTAACCATGGCGGTTCATTTAAATGAATGGACCTGATAAAAGGCAACCTGCTGTATATTGTAATTAGAACTACAGTAAGTGAACAGCACCTGTCCAGAGAATGTGCTTCTCAACACTACACTTACCAGACTTCATAGAGGATGCTACTATGTATCTCATTTAATGATGATGTAATGATGATACATCAAACACTTTGATTATTATTTTTTTTCTAATTACATTGCTTAAAATACTTTATTGGTTAAGTTATTCCATAGACAGGGATTTCAGTAAATCAATGGTGACTTTTTTATTACTGTCAATCTTTACAGTTTTTAACGCTCAAAAGAAAAGACAAAAAGTTAAAAAATGTCAAGTCACTTTCCATTAACACAAAGAGGCAAATTACCACTTTTGAAACACATGCTTGCACCAAATATGAGACGCACACGAACATTATCGGAAGAGAAAAAACAAAAACTCCTCACATATTCACACAAACACATTTCTTACGGAATGCTGCATTCTACATGTATATCAGTATATACTCCATGAAACTTTGTAGATAAATACGGTTTGTTGGGGAGTTTGTGTCAATTTCATTATGTAACTCATTTTCACAAATAAATATTTGAGCAATTTATTTATTGAGACGATCTCATTTATAGTACGAGGTGCTTCAGGATTTTCACAGGACCGTTATTAAGATTTTGCACAGATCAGGACAATCTTCAAACAGCTAACGATCATTCTGGATATATACAGTATATGGCAAATGCTGTGTAATTTTAGATTTAATCTGTGCCCACTGTATTATTTGAAACACTTCATTTCAATACTAATAACCTTAAGAGTTCAAGTTTAATTTCCTGAATGCATTCTTGCCAGTATACACTTACGAATTTGGATCCAGGATTTGTCTGCTATGTGTAATGTTATTCTTGCTTCAGTGTTGTCTACATATTTATGATGCTAAGAAAAGCCCTTGAAAAGAAAATAACAAAAAAACTCAAGGCTTTGCATATCGCCTAAGTCTCAAATTAAATTAAACAATGTTCCCGCTTTTTTTTTACTTAAAAGATTTTCTTTTAAATAACCTTGTTTAAAATACATTACTGATTAAGTTATTTATTGGACAGGGATTTCATTAATTCAATAGTGACTTTTTTGTACAGGTTTTAAAGAGTAAAAGTCATCATTCAAGACTCACCAAACGCTTGATAATAAGCTATGATGGAAGCACAACATTCCATAGTTTTGGCAGGAATGTTTAAGACTGTCAGGTCACATTACATTTAAACAAAATGACAAATTACCACTTTCAAATTTGATTTATACCACATGCTCACACAAAACATGAGGAACACATGGACTTTTTCAGAGAAAAAAAAACCTCACACATATTCACACAAAACCATTTCTGATCAAATAAAATACTTCACATGGGTCCATCTAAACGGCACTGTCCTTTAGAGCTGTATAGAAGGGTGACTTTGTGAAAACCCAAATCTTTAGATCAATTGAATAGATCCCACTATCTCTTACCACAAGGTATTTAGATATAACTGTGCTTTGGACGTGGTATTTGTGGTGTGGGTAATACTGTGTTTGCATCCCACACTGTTAAAAAAATATTTCAGGAAATGTAAACTTACTTAGATGCCACTTTTGTTATTCATTTAGAAGACTACCAAATAAAATTAATCTTCTTATTTTTTTTTAATCCAAGATACATTTTTTTTTTTATAGAAATGAAAGTTCCAACTTGGCTTTGAGGGCCACTTGGAGTTGGGGGGTTGTTCTTCTGGGATATGGATTGTCCCACACCTTGGTGAGAAGGTCTTGAGGTGGTCTTGTGATTTGTGAATTGCCTTGAATTGGAGCACTGCTTGCAGCAGCCATCTTGAGAAGTTCTTAAGCAGGTCTTGTCTTTAAGTTGTGTTTAGAAGTTTGCAGAACATTAAGTCATGGAGTTGTACATAAAACCTATAGATATAAAACCTAATAACTATTATCAAAGCCATAATATAATAACTTTAGTTTTCCTGGTTTGTGTTCCACCGTAAGTATGTTTTTTAGTGCAAGTCTATGGTGAAATATCTTTCAAAATAGAGAGCAATTTAAAGGAAAGGGCTCTCTTGTTATGGAGCGTGAACATAGTGTACACAAGTATTGCAAGAGAGGAGATGGACCTGCATTAAAGCAGGGAGAGCTCTTACTCCCTGTGTTGTTTACATCGATAAGGTGATAGCACAATAAATATTATTGTCTACTTAACAGCTGCCTGGTTAGAGCCGAGTTCAGGAATGTACACAACTATTAAAACTATGAAAACAAACACATTTAGATGCAGTTTTTTAAGATCTTTCCCAATAAAGTTTTAAAAAAGCCTCATGCTTTTTCTTAACCCTTTTCCACTTACAGGAAGCTGTATATAATGGTATTCCCATATCTATGCTAAAAATTATAGTACATCCACTTCTCATCTATACAGTTTGTTGTGTTAATTGTTATACATGTCACACAAGTAAGACATATATGGTTGGTTTCACAGACCCCGATTAGCACTATTCATGATGGATAAGGTAGTCCATGATTAGTGATAATCTAGGTCTGTGAAACCAGACCATACTTTAACAGGGTAGCTCGCCAGTGTAAACAACAGGCAGGAATACAATGATCCATGCATGCTTTCTTTCCATACAAAGCAAATGGTTCAATCAAAAATCACCTACAGTGGGGTGTATACTGAAGCTCTTTTCTAAACAGTTTGTAAAACCGGTATCCTCGAGGCACTGAGAAATAGATCCCTGTCAGCTTTACTGAATGTAACATCCACTTGTCTATCATGTAGCTTCATTTACTCATTCCTTGATTGAGAATGTGGCTGACACTGGCAGGAAACAAATCCCTGAAGTCTTTAAACTTCACACTTAATGTACATTAAACACAGGCAGTGTTTTCAACATGGTACATGTATATTGTATTATTCCACAAAATGCAGTCTTTAGATTTTTTAAGCAATTTCCTACAAATTGCCATTAGAATATATATATATATATATATATATATATTTTTTTTTTTTTTTTTCTGAAACACCAATTGCAATTCAATAACGGAATATGAAATGACTGTCAGTAACTTGTTTGTAAGTTAGATAGCTCCATACAAACTGAGATTTGCCTAGGCTTATATACAGTGTATCAGTATATCCTGCTGATCTCTTTGATTGAACAGAGATCAGGATGGCAGGACCTGGAGTGAAACAGTAATCTATACTGTTATCAGCTGTTTGCTTTTTCATAAGAAAGCTTTGTAATGGGGAAACTGGGAGCTTCTGTTTATACACCATATATAACGTATCTATTTATTTTGGACTAGAAATGTTTTGTGAGAAAGGAAAGCTACTCTGAAACAGACAACATAATTTAGAATGCGATGATGTTTCTGGTTTTTTTTAAGCAATTCCAAAAAGGTTTAGGACTGATCCAGTCGTTTTAAATATATCTCAGCAACTTTAAGAGCATGTCAACATAAGTAACCTGCTGGCTTGCATTACTGAATCCCAGCTGTATTCTATTTCAATAACGTAAATGAAACACAGTAGAACTGGTAAATGCAAGTTTAAGGACACACAAGCATCAGATCAAGAATGCTGGGGCACTTCACTTTCCTAGAAAGAAAAGTGGGTGCTTAATGCAGTGACAGAGAGAGAAGAAAGGAAATTCAGCCCAGATTTCTCAACGATACCATCAGAAACCATAAATGAGAAATATGAACTCAGTTTCACTGCATCCCCTACCGAGGGCATACATACGTTCTAAATATCATAAAGTATTAGCTTTCAAATAGTATTTTTAAAGGATGAGCTCCTGAAGGTAAGGACCCCAAGAAGCCTGTGCCATATCTGTGAAAAACAAGACTTATCTGAGTTCTAGAGAGGTGGACACATTTCAGTCTGTCAAACAAACAGGGAGATGATTTATCGTTCTTTCACGGTTATGCATGGTCACATATTACACATTTACCATCACAGTTTGAAAAGCAAAGGTTGTGTACTGTACTGTGTGCAAGTACTTAGGCATGGGTCCATTAAAATAAAGATTTTAGCCTTGCTATCCCAATTAAATCACACTTGAACAATATTTTAGTCATGGAAGAGACCAGCATCTGTTTCTTCCAGAAAGTACTCATTAAGGAGGATGTTGACACACAAAAAGGACCAAACAGTGGTTTCCCGCTGCACACTTCGTAAATGTCTCATTCCTTTTTCTGCATCATCAACTCATTTCAGTTTAAACTGCTAAAATGTAAATCTTCTGTCATGCTAATCAGTGATGAAGGGGCGAAGTAGCATCATATGCTGATTCTCTACAGGCTTCTATTGATCTCATCTATTTCCACTACAACAGGCCTAGCGATCTATTGATACATTATATATATATAGACAGACAGACATGTACAGTATGTATTTACATATTGTATATGAATTATACTGTAAAATGTTACAAGTCACTAGTAAAATGTCTTAAGGGTGTTACATGGATAAGTGTACAAATAACTTAAAGTTGAGGAGCAGTATTTGGTTTTAGCTTTAAGGGAAATTGAAAAAATGAAGGTTGTACTGCACAACAACAAGAATGGCTTGTCTGGGATCTGAACCCACTGTCTCCCAATCTAAAGGCAGCAGGGTTTAACACTGTAATCTTATTGGTCTGAGCAAGACCTTAAAACTTGCACTTGTGTATGTCAGTGTGACTTTTAAAAATATGTTCGAATATCTCTTCAACTCTTTTTTGAGTCTGCATTTGGCGACAAAAGAGAGGGGTTTTTTTTTGCTAATTGTCAGTGTTTTTTTTTTCACTAAAATGTTTCTTAATGCTTGACATTGATGAATGTATGTAAAAGATATGGTGCAGGTAGGATACAATTACAAAAAAAAAAGACCAGGTCCAAAATATGTAAGAGAAGATTAAGCCCTGCACTGTAGAGACAGGATGTTTGCCTGTCAATGAAGTGTGACTACAGACATGGAGCTTAAGGATCATTCTCTAAGCATTTGAAATCACTCAGATAGTTCATTGCAGGACTTTAGTTCCGTTCTTTAGTTAAGTGTCATAGTTTTAGGAACTATTATGCTTTATGGTCTGAGTAGCATGAGATATTGTTTGTAATAACACAAAAAGAAGAGATATTTGTGGGTTTTTTTTTTTTTTTTTTTACTGGTTAACGAGTTTCGGTTGGCTCATAACATATTTTTTGCCAAGGATTCATTTGGTTAGCTAGTTTTGGCTTTTCTGAAATCTTTGGTTCATATTTTCTTTACCCCTGTAAAATGCTGTTGAATCACTGTGGTTTTTGCCTGATACGTGCACATAAGGCATTTTTAGTACAGTACAGTATGTCCTCATTGTAGATCCAAGATAAGCCAACACAGACTCCAGTTTCTTAGACTGGCGTCTCTGTGAATTTTTTGTTTTGGACAGTACCTGATTATATTTAGAATATATCTTTTAATGAATCTGGAAATTGCACTTAGTACAGTGAAACCTTACTGTTTGAATCAGAAGAGACCAAAAAAACAGCTTTAATAGGGGGTGGCCTTACTAATGAAAGGACTGAATTTCATGTAACAAATTAATACCATAGGATTGTGATTACTTAAAATGTTCTTATTTTCTTGGCCAATTTATTTACTGGTCAACACTTCCAACTATGCAGAATTTCTAGATGTTATTTATTTTAGTTGTTTTTTTGTCTAAATTGTTGTCATTTACTGTTTCAGTTTCTGGTGTATTTTTTTTTAAATCTAAATTTGAAAGTGTAAATGAGTTACATCATGTTGCATCCAATTTTTCAGTTTGTTTAAAAAAAAAAAAAGAAAAGAAACTGTAAGAAACATCATGTTGGTCATATTAGTGAAGTAATTGTATAGACCTTTGACCTGAATAGTAATACGAATATTCATATTAATATGCTTAGGCATATTCATATTCGAGGTGACTCTATATTGCCTTCCATAGGCCATGAAGTTGCCTGAAATTGAGGTTTCTCTGTATTTTCCAGCATCTATACTCACATGGAAATATTTTTTTGTCTGAATGTTCTTTTTTTCTGGTTGTTGTTGTTCTGCTTTCATATTAAAATAATGTTTTCATTGGCATGGATGTTTGTTTGTTTGCTAAGGTAAGGAATGTTTAATTAGTCTGCTCAATCAGGATAGAAATGTGTCAAAATTCCACTGCTGATTCCTTGAATATCCTCCCCTTATTGTTATAAACCAGGGTCGAACGTAAGTGACGGCCCTCACATGCTAAATAGTTCATCAGATATAAATGATGTTCCTCTACTTAAAGCTGTCCCTGTGGAATGGGATCCCCGAGGTGCTGTTTTCAAATTAGTCAGACTATTCTCATGGAACCCCATTGATTTCCCAAACTCACAGACTATAGATTCCAAATACCAACATTCCTAAAGAGATCGGGCACTTCTCAGATATTAGACACTGGAGCTATGGTGCCTTTACACTTACAATTTCAATTGTGTGTCTTTGTGGCAAAGTGGTGAGTGGATACAGGTGAGTGCAGTACAAAGCGGATTAATTACACAGACATTCAGGTGCAAGGGTGTTTATTGATAATTAATAACAATGTCCAGAGCCCGAAGGCAAACACCACAAAATAATAAATGTTGGAGTGATACAGTGGCGTGTATCACTCATAATTGTAATCCCTGGGTTTGACCCGCAACCAAAAGTCCAGGTTTTACACACACCAACACTAAACACAAACACAAGACAGTGAGTGAAATCATGTGCTAGTGATGTGATTTACAGTACTCCGTGAAATGCAGGGGTGAAAAGTGATGTCCGGGTTAATGCTGGCTTGCGCTACAGCTCCGGATCATGTTACTGGTAGTCTACAAAGACAAATAACAGTTACAGCTGACACTTAACAACACAAAACAAACACTCACAGTTTTTAGTACAGCACGATATTCCTTCAAGGTCAAACCAACCTTTTACAAAGGAACAGATTACTTTGCTACGCCCCAATTTTATATATATGTGCACTTTTAATAATACAAAATAAACAAACAAAAACCTAACTCCCTCTCGGAGTACTAACTGAACAATGATGCAGGTCCCTGACTAGCTCGCAGGATGGCTAAGCTGTTTACCTGACATAAAAACAAAACAGTTTCACACAGCACTATAACAAAATAGGTTTACACAATACCTTTTTGTAAGATTAATGACACAGAGTCGGGCTCTCCACACAGCAGCAGCCCAGAACAGACTGACTGCACTCCTTGTAAACCCTGCACCTGGCTCTAATTTGCAATCATAGCCAGGTGCAGGTGATAATTTCCCAAATTGGAGGCTTGACAGCACCGTGGCCTTCTGGGAACTGTAGTCCTGTGCGCCCCAGGACTACACTTTCTCTACTCCCTGCTTCACTATATATATATGAGCATACCCCACAACGCTTTCAAATTATGCTTTACATGTAGAATCTACACAAACTACTCCACCTTGATAAAGTTAAAAAAAATGCATATAGAATATAAATAAGTAAGATTTACAGAGAAAAACAGATTAATCTCAGTTGAATAACTATTCAACCCCTTTGCTAGTGCAGCCCTAAATCAGCTCAGGTGGAAATGATTTGTTTGAAAGGTTACAAAATTAGTGAAATGGTTTCAGCCTGTGTGTACTCAAAGTGGTTTAACTTGTAGATAATTTCCCTCAGGTATATAATGCTGCAACTCACATAGTGATCCAACAAAGCAACCAGGAAGACCAAGGAGCTTTCAAAAAAAGTGAGGGATAAAGTGGTAGAGAGGCACAGAACAGGAGAAGGGTACAATAAAATTTCAAAGGCGATGATTATCCCTCTCAGCACAGTGAAGTCATACCACCCAGACACTACCCAGATCAGGTCGCCCTCCCAAACTGAGCAGCCGGGCAAGCAGGAAACTGGTTTGGGATGTCACTCTGAAGCCAAGAATGACCTTGAGAGATCTGCAAAGTTATGTGTCTGAGATGGGAGTCAGTGTTCACACCTCAACAATAAGCCAGTCCCTACACAAAGCTGGCCTGCATGGCCGGGTGGCAAGCCATTACTCAAAAAGCCTAATCTTAAAGCATGTATGGAGTTTGCGAAAAATCATGTAGATGACACTGCAGACATGGTGGTGGCAGCATCATGTTATGGGGATGCGTCTCTTCAGCAGGGACTGGGAAGCTTGTCAGGATAGAGGGGAGATTGGATGGTGCAAAGTGTAGGCGAATCCTTGAGGAAAACCTGTTTGAGTCAGCCAAGACTGAAACTGTGGAGGAAATTCACATTTCAGCAGGACAATGACCTGAAGCACAAAGCCAAAGCCACACTGGAGTGGTTGAACAAGAAGAGAATTAATGTTATTGAGTGGCCCAGTCAAAGTCCTGACTTGAATCCAATCGAAAATTTATGGCGAGACTTGAAGATTGCAGTCCATCGACGATCCCCAACAAATTTATTAGAAATGGAGCAATTTTCCCATGAATCAATTTTGCTTTGCCGCATGGTTGCTGAACAAGCCAAAAAACTGCTTTTTAGTGCTTTTTAACAACCTGTATTCACAACAGAGATATGCCTGCGTTATTCCTTTTTTCAAACGATCAATATAGTTTCCAGCTTTATTGCAACATGAAATCATTTTTGTTTCAGAGGCAAAGTCACACGGCGTGCACTTTTTATTAAGACAAAAGAGTTGACTTCACTGCGGAGGTGGCGTCCTGTGCGTACATACCGGGATGTTGACAGTGTGGGTTTATATATTTTTTTTTTTAGTTTTTTTTTTTTTATTTGGGGTCCAGGGGCCAGGTTCGTTATAGTCGAAGGTTCATTATAATGAAGAGCGTTATAGTGAGGGTGTACTGTGTATATATATATATATATATATATATATATATATATATATATATATACATACATATAACAGGCCCAACCAAGGTTATTTTATGATATTACTCGTTAGTAATGACCTCAAGGTGCAGAGTCCAAGGCTAAATCATAAAAGAAATCTTACATATTCAGTGTGGGCTGTGAATATATATTTCAAATTTATATTCAGATATATTTACACAAATTAGGGAATTACAGTACTTTCATTTAACATCAAATCCTGATTGACTGTATATTTGTGGTTTCTTTAACATATTGTTGCAGGTTTCCTCTGTAATTTCCTATATTATGACTCATACACCCAAATACCACACAGACGTATGTACAGTAGAAGTATACAGCACTATAACCAGAATTATTTGTATACTTCTAATTAATACGTATTTTCTTGTAAGGGTTTCCTACTCGCCAACCTTCAATGTTTGGGACAGCTACCAAATGACCTATAGCAATATCCTAAAGCTAAAGCAATTAGCATAATCTCCCTCAATACGTATTGCTCTGTAGATATGAAGGCTTTATTTCATAAAGGAATTTCACCTGGGGTTACCTAGGTGGTTCTCAGTAAGCAATTGTGGATTCACTAGATTCACTTTTTATTACACAGGACAAAACAAACACACTGCTCTACAATATCCAGATAGAGTATATTAGTTAAAAAATAAATAAATAAATAAATAATAATAATAATAATAATAATAATAATAATAATAATAATAATAATAAAAACTATAACAAATAAAAAGCATGGTTGCAAACCAATTTAAAATGTTTTTTTTTTCATTGTTGATTAGCTTTTTTTAAAATACAGATGCAATGTGGCATTTTATTTAGCTTATTTTTTTTTTTTTAAATGGTTTGCATGATACACATGTTATTAAATTAAACATTAAAGAATCCTGAAGTGTACATTACGTGTGATTAAAGACCATTACGCAGTTGCACATAATGCTGTACATGTGGCAAGGTCTGGTTTGTATTAGCTATTGCATGCTTGTTTGCCTGTCAAGCAAATGCCGATTTTTAGAGCTTTATTTTATTCATTAGCCACCGGTAATGTGTACCATAAACTAAAATAGCCAACAGACTACCAAACCATCTAAATTAATCTAATTATAACCCCCTGGTCGACGGCTGGCCCGAGTCTGGATTTTTCAACCTTTTCTGTGCAGTGGGTCGATTTTGTTATACTTGAGTCATCATTATCACCTATGGAATGCACCTTGTTTTGTTTGTCCAGTGAACCCAGAGTCAATGTTTATGCAGCCCCACTCAGTTTCCTAACGGATGTCAAGCTCAGAAAATGGGGAAAGAACAGGTATATGTTCAAGGACCTGCTTTATCAGAGACTATAGAGGTTTAAAATCAACATTTATTTTATACTGCAGAAAGATTGGTCCAAATAACGGCAGTTGCCTTCAATGAAAACCATATTTTCCAATTGTATATTTGAATGCTCTCTTAACTTATTGTAAAATTTCGTATCACTGAAGACAGCAGCTGTTATCCCAGATACAGTTATTTTCCGCTTCATCTTGAATTGTTCTGCTCTTGGCAAAACACAAGGAGGCACTAAAGATATTAAACCAACTAAAACGTTGAGGTCAATTTCACTTCCAATAACTTTCACATGTACTGCGTTTGCTGAGGAGGGATTGTGGTAGAGTAGCATTACAACAGCTTTAAGTTATGACAGGAACCTATATATGAATCAGTGGTTGGAAATCCTGGCCTGTGATTGGTTAAAACCTCACCATCGGAGGAAAAATAGATTGAATTATTGCCCTGACATCCTTACATCACCGGGCAATAGTCTCTGTCTGTCATGTGATTGCTTCACATCACTGTCAGTCCTGCCCCTTTTCAAAGGAACACCCTTCTCCCCTGCACTCACAACAAGAGAAATGGCTGAACACCGATTCTGTGATTTAACAGAACATGAATTACAAAACATACTCCAAGAGAAAGATGCTCCAAACATTAAAATGGTGATTAAAACGTCACTGTCACTGTTTTCTGACTCGACGGTGTAAACAAATATGATGGCCAGGATATGAACTGGAGTCAGCAAGCCGCACAGAGAGGTGGAAGCCAAAAAAACTTGCATAACTAGTATGCGGTATGAACTTCAAAAATATTTTCTTTTATTAGGCTTCCAGGCCCATAGGGCTGGGAAGCATATTGTTATTGGTGGGATTCTTCTTCTTCTTCTTCTTCTTCTTCTTTCAGCCAAAATTTGCTTGAAAACTGATGAAATTCGGTAGGATGGTAGATGCTTATGGGAAGTTGGTGAATGTTGATTGAACATATCTCGTAGGTCACATGGTTTGGCCGCCATATTGGATTGAAAAAAACATTCAGCTTAAATGTAAAAATGTGTGTTTCGAAAACCACTTATTGCACAGTGTTGAAAGTTGGTAAATTTGTTGAGGGATAGTCCAAGATTAACTGGTGTTCGTAAGAAGCTGATAGGTTGTGTGGTATAGCGGCCATGCTGCATGACGTCAAAATCACACGGTACAGACATTATAATCACAAACTACATCTTCTTCTCCCAAACCGCTAGTCTGATTGAACCAAAAATTGGCACACATGATCCCAGTATGGTTGTCTTTAAGATTTGGTCAAGGGAAGTTTCTACAATAAAAACATGACGGCCACGTTGGATGACATCATCAACATACGAAACTGGCTAATAACTCCTTATAGAGTGCAGACAGGGCCATTGCTACTATGGAACACATATAGTAACCCATGTATGCTCTATAAAAAAAAAGTTATTGCCCGTGACCTTTGACCTCTCCTAAAGGTCAAATGTAAAACTTGCTTATAACTCCTTATAGAGTGCACATAGGGTCATGGTTACTGTATAAAAATGGCATTTTGCAGCATTTGCTAAAGTGTTTGGTACTATTACTGGTACTGGTACTGGAAGCCATAAAGTTGCTGGCAACTCTAGTTTATTTCTGTTATTTATTTATTTACTTATGCTGTATCAGCTATATTTAAACAAAATATATAAGTCAATATTTATTTATGTATGCTGTATCAGCTATATTTAAACAAAATATATAAAGTACTATTTACTATCCAACTTTGCCTCGCTTATTTTCTTGACTGATTCATATATTAAATATGTACTGCAGACTCCAGGGTGCAATGCCGTCAGCCTGTGGCTTCGGGCATTGTAGCCCCCTGTCGCTAACAATAGTCTTCCCGAGGGACATTACATTTTTCACTATGGGTGCAGTACATATTTAATATATGAATCAGTATATATATATATATATATATATATATATATATATATATATATATATATATATATATATAGTTGCATATTACAGAAGTAGGTTGTCATCATTTTCAAGCACATTGAGGATTATTTCCTTTGTCTGTTTTATTAAATATTTAATTTTACCATTAGCGTGAGCTTCGGACATATTTCAACATTACCCAGGTCTTTTCATTTAAAAACTCACAATAAGAATGACAATCTATCAACTGGAGTACAAAACAGCACATTGACAAAGTCTTAGTGAATGTAATGTGGTTTTCTATTTTAACTTTTTTCCGTTTCCTGTTTTTGTTTATTTCGTGGCAATTCACAAATCCAAGTAATTAAAAAAAAAAGTATTTCGTTTTAATGCCGGATTTGGTGAGAGATGTATCCAGTTTGTGAAAGTGACTCAGAGAAAGTGAGCAAGAAACAAGTACAGAGTTGTCGTGAGCAGCAGACTAAGCTCCTTTACCATGGACCAAGGCAGACATTGAAAATGTATTTATGTTGTCTACTTGCAGGAAACAAGGGTACAGGAAACAAGCAAAGTAAAGGGGTCCATCATGTGGCTCAATAGATCAACCCGCTGAACAGGTGGAGAATGTGGTTCAAACCTGGTAGTGGGCACTTGTTAGCCCAGCTGTACCAAAAAGCCAGGCTTGTATGAACAAGCAGCAACAGAGCTGAAAAACTGGCTGCACTACCTCCTTTCTGCCACAGGAGTCAGTCTCTTTAAATCTAAAGCCTAAATCAGAATATTTAGGCTTCTATTTCAAATGAGGTAAGGCATGACAATCAAATGCACATTCTTTGCATGATTTAACAATAAAACAGGAATGACTTCAATTATATAATGTAGTTTAAGTCTAGCAATGTACTGTTTATTAATTTACATACTACATCATTCTTTTAGTTCCAACAGGATAAAATGTACTTTTTCCAGTTTAGTTTTCTCAGAAGAGATTAATGAGTTACAGGTATGTTTTAGCATTGAATACAGATGTGATGTTTGTCATTGTAACAGGGGGTCTTAGTACCTGCTACTTTAATTGTGGGTGTCCGCTGAATGATGAGAGAGAGACAGAGGGATGCAGCTGACAATGCCACTCAGGCGTCACGATTTTATTAAAGTAAACAAAATGTTATGACAGGTGGCTGCCACTAGGGTACCAGCAATGATAGCCCTAGTGCAGGAGGACATACACAGACATAGCGTAATAAAAATAACAGCTAAAAAAAAATGCAAAACAAAACACAGTGAGAAACAGCTAAAAACAAAAGTTTGCCACACACTGGCTTAGCGCTGCTCCCACTAAAAGGGAGGTCCCGCTCCGGAACCTACTCTGACACACTAAAATAAACTGGGGTGGGATCAAAATCCCCTAAATTAATCCCTATACAACTCACTCACGCTGGCTGTCCACACAATAGTGAGGCTGCATGCTTGCTGAAACAAAAACCAACCGAACTGGCTTTCCAGCTCCTTTTTTATACCATGTGGCTGGGCTTAATTGATCATCAATTAGTCAATTAAGCCCCAGCCACATTCTGCACATGGATTTGGCAGAGTTGGATTTAACCCCATCCCTGCCAAACTTAAATTCAAAACTTCACAACTTTATTTATAACTGCAAAAACCTGCCATATCTAGTGCACATTTATTCTATATATATTTTTCAACTATACATACACACAATACAATACATTATTTACACGTGCAGGGCTTTTGCCCTGCCACAATCATCCATTAGTCCTTTGACAAGTTTATTATCTCCAAACCTGTACATAGGAAACAAGGTCATATGCAGCAGCTGGCTACTTAAGGATACAAATACAAATTTTTATCTTATTCCGAACATCCAGGCCAACATGAAAATGTGCACCATAGGGCACTGCTCTTTATATTTCCAGCACTATAAATCATGTAGAGAAAATGCATAACTACAATAACCCCTACTACTAAATGAGCCCATTAATACTGTTCAGAAAAGAAGCAGGATTGGAATTATGTTGATTGATATATGGTAAGTGTCTCTTCCGAGAACAGTGGTTGAACGCTATTCATTGTATGCATGCACAGGCTTCTGTAAATCATAAAAGTATATAGATCTGTGTTCATATTTTCTGCTTTTAATGTTCTTCTGTGTGAACTAAAAGTAGGAATTGTCATTTACCAGTGCATTGTTATAACTTTGTCATGGGGTCTCAAACTGTGGCCAATCCAAAAAGCGTACTGAATGTGAAAACAGCAAAGTGTACTGCATTTCTGGATTTTTGTTTAATGTATCACTTTCTGAAGAGCCAGTGACTCACTGCAGCGATATGCTATAATTCCTACACCCACATTTTAGCACAAGCCCAAGGTATATGATCCAAATAGGGTTCTTTATAAACATACAATTAAAAAAACACAACATTTATTTAACAGCATGAGCCATAGAAACTGTTTATCATCAGGATGGTATTTTTCAGAGCTGTGCATCAGCTTCTGTGATTAGCTGTGTGGAGAGCCACTTGAATGACTTTAGAAGCTCATCAACATGTGTTTCCTGAAACAAGGATGGTCGTAAAAAAGACACTGGTATTTAACTGCAAAATAATAACCTTTGGTATGTTATTGGGCTGCCAGAATACGCTTAAAAAATGTAAGTGAATTATGAATGTAGTAATACAGTGCAGTCCGTTTATAAGAATCACATCCGTCCCTGGTGTTTTGATTCTTATAAGTAGTTGATTCTTAAAAGAGGACTGGTATGATTACTGTGGTACAGAATGATAAGAGATTGTTCCCTGGCTGCAGTGTAATGGGTTGACCACTAGATGTCACGAGTTCCCGTATGTATGCATGCCCATGAAAAATCCACAGCTGCTTTTCCTTAATGAATTAAGGATAATAGTCAATTGGTTAACTGCTTGTTAAAGTTAATGACACCTCGATAGAAATGGCTTAGCCAATAGCTTTGTGATGGAGGTATAGAGGTGTAAGAAAACAGAAGTCACAAAAAGAAAGTGAAACTCGAGTAAGAGATTTAGTGTTCGTTCCACATGAAGTACTGTTAGTTAGTGCTCCAGCTGAGAGCTAGGTTTATTTTGTTTGTTTTATTAGCGGTTGTTTCGCCACTGTAGTGTAGGAAAAATAAAACCAACACCAGTTTAAAAGTGTAAATCAAGACTCCAGCCTGATCATTTACACTGTCCTTGGCCACTCTGTCGCATTACAATTAGCAAAAGCGTGCCATCAGCAGTTTAAATACAGTATACAGATGTCAATGGTGCTCAATCACTGAGGACAATACATCAAAACAAGTCCTTGTGGGTAAGCAGCTTGTTATATGATCACGATTATGTGTACTCAAGGCTGCAGAATCCTATTTTATTACAGTATACTTGTCTTGAGACGCGATTGTCTTGTGAGGGTGCCTAGTTTAACTGTTGTGCGGTGTTATGTGTAATGGCCTTTGAATTAAAATGACATTACAGTACAGTATTTTACTCTCAGGACTACCGCTGCATTTAAGCATCTGTGGCTTACTTATTTTCTGTTGTGATGCAAATCACTCAGTTTTTCATTAAAGCAGAGATGCAAAGCTCCGAAATCCCCCCGACGCAATCCCACTCCCTCTACATGCATATCACACAATAACACTGCTGTACTCAGTATGTATTCAATGAATGTGTATTGTGTATGAAACATATTTTCACTAACAGAGAACAAAAAAACATACCTGCACAATGCAGTGGCGCACTCACGGTCCGATTACAAACAATGCAGTGTTTCCTGCGTCATTGCACATGCCTAATCACGTGAGATGTGATCACATTCAAATTCAAATACAGCTTTATTACCTGTACACGCCATTGCACTTGATCAAGTATTGTATTACATGCAGTCAGTTTGCCCTGTAATGATTCTTATAGGGCGGATTGCTTGATTCTTACAAGTGGAGTATTTTAGCATGGTTAGTATAGGAATGATTTGGTCCCAGTGGGCACTATATGCGGTTGATTCTTATATCAGTGATTCTTATAAACGGAGTGCACTGTAGTAATGTAATAATACTTGCAGGTTGTTACTTGCTAAAATGATTATAGTTCAATGACTGACTTGGCTATAACAACAAATATATGAATCACCTAATAGGGCTTTCATGATGTTTGGTTGAAAGCAATTTGCTTTGGTTATGTGATCAACAGTGACTTACACTTGTAATTATAATAATTATAATGTGTGGTGTACATGAACAACAGTAAAGTGAATCACAGCAACTGTCAAAATATTCTGTCAATACAAATGGTAGTGATATCATTAAATCTAAGCAATGGAAAGTTATTATTGGCCAGGTCACCCAACTTTTTCTTACTGGAAGAGAGGTACATAGCAGTGTTAAACCATTAGAAGGTTTGAAAAGAGAAGCCCAAACATAAAGGCTATGATTAGTTAATACAGTAACAACTTACTGCTACCACTTTAGAATTAAGGGTACACAGCCAAGCAGAAATAACGTATCAACTCTTATCTAATGAATGGATATTGTGTCCTGGGAGAGAGTTCAGCTGAGGTCATGACATAACTCTCTCACACCACAAAAAGCATTGCTTGCCTGGAGGTCTCAGTTGACCAAGTAATAACTGCTTTCATATCAAAGGATGGAGGCTCCTGGCCACAGTCAGGTTAAGACTGGGGTGAGTCCCTTCCATTAGTTTCATGGGTAGTTTTTTCCTACCATAAGACTTATATTATTTAGTCATATTTTGGCCACTTGTACATTTTATTTAGCGTGCTCCAACACTATCGGATGTCTTTCAAAGCTACGATGGCAATTATGTGCAAAAAAATAAAAGTCTGTCAAGGTACAGACGTGCTCAAATTTGTTGGTACCCCTCCACAAAAAACGAATAATGCACAATTTTCTCTGAAACTGACAAAAGTAATTGGCATCCACCATTGTTTATTCCATATTTAATAGAAATCAGACTTTGCTTTTGATTTTTTATTCAACATAATATTGTAAATAATAAAACAAATGAAAATGGCATGGACAAAAATGATGGGACGGCTAACCTAATATTTTGATGCACAACCTTTAGAGGCAATCACTGCAATCAAACATGTTCTGTAGCACTCAATGAGACTACTGCACCTGTTAACAGGTAGTTTGGCCCACTCTTCCTCAGCAAACTGCTCCAGCTGTATCAGGTTTGATGGGTGCCTTCTCCAGACTGCAAGTTTCAGCTCTTTCCATAGATGTTCGATAGGATTCAGATCAGGACTCATAGAAGGCCACTTCAGAATAGTCCAATGTTTTGTTCTTATCCATTCTTGGGTGCTTTTAGCTGTGTGTTTTGGGTCATTATCCTGTTGGAGGACCCATGACCTGCGACTGAGACAGAGCTTTCTGACACTGGGCGGTACGTTTCGCTCCAGAATGCCTTGATAGTCTTGAGATTTCATTGTGCCCTCCACAGATTCAAGGCACTCTGTGCCAGGCGCAGCAAAGCAGCCCCAAAACATAACCAAGCCTCCTCCATGTTTCACTGTAGGTATGGTGTTCTTTTTTTTGAAAGCTTCATTTTTTCATCTGTGAACATAGAGCTGATGTGACTTGCCAAAAAGCTCCAGTTTTGACTCATCTGTCCAAAGGACATTCTCCCAGAAGGATTGTGGCTTGTCAATATGCATTTTTAGCAAATTCCAGTCTGGCTTTTTTATGTTTTTCTTTCAAAAGTGGAGTCCTCCTGGGTCTTCTTCCATGGAGCCCACTTTTGCTCAAAAAGCGACGGATGATGCGATCAGAAACTGACGTACCTTCACCTTGGAGTTCAGCTTGTATCTCTTTGGCAGTTATCCTTGGTTCTTTTTCTACCATTCGCACTATCCTTCTGTTCAATCTGGGGTCGATTTTCCTCTTGCGTCCGCGCCCAGGGAGGTTGGCTACAGTTCCATGGACCTTAATCTTCTTAATAATATTTGCAACTGTTGTCACAGGAACATCAAGCTGCTTGGAGATGGTCTTGTAGCCTTTACCTTTACCATGCTTGTCTATTATTTTCTTTCTGATCTCCTCAGACAACTCTCGCCTTTGCTTTCTCTGGTCCATGTTCAGTGTGGTGCACACAATGATACCAAACAGCACAGTGACTACTTTTTTCCATTTAAATAGGCTGAATGACTGATTACAAGATTGGAGACATGTGTGATACTAATTAATGAAACTAATTAGTTTGAAATATCACTATAATCCAATTATTTATTATCTTTTCTAAGGGGTACCAACAAATGTGTCCAGGCCATTTTAGAATATCTTTGTAGAATAAGCAATAATTCATCTCTTTTCACAGCTTCTTTGCTTTATTCTATGACATACCAAAGGCATGCAAGTATACATGATAAAATAGCTTTTAATTTCATCACTTTTCAGGAGGAATGAAGCATTATTTCAATGAGCTGTAAGGGTACCAACAAATTTGAGCACGTCTGTATAGACTCACTTTACCAACGATGATCTCATTTTAGTGTGTGCTGCACCAATTACTCACAGGAGGCCAACTATAAGAAATTTTACAAAAGAGAAGAGGCCATTCGGCCTATGAAGAATGTAATATACTGTATTTGTTATATAAATAGCAAGACCGCTGGCATGCCACACAAAGGATGAAGATTCTAGTAGAAATTACCTAGAGGTTCAGTTCCAGCACATTTTAGTCTCTCAGGTCTATCTAAGGTTAATAGCAGCTGTGATAGAGGCAACTTTTAATAGTGAGTTTACAGTAGCTTAACTATACCTTTTACCCGTAAACAGAGGATGAACCATAACAGTTAATGGAACTCCCTTTATGTGCATTTATTTTAAGTGTGTAAAACCATTCTATATCTAAAAAAGACCCTTGTGTAATATTGGTACTGTAAAGCGCCCCTCGTAAAATGTACATAATTAATTGTATAAAAGTAGATTCTTGGTTACCAATGATGGCCATTAAAGCTATGACAGCTAAATGTTCAGCAGAAATTAATGATCTGCTATTTTCTGCGGTATTTCATTCCTGTTTCTGTTTAGCCAAAATCTGACAGCATGTATCCAAGTGTTTCATGTGCAAAGCACATGGCTTAAATCTGTTACTTTTCCCTTCTAATCACAAAAACATCTGACTTGGCTTTTGACATCTGAAATTGCAACTGTAATGTACATTGCCAGCTTTGGTAAGTACCATTATGGTTATTAACGTTTGAACAATGGTTTTAATTATTCCGAGGGGCTTTTATTTTAAAACATATGCTTGGAACTGAGCGATATAAAAATGAGGTGTTATAACATTGTGTATGTAATATCTAATATTGAACACTTTGCAGCCCCATACCATAGAGATACAGGTATGTTGAAATGAAGAAAGCTTTGGGAGTTTGTGGTGGGTATTTTCTTGTCTTTTAACAGAACAAAAATTGTAGGAAAAATAGAAAGTGTGTCATGTCACTGAAGAATGTTGTATCTTACATAACATATTGCTAGGTCTGGTTTAGCACCATGGGTTGGATGGAGCAGAAGTGCTACACTCAATCAGTAGGTGTATGTGAGTGGTATGATTGTGCAGTATCACCTGAATACATTGATGAAACATTTCACTTTTCACTTCTCGCGCTGACAAAAAAAAAAAACTTGACCAAGAACAATAAATTAAGTGGATAAAATTGACACAACCACCTGAATTTATGTATGAAATTAAGCCAGGCACAGGCACAGCTGTATAATATGAACCAACTTGATTGTAGGAAGGAACTGTTAAATTATTGTTCCCAGTAGTGATGGCAGGTGTTTCTATATGTAGTAGAGATAGCTATTGGACAGGGATGTGTTGTGGGATCATGTCCTGTGACTCATTACTATCACAGATTAAGAGTGATTAACAGAATATGTATCTGTCCCTATTCCAGGTATATATATATATATATATATATATATATATATATATATATATATATATATATATATATATGACCAAAACTGTCATCTTCAGTTAAAATTGACTTAAAACTGTGAAAACACAAGAAATCACGCGTGCCTGTTGAGGATTCCTGATTCCATTTCAAACTGGAATGTCCCCCACAACTGTGATGTGGACCCACAGTCTCATGGATAACAGCCAAGTCCTCAAACAAACTTTGCAGGAATTGCAACAATGTGCATTTTGATTTATACATTAGATCCAGTCATTATACATTAACCGGGTGCAGAGTACTTGTGTGTGGGGCTGGTGTGATAATCGCTGAGACGTAATGGATTGAAAACACGTTATATTTCAAAGGAGAGTTTAAAAACGCTATAATGAATATAGAATTGAATTTGTTTTACTCATGTCTATTCCAGTGATCTGAATTGCAGCAGATCCAAATACAGTTTATGTCATTAAAAGAAGGGGCCATTGAGAAAACAAACATCTCTCACAGTGTGTGTGATAGTCTTTAGAGTATGTTTTGTTTTTAACACTAAAATACCAGCTTTGGTCCAATTTTAACATTTAAACGGTGGCCGTATTTAGATCCGTCATTGTTTACATCCATTGAATATCCCCTTCAGGGTTCCGCTTTAGATGCCCTCAGTAATGTTAGATTGGCTGCTGAGATCTGCAGTTTTACATCGTGGTGTAGCATTGAGCTTGCTGGGTGGATAAAAGCCAGATGAAATGTGACAGCTAAACTATATAAGACACCAGTGATTCATGGGAGGAGGACATTATTAGTAGGTGAGCTTCCTAGATCAGATCGTGTGCACTTTTTCCAGATTGCTACAGAGGAACAGTTACTATGGTCTTATTCATGCACACATCCTCGTTCACCACCATCTCACCCAATTAGCAGTTTTCTTAACTACTTCATTGTCTCAAACTAGAGAGGGATTTGATTTAATAACAGATCCCGCCTCAGCCCAATGTATTTAATTGCAGGCCACCGTGGAAGAATGGGGAAGGAGGGGGGAGTGCTATCCAACAACAAGTGAATTGCTAACAGCCTATGGTAGTATCCATTTCACTGTAATGCTGGTTTATGTTACAGCCTTTGTAAACCTTCTAATTGCCCGGTATTGCTGACATTTATGCACATACCATGTTTCCACTGAAAACACATTGCTAAGGTCAGAGGGATGTTCTGGGGCACTAGTAATCCCAGGCAGGGCTGGAGTTTATGAAGACACATGAAACTGGAAATAGACTATGTACCTTAAAGAGGGGGGTTAAGGAAACTCTGTTAACATGAAAGTGACAAACTTACAAATGGACCAATAATATAAAGCATGTGTTATTTACTCTCTGAACAAATTATAAAGGTATGCATTGTGGAATATACAGTACACTTAAATAACATGCTAAACATACATCTTGATAACAAATGTTGAGTTTCTGTAAGTATCAGAAGTAGAAGCTTCTGGTAATGTGAGTCCAGTGTTGTTTCTATCTACCTATGGCACTATCCACTAACATTCTCATGCCAAACAGCAGGAAAAGTTGGCTTGTACCCATTTAACTGCACCATGTGTAGTGCCTTGACATACCTTTGCCTCTTAATGGTTCCTATCAGTTTTCTATAGTGTATTTTACATAACAAAAAAAATATATATATATACACAACTTGAGATGTAACAACCTTAGTATTTATTAGGCTACTTCACACACATAGCTGAAACTACTTAACACCACACTGCTGCGGCTGGGTCAAAATGGTCCACTCAGGAGCAGAAGAATTTTAGCTTTTATTTGACTGTCAGTATGCTCATCAGATTACAGCCCTGATGCACAGTGCAATGTTGTTTGTTGATGTTATGCGTAAGTTAACGAGGTGTTTCTGTCAGCACTACTGTCATTTTAGACATTTGTTTTTGTCAAAATCACATTTTGGGCAAGATTCTTGTAGCTATTTACTCTCTTTCTGTATGGTAAAAACACCAATTACAATTCTTAAACAAACTGCAACACACAAAAAACTACTTAGGACTGCTAGCAAGCCCCACATTAAATATCTTGAGTTGTTTATTAAACATATCTTAACTTTATTATGTGGTGTATTTTCCTTTCTGAATAAAACAACATTTTTTTTTTTTTATTAAGTTGCTCATGAAGGCTTGGAGTAAATGGTTTGAGCATGTAGCCCTTTATCTCAATATAATAACCATACTACTGCCTTTTACTCGCGGCCCATTAATTGCAGTTATTTTTGCAACCTCTATTTTCACCTAAAAGGCTGCCAACTGCAGAAACAATCCACACTACACACGATTATGATTTGCACTTTGTTGCTTAGATTTACTGCATCTAATTTTGAGTTTCTTAAAAATTGCTCAAAGGCTACGAATAAAGCAGTTCTATGAGATTCTATGGAATGCTGTTCCAGTAATCTCCTTCTTATTAAAGTTTACTACATTAAAAGTAGTTTGCAAGACTGGGGTGCTATGGGTTTATAGTTACAGTGGCAAAGCTACTTGTTTTACTTAGAGGGGTGTCAAACATACTGCCCCCAGAGCGATGTCACCCGATTCACAAAATATCGTGGAATATTATCTTTTTTATTCAATAGGATACAGGTACAAAAAAATTTAAATATATATACAGATCCATTTATTATGAAACACTCACCAAAAGATAAAGACAGAATATTACTGACTGCTGCTTCATGATACCTAGGACCTTTGCTTGAACCGGCGCATCAACATCTGGAGCAAATGACTGGGCTGAGGATCTCTTGAGAGTGACATTTGGATTTGTTGATACTCATGACAGAGAAAGCTTTGCCACTTCTCAGGGCACACTATTTCAGCAGCTTTAAGAAAAAATTCTTCAAAAACTTTCAGAAAATGGTTTTGAAGAAACATTTATTTTGTGAGCAATCACATAGCTTGCCTTAACAGCAGCATCACTTATGCTACAAGCGTCAGTAAACATCGATTGCTGCTTTTTCAATGACTGTGCTAATTCAGAGAGTTTTATCTTCACATAACTTCACATAATTCCCCGTTTCTTGAAACACACAGCTCTCTTGCTCCGCCTTTCTCTTCAGTGAGTGCCAATTAATGAAATATATAATTTGTTAACGCTAATTCATCGTGACGTTTTCATTTTCAATTAAAATGGCCACCTGCACCTTGAAACAATCCACATATTTCCCCCATCTGGTCAATCTGTTCCTTAAGAAACTATTACTAGTAAACATTCACTGATGAAGTTCTTAAACATTTTATGATATTTTATATGGAAGCCATTTAAAATCTCAATAGTGTAGAGAAATACCATAATATCTCTTTATTGACCACATACTGTAATGTGTTTTGCAGCTTTTAAGCTACAAATATAAACATTTTATTATTTTGATCATACAAGGTTGTTTCCTTCGTAAGAATATGCTCAATGTATCAGAGCATGTGCTAAAAATGTTCTCAACAAATCTTTAAGAGTGGTTTCAAATAAGTAAAACTTTAAAAAGCCAATGAAAGCGGGACTTCGTAAAAAGTTAACATACTAGCATCCTGGAGAAGTCTAATAATACAAGGATAACAGTAAGCATAACAGTACGCTCTGTTTAAGACTGTAAAAGTCTTCATAAATTACTTAGTTCTCCATATTCTTAACATGGAAAATCTATCATGGAATTGTTCTAGTTATTCTAAGCCCACTGCTTGCGTAATTCACAATAGCTGTGGCACATTGTTGAAATAACAATGGGAATACGGCGCACTTTTTTAACATGGGGGGTTTTAATCAAATAATTGATTAATCACGCAGGCTAGTTTAAATATAGTAGTTAATTGACTCATAAAATCAACAAAGTAATCACCAAATTTAAAAACGTCAATGCTTCTATTAACGTATATGGAGAAAGCAAAATAATTCCTCTAAATTGTATCTAATATGTATTGCCAATAATCTCAGAATGTCTTTTTTTATATTAAAAAAAGTAATTTTATTAAATAAATATTAAAAACTAAACATTCTAAATCGTTTTTCAGTTTACAAGAACTCAGAGCCCCAGAAGCATATTTTTAATGTCACCTATATTTAAAAAATTAAATAAAAAAAAGAAGATACATTTTCTTTAATATAATTTATAACGAGGAATGAAGAAAGGGGACTTCAGACAAGGTCAATTATACACAGATAATGACCACTGCAGAGCATAATAATTCCATTATGAATCAAGCAAAAAAAAATTTGTGTACAAGGAACTGGATCGCTGGGACCTCTGTTGTAGGATACAGACCAGCATATTCTAGTCAGTAAGCTACATATATCATATGTTGTTGGGATAGCACAAAATAGCCGAATAGTAACATTGACATCACAAACTGATAATCGACTAACCACATATAATTGTGAAGCAATTGTGAAGTGTGCGGTTTTCAGAGGGACAGCAGTGCAATCACAATCTATTAACATACATAATGACATTTTAAAACACTATTAAACAGCTTGATAAAATTCCAAGCAGTTCACAAACAGTAAAGTGTTACAAAACAATAGGTTCACAAATAAACTCTATCCAACAGCAAAGTTAATTAAAGAACCCATCTGTCTGCTCTGGAGCTTATTACAGCAGACCAAGTTTCGATCCTTAGTCACTATGATTATATTATATTATAAGAACACTGACGTACACAGGGTTATAAAAATACGTTTCTCCATTGCTAGTAAAATGTAATGTTATATATTCATCATCACTAGTAATTGGTGACCACTTCAGCAGTTCTCAATGTTTTTTTGTTTTTTTTTATCATTTTCTCAAGCCAGCTATTTCAAATTTAGGACCAGTTCTTCACGATGGCACTGGTGGCATCTGACCAAGTCAAGTGGAAAACTGGCACTATAAAACAAAGACAGCTTTAGATCAGCATTTATTTTTTCACCATCCCTATTTCTATCTATTGGCCTTTTAAATCTCCAAACCCAAACCTTGATATGCTGCAGACCTGTTCCAATCTCTTGCCCATCTGGCTTGACTTGGCAAAGCATGTTTTACCCAGCATGGGTTCTGTACCCAGCAGGGGTATGTCCCAGACAGTTTACAATGATATTGCCGACTATATCTGATCCAAGTTCCACCTATAACTGGACAGTTACTGTGTGTAAAAGTGCCAGGAACATTCTTTGTACAGTCTACAGTATGTTCCCATTTTAATATGTGTCAGACTCACTACAGTCTCACCACATCCCTCAGGGCATCTAGTTCCACCAGGAACACAAAGCTCAGCCAGGTGAGAATAATTGTTGTCCACTTCAGCCCTAATTAGACTCCTTCCTTGATCCTTGCGTTAAAAGGGGCCGATAAAGGATGCCTGAAGGCCATGGGTTTGGAGGGTGTACCACACCACTACGCATCGACTGTTTGTTTGTTTGGGATTTAAACTGCATCACTTGATGTGTAATTATTTCCCACAGGGGTGCATTATCTTCTTCCAATGGAACCTTTTGTCCACCTCCCTCACCCACAAAACTAATGGCCGAAGTAGTGTTAAGGAAACATGGCTTTTGGTTCTTAAATCAGAAGGCGTGCAGATGTGCAGGTGCTGAGTGCTAATGCCTGGCACCTCTAACATCTGCTGATCAATAACACCGTGTAACAAATTTTTTTTTTTTTGGTTCCTGGGTAGTAAGTGTTATTTCCTAATTGCTTATGCCTCAAAAGTCTAGAAAATGGCTATTATTCCCCACAAACTTTGCTTTTGTGACCAGGACAGTGATATTTTGAAATTTACCTATTTTCCAGAACATTCCAGATAGATTCAGTGCTGAGTAAACTTGGAGTAACTTCTAGAACTTTCTAGAACTTTCCAGTAATATAAATAGTAGTATAAATACAGGGGCCTTAAGCCCACCAGTTCAGTTTAGTTCCAGCTGCCTAAGTGGATACATATCTGCATTTTTCTGAGATGGCATCAAGGTGATAGGAGACTTCAAAATGGTGGCATTCCTGATGGGTCTCCAAGGCGGTTTGACCAAGTTCCCCTGCTATCTTTGCCTTTGGGACAGCAGGGACACTAAGGCGCACTACCACAGGCGGGACTGGCCACAGCGGACTGAGTTCTCTGTGGGGAGGAACAACGTCAAGTGAGAGCCACTGGTGGACCCCCGAAAGGTGCTGATGCCACCACTGCACATCAAATTGGGCCTTATGAAACAATTTGTCAGAGCTCTAGATAAGGAGTCGGCAGCCTTCAAGTACCTTCAAGACTTCTTCCCTAAGCTGTCTGAGGCAAAGGTCAAAGCCGGTGTCTTCGTCGGACCACAGATAAAAAAGATCCTGGAGTGCAATGAATTCCCCAAGAAGCTCACTAGTAAGGAGAAAGCGGCTTGGAACAGCTTTGTCGCAGTGGTTCGGGGCTTCCTGGGCAATCACAAGGCCGAAAACTATGTGGAGCTGGTTGAGACTCTGGTGAAGAACTACGGCACAATGGGCTGTAGGATGTCCCTCAAAGTCCATATCCTTGATGCTCATCTTGATAAATTCAAGGAGAACATGGGAGCGTACTTGGAGGAGCAAGGCGAGCGCTTCCACCAGGATATACTGGACTTTGAACGCCGCTACCAAGGACAGTATAACGAGAACATGATGGGAGACTACATTTGGAGGCTGATTCGTGAAAGTGATTTACAGTATAATCGTAAATCTCGAAAAACTACTCACTTCTAAATCTTTTGTAGTCATTTTTGTATTACTTTAGTATAAATACATGTTAATTTGGATTCATATGTTGTTTTTTTCTGACTTTATGTGAACGAAAAGACACAAATTCGCCCATTTTCTCATTGGAAATAGGTAAATTTCAAAATATCACTGTCCTGGTCACAAAAGCAAAGTTTGTGGGGAATAATTGCCATTTTCTATACTTTTGAGGCATAAGCAATTAGGAAATAACACTTACTACCCAGGAACAAAAATTGTGTTACATAGTGTAATTGGTTACAACAATAGAAGTGTCAAAAAATGGCAAAGAGAATACAAAAACACATTTATATTCAAATGTTTGCCATTATTGATTTAATTAGGATCCAGTTAATGCTGAATTCGTGTTAGTAAGCACTGAAGCAGAAGCAAATTGTCTGTTGCAATAATCTCTACCTGTGAGGTATTCTCTTTACGTCCAAGCAAATCCTTGCTAAAAGGTTTTACGACATAATGACGGCAATGTTTTAAAAACACACAACATCTACGTGTGCTTTAGGAAGGCTACATTTAAAACAAGAGAAGAGCTTGTTTTTCATTTTTATTCTGTCTAATTTCCCTGGAGGTTTACAGCCGGTTTTGAGAAATCAAGTGCATTAATTTACTATAAACGTAAAAGTATGCGGGTACTGTCTTTTGCATAACCATTGTACATAAAGTATCAATCCCAAAAGTGCCATTCTGAATGTCTGCCTTTTGTTTTTAATCTATAATGAAAGAGTATAGACTTGCAGGACTGTAAATAAGTCAAACCTGCTTATAAGTCAAACCTTTGTGGATAGCACATGAGTGACACATGCTCTTCATGGACAACTTGTGGTTTAACCTCAGCTTTTCAGATAGCTGCAGTCATTGCAGTCTTGAACTATTGATGCACTATATCTAGGTGCCTATTTTAGATCAAAGAGCTTTGCTGATTTAAAATGTATACAACGTCTCCCATGTGGTTACACTTACAGTGCTACATCCACAGGGTAAAAACAGACAGCTGTTTTGATGGATATGATACAGTACACCATTGCTTTACATCAAATAGTGGATTGAATGTATCAGATCTTCAACGTGTTCAGCACAAAGAGAAAGCCATATCAAGCTATCTTTTATCAAGCTATCGACAGCAGTAGATGTAACAGGTTAAGTCCTCAATGAAAGAAAACAGCAATCAATTCACACTGGTGGCAAAGTTCTTTATTCTACCAATGTTTTGTCCCAGGGACTGGTAACTGTGTACAGTACTAAAACAAACCAAGACTCTTGTTGAATATCTATGTAATTACTCCTATTATATGTGTCGCTGTAGTCAGATTGTCTATTTTATTTTGATTGTTTGCATTACTAACTGCTCCTGACTCCAGCCAGTAGCTCATTATTATTATTGTTATTATTATTAATTTCTTAGCAGACGCCCTTATGCAGGGCGACTTACAATTGTTACAAGATATCACATTATTTTTACATACAATTACATTATTTTTACATACAATTAACCATTTATACAGTTGGGTTTTTACTCAAGGGTACAGCAGCAGTGTGCCCCACCTGGGATTGAACCAACAACCCTCCGGTCAGGAGTCCAGAGCCCTAACCACAACTCCACACTGCCCCATTGTAACAGCTGCTGTACTGTTGATTTCAATAGTGCACAACTTTGCTATTTAGGGCCACTGCATTATTATTGAAGATCAAAAGTCTGTGTTCTTTTTCAAAGACGAGGAGTATTAATTTGGAGTATAGTTGGCTGATATATTCAGTGATCAACGTAATGAAAATAGGGGTTTACAACTAATAAGTGCAACAGGCACGCACATTGTACATCCAAACTCCTAACTGTCTGTTCTTCACTAGAATACGTTAGGGGGATGACATTTTGTTAAATTGGATTGGTAGTAGCAGTCCAAAATGTGATTCAAATTGATGTACAATGCAATACAATCTGAACCAGCCAGATGGGGGCTGGAGAATTTGTAAACGCATGTTACACATTTGTGACAACAAACCCTTCTGAGTGCTTAACAGTGATTAAAAGGAAAATCTATGTTTACAGCCAGATGAAAAAATATGTTTATGTACACACATGCACATGTGCAATTAAGCTTTCCACACCTCCTCAAATTTCCCTAGTGTACAGATATCCTTTAACACTAGTCTAATTTAACACTATGTACTGTAAATCTAGCAGCCTAATAGCAAGCATGTTCAGAAATACCATGCACAGAAAATGTAGAAATTAAACCTGCACCTGATCTGCTCTAGAGCCATACTTGCCTTGTTATACATGTAATTAATAAAAATATATTTACACAGTAATAACACACTTATTCACAGTAATAACACACTTATTCACAGTAACAGTTTTTGCACTTCTCTAGTTCCCCAAATCTCCACTTCGGGATTTGTGAAGGAAAAGGTACTTGGAGAATTCTTGGTTATCTATATGTCTCCTTACAATTCGCATCACCAGACGAGAGGATTAAAAGGATTGTGACAGGCTGTCATGGGTGTATATTGTTGAATTGTAAAAACTCTTTTTAGAGTAAAGTGAACTGTGCAATTATTGGAAACATTCCAACTAATTAGTTTAGTGTTTTTCAGATAATCACGCATCAATCACACAAGGTATCAAATCTCTAAATACTTGTTGAGGGTAGCTGGCACTGAGGACTGGAGTTCCATATTTAAACAGCAAAAGCTAGGGTCTCAATTAAGTCGAAGTGGCGGTGCCATGGCGATACGTTATTTAAACCAGTATTCATTGTAAATTGTGCACGTTAAAGGGTAGACATGCAGGAAAATAAGTGTGTTGCCACACAGTATTTTCCGTCTAAAATGGTTCTACCTGTTTCAAAGAGTCCTAATAGAGATGGGAACCTATTTCAGACAGGCTCCGTCTAAATTAAACCACCTGTTTAGACCTTACAGAAGAGCAAGTGTTACGAAGATATTGAATGCAGAATGCTACGATATTGTATTTATGTGATGAAGTTAAAGAGGATTTAGAGTCAAGCACCCTGAGGGGTCATGCATTGTCAATATCACTCACAGCCCTGTCATTCTTTGCCACCGGTTGTTTATATGATATCCTATTATACACTCAAGTGTTATTCATTTTCATAAAGTGCAACTGGGTATGGCAGATATTTTATGCCAAAATGAAAATAAATAAATAAACAAATACATAAATGAATAAATAAACACATATATAAATAAATAAATACATGTCTATATATTTATGTAATTATTTATGTCTATATTTATTTATTTATTTTTCATTTTAGCATAAAATATCCTCCATAACCAGGTACATGAAACTATAATTTAATACAATACATACGTTAAAAAAAAGATACATTACAATGAGCTCTCTAACCTTTTTTCTCTTTGTCCTGATGTATGTGCTTTACGATTATGTTCTATTAAACTTCTCTTCTTTCTCCATATCTCCTGAAACACATGTCTTTTTTTGTTTTTCTCCTCCTTTACTGCCTTTCAATCCCACCTGCCCATTGATTGAAATCCTGAAATGACGTAAAAACTGTCATCTTCGGATGAGACATAAAACCGCAGTCTTATTGTAAGTGACTCTGCAGCAGCAGTTGTGATGCATAGTTCACCCCCTAGTCTCTGTAAGTCGCTTTGGATAAAAGCATCTGCTTAACGACTAATTAATAATTAACATATAGGTGACTCTTTTAAATACTGAATAGTTATTCTGCCACCTTTATATAAATTGCACCCACTCCATCTGTCAGAAAACATCAAAAATGTTTTTCATTTTTTGATAGAAACAGACGGAGACAGCGAGTTTTGGACTGTCGGAAGACACTTTTGATATTCAGGGCCAATGTGTCTGGCATCTTCAGACTTTTTTTATTTTTATTAAGATTGTATTTGTGTGTTTTTGCTCAACATCAAATTTGTTGTTAATTATCTTTTTTTTCATTCACAGATGTGTGGGCAACAGTCAACTCACACAGAATCTGTTCCCACACTCCCAAAATGTGCTTAACAAATTTCCAGTGTTGAAGGTTTTATCCTAATTGGCAAATGCTGAAAATGATTAGCAGTGCCAAACCGCTATCTAAAAGTCATGTTGAAAATTAGTCAGAGCCAATTTTCAAATCCGTTTTCTAAACTATACACGCTGTATGCAGTACATAGTGTGGGTTTATAAACTCTCTGCACACAGTGTGTTGCATATATAATATTCCACAATACATCCTGGCTTTGTTTCTTAACAAGTTACTAACAGTCATTTTCACTGAGGTACTTCACAGATTTGTTTATTATACATGGTATTTCCTGTGCTTTTTGGCATTCCACTACTTCTGTTGAGAAAGTTTTCTGGTCAGTCTGAACAGCTACTTAACAATCTGGGGCCTACTCAAGTGAATCTAAGCAGTTGCGGGTGTAAATACTGCCGCTGTTTGTTTGCTTTAAATCAGTCAAAGCGACTTTATAGAAGTAAGAGCCAGCACCACATGTCGTAATCTGCCACTGGGTCATGTTTCATTTTGTTTTGCTGGCAATACACTTATGTTCTTAAGAGGGTGCTGTAACTTACTAATAAGACACTTTAATGTAACACATTAAAAAGAAAAATACTTGTGCATGATGCCAACATAAATATATTAGACATCATTCTGGGCAGAATAGATTTCAGGTGACCATTTATTAATTCATTTTATTAAAAATGTTATACATGCTTTGATGTAATTCACTCCTGAAAAACATCCCCTTTGTTCACAATTTTTGTACTCTATGGGGTACAAGTAGTTGCCCTGCTAAAACTTTGAAAAAAAAAACAAAAACATTTATTGATTATAAAGTATAGCATAAGAAACTTAACATGGTGCTAGTATACACACAGTGATCGACAATAAAATGTCACAAGCTCTCTATTTGAAACCTATGAAAGGCTGCAGTATATAAACCTGCTGCTGTTTAGTTTCTGTACATTTACCTCACTATATAATCATTAAACACCTACAATGTGTTTTATTTCCCATTCATCGATACTTCACACCACACAGTGTTCATAAATTCAATTCATTGTGTATACACTCTCATAACGGGACAGTACAATAGAAAACCACACGTCACGAGACTGTGATTAAGCCCCTATGCAACACTCTCTGTTTTCCATCTTGGATCTTGTTCAAATGCCTTGGTTTAAGAAACCTGGTGCCGTGAGCGTCTGAGTGCCTGTGCATGCTCCGGACCTTGTCAGTGGTGGTGTTGTGCAAAGTGAGGGGCTTTCATTCCTCAGACTCTATGTCAGATCATAAAACACTCAACATAAACAAAGGTTTACAGCCAAACTCAGGGCGCTTTGTTACAATACAGGAAACTGACTAATATTGTACTGTCACGTCACCCCCCCCCCCCCCCCCCCCCCCCCGTTCATTCTCCTGATGTAGGAAAGTCCAGTTACTGTAGCAGCACAAATACAACTATCTTACTTGCTAATGGCTTAATCAGTAAACAGAACAGACAATATCAGTCACTATGCTCCAACAGTTTCCACCTCAATAATACTTCCTTTTCTCATGCTTGTGCTATGCTCAGGTTGTTGGTTTAAACACATTGACACACAAATACTATGTATTAGCCATGTTTTACGATAAAGCTGACCAAGCTTTAATCAGGCTTTGCTATGTTTTTATTAGAGTAAACCACAAAACTACAGGACAACAAGGTCACTTAAAAAAAAAGGCATTATCCACAGAAGGAGCACACTGACCACGATATCTAAACTTTAAGATGTGTTTTAATGATTGAAGTATTGCCTTCTTGGCCAGTTCTCCCTTTTAAAAGAGACTTTAATCTTAATGGCACTTCCTGGTTAAAAGTTAAATAAATCAATATTGCAGTACCTGGACAAGTTAATGGTCACATACAAGGACCAGCGCACCATAAAACACCTAAAAAGTCAAAGGTAAGGTAAAGAGAAGTGATATGAAAAAGTACTAGAGAATTTAAGTGTGTTGAAATGACACCATAACTAAAGCAACTTCAGAGTAATAATTAGAGTGAGCATATATATAAGTTCTTAAACTTATACAGGATGTGTATCAGATTTCTAACTATAAGACTAGTATTAATAGTATGTTGGTAGCTACATTTGTGCAAGATGTACCAATAAACCAAGCTTTGATCAAATTCATTGTGGGTTTCAAAATGTCACTTTGGGGTTTTTGGAGCCTACAAACCCAATCTGAAAAATGTAAGTGATAAACCAGGTTAATAGGATTGCTTGTCAGAAATGGGTACCTCTACCTTAGAAAACGTGTATGACCTCATATGGACAACATGGCAGAAGTAAAGAAGATCATACTTTTATAAGCAACAGCAACATTATCACTGGTCCCCTTTTCTTGTGCTAAATATATTTGTGTTCCTTGTTTGTTACATTCTGATTTTTAATGTAACACTAAAAGAGGTTCAAACTGCTGCTCGTACACAATCACTTCTTGTTCTGTAGTGACGCGTGTTCCAAATCTATATTGATGAATTCAAAACGTGGTTAAAAACAGCATATTAAAATGCTTCACGGGTTAAATGGTAATATACCAACATCGCTGTGCTTACTCATTGAAGACTAGCCTTTGTATTTCAGGTTCCTCCAGTAGGACGCACCACTAGACAGATCTGTAATCTGTAACATTTTGTTTAGTTGTTGCTTCGGTTTACTTCATTTTACGTTTACAGCACCATGCTAAACAGAAACACCAGTAAAGAGAAATTCCTTTTGTTTTTTTTTAGCTTAAGAACTAGGGAAAATACAAACATCTAACTGTTCTTCACAGGAAAAAGCTAACATCAAATGTTATGTTGCTGTTTTAAAAAAATACAATCTTCAAAAGATTTAAAGTCAGTAAGTCGCTTACTAATGGCAGATGTAATGTCAGAAAAAGCTACACTACAATGGCATGTGAGCAAGTTATCCTGATATTATTCTGTTAAAATGAATAGAAGTGGTGGGAAACCTTAAAACAACACTTACAGGTAAATGTTTTCTAATTCTTTGTTATGTGTGCGGCAGGTGATATAATAAGGCGATAATTTATTTTTAAGTGTAGTGTATGAGGTAATAAACCGAAGAGGTTTATAAATAGGTGAATATATTAACTAATGATTAACACAAAATGAACAACCTTTGCAGTGTATTAATAAGCTAGCTGTTAACAAATAATAAACCAAAAAAAGTGCTACTTAAAATGTAGCGTGGTCAGAATATTTGTATTCTGGTTAACTGTGTATCAAAATATCCATTTAAAATTGATTGTTATCGACTATAGCTTTTGCATAAACAAAACATATTTTTATAAAGTCATGAACATATTATGATGTAACTGAAGCTTATCAACTTTTGTAAACACAGGATATCATTTAGGATATCATATTCTAAGTTGTATGACCTTTTTTCATATCCTGCTGTAAGTACAGCTTTGCTCATAGGCTGAAACAACGACTGTAAAAACCTTTGTATAAGTCAGTTTTCTAGGTATTTTTAGGGGGTCCTAAAAAGGGGTGTTGACTTATACACCGGTGTGATCTATAGTCTTTTTCCTTAAATTGTTGTCACAAAAAGATGGGGGGGGGGGGGGGGCAACTTATACAACGGTGCAACTTATACACTGGTTTTTACGGTACTTCAGTTTTATTTGTCAAATTGACAGCATGTGTATTGGTAATAAGTACAACAAGAGGACATTTTGATATACAGAGAAAAATCATGAGAGAGCAAAGAAAAAATATTTGAGTGCCTGTCCAGGATATTTTCTGGTGGCAAACAGACCACCAGTTAAGAAAAACAACCCGACTTAATCAAATCAAAGGATCATCAAAACCATCAGTGTTAACCCTACAGCTCTCCTGTTTAATGTAAAATGGATGCCACCTCCACCATAAACCCATTGAAACTCAGCATGCAATTGAAACCAATAGCGGGGAATGCTGCTGAGCCATTATGTTGCCTGGTAACAATAGGGGGAAAAATGAATTGTACTACTTGCATAATTAAATGGGTGAGGCCAACTTCATAGAAATGACCTAAGGGTTCCCTGCTACCCTTAATCCAGCATGGCAAATACATGCGCATAGCCTCAGGCCCAGAGAGGTCAAGCTACACATTTGTTTTAATTATACTGAGCCACTTTCATTTGAGGTAGGTTTTTGTTCACTCTGAATGTAGAGCAAAACTTAAAACAAATTTCTTGATTTATTTTATAACCATCTTATTAATGCTCCATAGTTTAAAAGGGGCTAACCACTGTGCAAGTCAGTGAAGAGTCAATCGTGGATGTCAGAGGATTTATCGTTAACACGTACAATAGCTGGTGCACTGGTCACAACTCTCAAATGTGTATTGCTACTGGGAGAACTAGCAGGTGCAAAAATGTTACAGTGCTTAGCTGGAAAAAATCCAAACATATGACAATGCAATCAATATTTCTAAGGAGTCCTGTGCAGCTGACTTGCAGCAAACTCAAATTATCTGTTGTTAATGAATTTCAGACATCAAGGGAGCATGTTTTCACAGCCATGATAAAAGCAACTTTCGCATGTTCAGTTTTGACTAAAGTGTTTTTACACAAGATAAGAGAGTCCATTTCCAATGTTATTGCTACAGTCATTTAATCAGAGTTGTTTTTATTGGAATACAAACTATTGCGTGAGGTTTCACACATAAAACTTTTTTTTTTTTTGCCTCACATATTTTTAAAACATGTTCGGTTTTGGGTGGGTTAATCGCTAATATAATTCAGACCACATCTAAAATGCTGATGCTCTTGTAACATAGTCTACATTCTCTTGCACTTTTTACAGCTTCAACCAGACTTCAAACGGGATGATTGCTTTTCAAGGAACATGAACAATTTCAGGCAACTCAGTTTCTCATCTGAAAAGTATTGCATTGTGGAGGACACTGCATTCCAGGAAAATACAGAATGCAAAACTTTACAGATAAACCATATCAAGTAGATGCTGTGTATAGACTTTTGGGGAAAGCTTGCTGTCCTAAATAAGGTGAGACAAAGAAATGATACAAGTCTGCCTGCAAATTCAAGAGGATTGTCAGTAGTACACACTTATACCAGTGCGTGTTTATACAATGTATGTCAGTAATGTACAAGGATATAAATATCACGCAAATTTAGGTCACCATGACAACTTCCAACACTTGTATTAAAGATTAGTATATCCTATTAAAAGCCTATGCTCAGTTTCATCAAAAAATGACAAGTTATCCCTTATAAATATAATGTTGCAGTTTTCCTATGGTTATACTATGCATTTACCACAGTTTAGCATGGTTTTTAACATGCTTTACATACCTCATTGAATTGCGAACCGATGTTTAATCATGCTTTCAGTATGCTTTATGACACTTGGCATTTCCTATGTTAAACTTTTTCTATTTATGAAAGTAACATATATGCAAAGTATACTCATAGATTTATACTCATGTATACTCAAAGATTTGAGCTGATACTGCAGCCCTCATTAGGCAGTAAGTAAAGTGATGTGTATAAAGATGTAGTTTTACACAAGCACCCAATCGTGCAGTTTGTCAGCAGGATGCTGGTTACTGCACGTCATAAACTCTGCTAGACCATGCAATATTGTCTCATTAAGATTTTGCTCCTTGTCAGGGACTCAAGAGTACCCAGCATACTGTATCCTTATTCTTAAACAAAAGAAAGAGGCAGTTATGTTTAGCCCTCATGTTGCTCATGGTATGCATACAACTTTGCCATTACTGTGTAAAGAAGCCTTGAGCGCTAAAGTAACTTTGGGGAAAATAGTGCATGCAAGGGACTATATATGTTAAAGGGTCTGGAATTGAATGGAATGCAATTTACCACCCCTCCAAAAATATTATACAAGCCTCTCTTCCACACTGTCCCAGAAAGAAAACAATAACAAATGGTCAAAAACAGATGTTCTTGTCTTTTATTCAGGGTGCCATTTATAGTATGTTTTGGTAGTTTTCTTCTATACATTTTAGTACATATATATACTGTATGTATGTGTGTGTGTATATATATATATATATATATATATATATATATATATATATATATATATATATATATATATATATATATATATATACAGTATATGCCAAAAATGAAATATTGATAATGCAATCCAATAAATGCACTGTATGTAATATAGAAAAATGTCTGAAAGAGACATTGCTAGCATCCAAAAGTATAGGCATAACTTCACTTAACACACGGTTCTAATTAATAAGGTGCTTGAGCACTGGTTGTAACTACTTTCTTAGATCTGGCTCCCTCTAGAGTCTATCCTCGGTAAGAGTTCTAGATTTAAGTCTTTCTTTGACTTATAATTTACTTCATTATTTGTGATATTAGTGATAAAGGACAACACAATTTGTGCTAAATGTAACACAAACTTTGCTGCTCCTAATCCAAAATGTAACACACAATTGGCACCATCGAAGATAACTCAATTTAAAACAGCAGATCAGTAAACTATTCAAATATTATCTGTGCCCAGTTTTTACTTCTTCTTCATTACAATGCACCAAAATGATTAAATGAGTTACTGCACACACTGGAAGTCGTTCTGTAGAGTTACTTAGTGCTGAAGGAATTTTTTATTGTTCTGAGTAATTTGTTACTAAATTACAATTGTTTTATTCCTTTTAGAAAGCTTTGCACTTGGTATAAATTACGAGTTCATTGGGGGTTTTGTTTTTAACACACATGATGTAATTGTATAATTAGCTGTAGACTTTGGCGATATCATTTGGTAATTTATTTAAAAACATGGTGTTAAATAAAATATCTAAATTATGTCCATATATTTTTTTTTTTGTTTTTGTTTTTTTTAATTGTGTCTCAAACCTAAAATTCTAGGTGATGCAAAACTTTTGGCCAGAGCTGTAGGCTAGATCAGTCAGGTAAGAGCTAGTGCCATCTAGTAATCACACCGTTTGGCTCAAGTTACCTTTTGCATTACTGGAAATGCACAGCAATGCTCTGAGGGTGCTCAGGCTTGGATGATCTAGCCTTGGATGATCTAGCCTGTGTTACATACAGTATCTGTATTGCAAGCAACAAGAACAGAAGAGCAGCTTCTGAACTCATAATCATTAATACCTTAAGAGCTTTTTTAACACGATATTTGAATAATTGCAATAAGAACCACTCAGGATGACTGCAAACATCATGACAATGTTAGAGGACAGTAACAAATAAGAAAATGCAATTTAAAGTGACTTTTTAATAAATAAGTTGTAAGGGAATTAGTTAGTTTTTATGGCTCTAGTTTATTTCTGAATAAAGTGTCTGTATAAAATTGTGAAGTGTAATAGTTGTACATATAGTGAATCTAGTATTACTACATAATACTGTTTACAATGTACTCTTATGTAAGAATTGCATGCTGAAGCAAAAAAAAATAAGATCAGAAACACAAGGATGAGGTTTCGTACTCCTTACTAACACCATTTTCGTGATTATCTACCAGATCAAGGTCGTATCTCATAACAAACGACTAATGATGTAAAAGTCAATGCCTTTTTTAATAATAAACTGGTATTCTATAACCCTATGCCTTCCTCTAAAGTATAATAACAATACTCTGTGTTACATGAGTGAAAGAGCAGAGGACAAGATAAGCCTCTTTCACACTGGCATGCTCTAGCCAGGTCGGAACCTACCCGGGTCAGGACCTGGTGTCATGCGGGTCGGGTACACGGTTTCAAACTGATTTTGATAAAGCAGGGTTGACCTGGGTGACAGATGCAAGTACACAGTGTGCGTATCAATGCCCTGGAAGCAGCTTGTTACAGATGCTTCCGTTCAAGCTTCTTTGGATTCAACCATTGACCCAAATGTTGATTAGAGCAAATGTTTCTTGATCTCTGCTGCAATCTGGCTTATGGTGGCTCAATCAACAAAAATATGGCTAAAGAGAAACGTTCCTTGTGGAAGCATAACCTTCACTCAGGTGTGGCTGTTTGTTATTTCATCAGCTTACAAACGGACGTCATGCATTTTGTCTCGCTCAACCCGGGTCAAAGCGTGTCGACCCACATCCTGAGGTGGGTCGCTGCTAACCGGGTATGACCCAGGTACGTGTGTTTCACACTACGCGGGATAGTGACCCGGGTAGCCAGAGCCCGGGTCGGGACCCGGGTGGATTGCCAGTGTAAAATGAGCTATAGTAGTGGCTCAAGGAAATCCGTTTTGCATGGAGGCAGCGGCTGGCTCACACAGACTGACAATCTGGTCTTCTTTTATCATTAAATTGTAGCAATTTGTAAACAAACTCGAGCGCAGTAATTGCTTGCAAGAATAAAGCCAACAACGGAATAGGATAGCTTCAATCCACAACTGTTCCAAGTCTTTCCTCTTGGCTGCTTAAGCTTAATATGGAATTCCCTTGGGTTTGTTACGCAGTTACTACCTATACTGAAATAAAAAATAAAAAAAAGAATTATTTTAACATCCGTTTTGGTAATTAAACATAATGAAAGAATAACTTTCTTGGATGTATTATTGTAATTAAACATTAAAAAGCACAGAAAATAAACGGCACTTATCATGTTTATTTATTTTTTACCCCCGACTCTTGATTGCCTAAAGATCATATTTTCCCCCAGAGGCGTAAACTAAGATGCAAAAATATGAAAAATAACAATGCTATAAATGTGTTTTATTGTATGTAAAAAAAAAAAACAAATAAAAAAATGCAATAAATATATAGAAACGTTCCACAATATAGATAAAATATGTTTAGGCCAAAATACGATGGCAGAAAAAAGAAAGTCTATTTAAAAAAAAGACACCTGAACCAGTGTTGCGGTAAAAAGAAAAAAAGTTATAAAAGAACAGGAGGGTATAACAGTCAGAGGGTGTAGAATGCGCTCCTCTGACGTGATGGACTCGCCCTTCAAATAAACTTTGGAGACCAGCAGAGTAGTTCAAGTCATGAAGCTGTAGCTCTTCAGTGTGCGGCAGGTCTGAATGAGGGAAGGAAAGTCACCAGAGCACCCGTTCAATATCCAAATGAGGATCTGAAAGTAGAGAAAATAAAATAAAACAGGAGACAGCAACAACATAGAGACGAAGCTGCTAAAAAAAATAAAAAATAAGACGGAGGAGCTTTATTCTGAAAGTGTGTTAATGATGCTTCGGTGATGTTCATCATCTTATTTTAAACCAAACCGAGATATCCAAGAAGCGTGGGTGGTAAACCAAACCAAGTAACATAGGTACACCAGGGTATCAACGGGACTCTATACTAAATGAAGAGCAGTTTCGTTGACATCTTAACAATGCGAAGTCTAGTAATCTAGCTTCTTTCTTTCTTTTTTGTGTGTGAATTAGTTTTGCCACTGTGGATGACAATAAAAAAACGCGTATTTTAATGGAAGAAGAGGTTTATGTCTTTTGAAGGATAGTCTCATAATTCTTTCTAAAATCTACCTATGTGGATATTCAGACTTGCTGACTTGAAGATGTTACCTGCGAAATGGCCCGTTTATCGTGGGGCCCCGTTTAACAACACTTCTCTCAGATTAGTAAAACCTTCGCGCACTTGAAGCTTGGATAAATAAATACACATATTGTCTGTTGTTATTCTTGTTGTTGAGGACATTGATTTAAAGAAGAAACAAATTCAGGTTACTATGCAATTACAACTGATATCCTTGGTTTTAATCTGTTTGCACTCTATGGAATACATTGACAGCCAGCACGCCTCCAGAATCAGGCGACATAGAAAATGTAAGTAGCCTACCTGCAACGTCATATTATAAATACCATACCTCATTTCCGTCTAATTAGTAACATGTATAATATTTTGCTTGTAATTATTATCTTCCATGAAAAAAAAAACAGATGTAAAGGGGGCAGTTATGCAGTGGCATCTTTTTTTTCTTCTGACATAATTTTATAACTAACTGGTGGGTGTACATGCTATGGTTTTCAGCTGGCAGTAAAACACATTTCTCTTACAGTGCTATGGATGGAAGGGTTAGTTCATAATCATAAAGATTAAGGTCTGAAGTTTTAGCGCACAGGAAAAGAATGTTACTGTATTAATTGATTGTAATTACTTAATTACCACTTAAGTATTAACTCAATGGCATCTGAGTAAGATGGTTTGAGATATGCTTAATTATTGTTTTATTTAAAAAAAACCCAAACAAATTCAAACAATGTATAGGCTACTGTCATGATAGCTACTGTATAACCTTGTCATTTCAGTGATACCAAATAGACGCATCTTTTCAATTAGGTTAATGAACGTTTTCTAATAATACAATTAGCCTTCATGCTAAAGACAAAATACTGGGGTCCATATTCACAAAGCATTTATCACCGCGCTATGTTTGCAAATAAAAAAAAAATCAAATAAATCGCTGATGTTACAGAACTAGCAAGAAACAATTAAGGTGTTTTAAGGAGCTGCTAAATTAACTTGGTGGGTATTTATTTGAAGGTTTTTTTTAACATACATGTGTAGTTTTCTTTTTATAAAAAGAATGGCGTTCAGTGAACTCGGTGGTAAATGCTTTGCAGCCCTGATTTTATATAGTTTAGCATTTCACTAATTAATGCAATTTAGACGATTCATTCAGTCGATTTGTGTCTGATTTTCAGTTCACGATTGCATGAAAATAAAACACTAAATAAATATTGTAGAATATTTATTTTGCGGTCATCCTTCACACGACTTTGTTATATAGTTGCGCTAACCGATTCAGCTTTGCTAAGTAATTCGTCAGTTGACTGAAAAAAAAGTAAAGAAACTGAACTTTTGTTTGGTTTATTTCTTTTTTTGGTTTGCAACCAGTTTTGGAACAATGGTACTTGATGGTTTATAAATAGGCTATATTATGTGAATGAATGGTATGTTTTATAATGAGTTCTTGTTTTTTTTTTTTTCTTGAAAACGATAAATATAAAGAAATGCCTGTCCCCGAATGAAACTATTATATGACTTGTTTTGGAAACATTTAAATAGCCTCAAATGAACAGATAATGACCAGAAAGGTAAGTTTTCTGGTATTCCAGTTTCGCAATGACAATGCAGTATACATAGGAAAATAATTAGTTTGTTGCATTTGTTTTACATAAGTTTTATTTTAAGAAAAGAAAGCATTTACCATTCCAACATCCTTAATAGCTAATATATTTTCTATTATCTGTAATATCTCCTCAGGCACTTTAGATCAATCGTCAACCTATGTATCTATTACCTTCAGCTGGTTTTAATGCAGTAAATAAACTCGACAGTTCGTCCATTCATTCAACATCTTTTAACAAAGCAAGGTCCTGAATCTGCTGTAGTCTTGTCATTTAGCAGTGATTGCTTGGATCTCTTTGTCCAGTGCGCCACCTGCTGTCTGAAGCTGGTAGTGAAATCTCCAACTGAAATGAAAGCCTGAGGACCTTCAAGCACAGTACCTAAGAACATAAGAAAGTTTACAAATGAGAGGAGGCCATTAGGCCCATCTTGCTCGTTTGGTTGTTAGTAGCTTATTGATCCCAGAATCTCATCAAGCAGCTTCTGAAGGATCCCAGGGTGTCAGCTTCAACAACATTACATTTGAAAAACATTTTGGAATTGGTTTTAGCCCCCTTAGCAATGTTCATTTCTATCTCTCTCTTGGCCTTTATAACTTCCTTTTTGACTTGCGTTTGCAGTTCCAAGTACTCTTTCTGTGTACTTTGTTTTTGGTCCCTTTTAAACGCTCTGTAAAGTGCCTTTTTTCGCACTTTAACTCAACATAACTCAACAATGCAAATTATTCGTTCAATAAGTTTCAGCATTTAGAAAGCAGCTAAAATAAAGACAACTGAGTATTCGCTTATATTTCTTCATTAAATATTTTCAAATTAACATATTTTAAACACATATTATTCTTTATTTTAATTGTTTGTGAATAAAAACTAAATTGTTACCAAAATAAATGTTACTGCATACAAAGTTTACAACCACTGTTGCATACGATTTTTAATTCTTAAACAATGGTTTGCAGTGTAGTATCTTAAGAAAAACTGAAAGCAAAGAAGAGGAGGCTGTGTGGTCCAGTGGTTAAAGTAAAGGGCTTGTAACCAGGAGGTCCCCGGTTCAAATCCCACCTCAGCCACTGACTCACTGTGTGACCCTGAGCAATTCACTTAACCTCCTTGTGCTCCGTCTTTCGGGTGAGACGTAATTGTAAGTGACATGCATAGTTCACACACCCTAGTCTCTGTAAGTCGCCTTGGATAAAGGCATCTGCTAAAAAAAAAAAACATTAAAGAGGAGTCCCCATTAACAATGGGCCAGATAGGTTTCACAAGTTGTACTGCATAGATGACTTTTTTTTTTTTTTTTTTTTCTAGAACTAAGTGCACATACTGTATGGGAACCTTACATTAACATACTAATAAATAATATCTATTATAATATGATATATTTTTTTCTTTTATTAAAACCACAATTTGTGTTGGGGGCAAACACTTGGCAAACCCATCCCATAACATTTATTTATATAGGGGAAACCTTACTTCCAGTAATGCAATACAGTGGATATGCTGTAGATATGATCAGTGCTCTATCCAATTGCTGAGTAATTGTTTTAAAATGAGTATTTTTTTACGGAAAATCGACAATTGGCTTCTTGCCACTTGTAGAAATATTCCCAACATCCTATTACAGCAGGCACAAAGAACTTAGGCTCAGGTTACTTTTGAGTTGTATGCATCAAAACCACATAATAACAGATACTGTAAACAGATGTGTACCTCTTTTCATTTCAGCAAGCTTCTAATTAAGGAGGAAATAGAAAAACCATGTGTTGCTACAATAACACTTGCTTTGGGATATAGTCTTGAACACACAAAAGACAATGTTTGGAAAGGACTCAGCGTCTTCGCTTACATTAACTACAAACAGATATGGCATTCTTGCCAATTATGGACAGCAAGCCTATTTGCATTAGGAAAGGAAATCCATTTGTATTTTATATACAATAATAAAAAAATGTTTTTGCTACTTCCTTTTATATTGACAAGATCCAGACCAAGATTACCCCCATCACAGAATAAAGAGCTTCCTCCAGTTTTATTAGGAGCAAACTGTGAGCTGCTTCTGATAGCATGAATAAGCTTAGAGCATAACAATAATTGTTTCGGTGTCTTCCAACCACTTAAATCCAGTGCCATCTTCTTTTCTTTATGTGCTTTTTTAAAAAAAATTATTATTGGTTACATTTTGGTTGAGTTTAATGCCATTTTTCACAATGCTTAATCCTAAAACATACATTGTGAAATATATGTTTACAATATATATATATATATATATATATATATATATATATATATATATATAATTTCTTCTATTTTTGGTGGTCATGAACTAAACAACATTCAGCTGAAAATTACTTCCAAAAGATTTACTCAATCTGAAGTTCATAGTAACACACTATAACAAGAGCTCTTTGGGTATATACAAAGGGACCTCAAATAACATCACATACTGGTATTTTACTAATTACATAATGATTTTAACCTTTAACCCCATACGAGTATGAGCTTTCTCACCGACACATTGAGCCCGAGCACACAAAACTTTAAAACAAGAAGTAAATAGCAAGAGTTCTGGCATAGGAGAAATATTGAAGACTTGAAGATTGCAGCAGTTGCAGTCTATCATATTCTGGTCTTTCTTGTGTTTGTACAATGTTTTGAAATGTTTATTGCTTGCAATGATATTACAAATGATAAAGTGATTAATAAGTGCCCCCAGCCCCAAATGACCAGCAGAAACAAACACAAGGGCCCCAGTCACAAAATCGGCTGTATATCAGGGTTGCTTCTTTGAAGTTTTATTATAAGAAAAATGCAGTGTTCAGATGCAGTGTGCCCAAAGCTATAATTAGACAGTATTTACTTTGGTCAGTCACCTTCAGATGAATTAGCTTTGGGATTCTTGTTGAAGAGCATGCATCCTTATTAAACAGTATTTTGCATTCTAACCTTTCATGAACTTTTTAAGACTTGCGTGTTTTATCTGTCTCAGTGAACAAAATGATGGCCTTTGTTTGTAAAAATGTACACTGAGACTCAAGTACTTGTATGTTTTTAATTTGGGGTTTGAATAAACATAAGCTTTTCTACCGCAAACCTCGAGGTACTTATGCAACAGCAGTTCTTATCCACCAATAACAGTCTGCATTCTTGAAGTCCAAGTTTCTGAGTTAAAAGCTTTGGCAGGAGCACACAAGGGCATTTGGACTGCAGTTGTAAGATTGTTGTATGTCCTATTCTCAGACATGTCAAACAGTTTAAAAATGATGTGTTATGAATCTTGGGGGCCAGCAATGACAAAGTTCATAAATGGAAAGGTATGGGTCCAAAAAAAGCAATGTTGAACATGAATTCAGTTTATTATGTGCAGTGACTGCAGACTCCTTTCCAGAATTTCAGCTTTGAACAAATGTTGAACACATTTTGAATTTTTTTCAGTGCTGGCAGAATTGAGTCCTATCATTGTTTATATCAATTGAATACGAACCCCTGGGGCTAGATTTTCAAAGCTATGTACTACAAATCACACTTAAGACCTCTTCCATGCCCCAACATTCAAAAGCAATATGAATTGTACCCATTGGGTGTTGATCCTTAATTAACCAAGCAATCTATCAATTTATCTCCTTATTTAAGCCCTGGGTCGAACAGTCAATCTCTGGCCTTTTTTTTTTTTTGTGTTTGCATTTGTGTATTATCCCGCAGCACTGCAGCCCCCACAACTCGTTTTTATTTTGGCCACCTGTGCTTTTGCTTACATTGCTACATGTTCTGTGCTTTGGTTGCGAGTAAATTTGATAGGAGCGGTTCACCCTAATTTGTTTTAATTTATATGCATTTATTTATTTTCTTTGTTTATTTTTCTGTGCTTTGGTTGTGAAAATATTTGATAAGAGCGGTTCCCCTTGTTGTTTGTTTTAATTTATGTGCTGTTGTTTAGGTCAGTGCACACTGTTCTGTCAGCAGTGCTCTGTGTTTACATTATCGTCACGACTGCATTGGTTCTGTCTACATTAATTGTGGCAGCATGTATTCACAACACCTTCTCGTTCTGGCTTCCAGTGATTCTCTGTGCAAATTTGGTAGTGGATTGTCTTTCAAGTTTAGAAATTAAAAGGTCAGTTTCTACAGTTTGGTTATGCTTGTTTACCTCCACCTATGGATGGGCTCCAATGATCGTGGTGTGCACGCATCTAATTATGGGATAGAACGATTAAATCATGGGATAGTTTGTCCTATCCTGCTTGCTGTGTGTTTTTGGGTGTACTTATTTGTTCAGTCCTGAGGCTGCTGGCTTGGCCTTGCTGACCTATTCAGGCTCCAGATTTAGTAGCAACGCATTTATTCATACTAAAATATTTCATTACAGTCGCTCTCCTTACACTCACAGCTGTGGTCGTTCTGTCTACATTAATTATGGAGCGGCAATGCTTTGTTACTCACACCTCTTAGTGGGCTCCAATAATGGCGCCTGTAGGGATACGCGCATTGAAGTATAGCTACCCGCATTGAATCATGGGATTGCACGATTGAACCATGGTATTGATAGTCCTATCCTTGATTTGGCCATGCTCGCCCGGCACTACAGCTGCCAATATTTCACGCTCATGTCATCACATTCTATTTTATAATGCTCGTTGACCAGGCAATCCATTCAGTAATATTCTTTCTCTCCTTCAGCAGTAGTCATAAACTCCAAACTGAAGCCGTACACTACAAGCTCCCTGTAAGCTATAAACTCCCTGTCACAAATCAAGCTCAAGCAGTTGCCGGTTTCTGCCACTAGAGGTCTCCCTTTTCCCAAGAGTGAAAGTCTTCAGTTCTCCAGTCATATCAGATGTTGGTGATTTTTATATTTATTTTATTTATTTTAGGTGTAATATCTGTTCTTAATCAGTAATATCTGATGCGTCCCCTATGAAGGGGACCATATATATTAAATAATTAATTCTTCTCTTCCTGATATTACTAGTATGCCTGGAGTGCGGGCCATCTCTCCGCCGGGACCACCACAGGCTTCCTCCCAATCAAGGGGGGGTGGGGGGGGTTTCCTCTGAACGGTTGAGATTAGTCCTTAATATAATTTAAATATTGTATTGATTATCATTTATGTTTCCTTTACTAACCCTTATTTTAATTTTTTATTTATTTATTTTTGCATCACTAACCCCTTATTTTATTTATATTTTGCATTGGTGACGCAGATGCAGGGAATCAGGGGTCCTCTTTTGGGGGCAAGTGACGTCACTTCCCAACCTTAACAGCTGGCCTCGACCCCCGAGAGGAAGTTTCTCCGCAAGCCAGAAGGGACCCCCGGCCAAATCTATTTTATCAATCTCTCTATCATTCCAGGATCCCCCTGGGGGGCAGCATACATGCTCCCCTACCTTGAGGCCGATCCGTTCGGTCTCACCTCTGAGAGGCCGGTATCTCCCTGAGCCAGGGGGCAAGCCTGCACTTTTCTGAAATCTCTGTTTTCTCTCACTTGTTCCCCCTGGGGCCAGCATACATGCTCCCTGAGCCAGGGGAAACCCCGTATTCCTTACTAACAACATGCTTCTCCTATGCCAGTGTTCTATCTGGCCCCTTTACATGTTCATTTCATTTTCTCTTTCAGAATTCCTGTCGCCCCGCATGGCTCTGTCTCGGAGGTTGGCCGTGCGTAGGCGTAGGCATTGCTTGTTAGTCAGGGCGACTTCTAGTCTTCTCAGATGTATCCTCTATCCTTCTCTTAATTTTTTCCCCTTGGGGGGGGGGAAGTAAAGATTGCTTCCCATCCTTGGAGGCCGATCAATTTCGGTCTCATTTCAGTGAGGGTGGCTCTCCACGAGCCAAGGGGAAGGCACGTTATCTCCCTAAAGTCAAGCACATAATTCAAATTTCTAAGTTCCAGGGCTTATTCCTCGCAGCTCTTGCTCCTGTTCCGTGAATGACAATTTGGAGTAAATAGCTTTGAGAATATAATCCCTTGCCTCAAGTTGAGTGTTTAAGAATAAAAATAAATAAATAGATTAATAGCTGAAATGGTTGCGTACATACTTTATAAATACAGTTTTCTTACCTGATGTGAGATTCTTGGGAGTCTATTTGTTTTGTTGTTTTACTCTTGTTGTAGGTTTGAGAAACAGCTGTTTGAAGTTGTACAACTGTAAATAAAAAAAGTGAATTGACAGTGTTTCACAGTATTGTTTTAACTAGATTTGTTGTTGGTATTTTGGTGGAGCCTATTTCGACTTGTGAGTTAAGGTATGGGGTTTCTTTGTGGTATTTTTGTTATCTGTACTCTCTTTGGTCACAAACCTGACAAACCCCAATTGTCTGTTTGCTTTTAAGAAGATTTACTCAACATGCTAAGCACTGAAATGTAAAATAAACAACAACAAAAAATAAAAAATAAGACTGATTCCACAATGGGAAACTCTAACAATGTTTATTTGACCTCAGGCAATGTGTCTAAACCTTGGTAATTTCAAAGTCTGTCAGGAGATACATAAGTTAAATACATGAGTTTAAATACAATATTTGATTGCTACAGTAACAATTGTAATTGTTTGTTCAGAAAAAATATTGTAGGTGTAAAATAAGAAGACATATATAGCTGGTTTCACGGATGATTAGCACTCATTTTAAATACCTTATGTAAGGTTATATTAGGAAGTACGTTTGTGTTAATCGTGGTCTGTGAAACCACACAAAAATGTTTACCAGTTTTTCAAAAAGGTGATTTCAAACAACAGGCCACCAGAAATGTAAAGTCACAGAACATGAATTGGGAATTAAAGTTGATAGAACCAGAAACTATGCAGCAATAAATGGGCTTTTTCTTTCAGTGTTGCTCTTCCACACTGATTTATCAAAAACTGCAAACAAATGTATAAACTCTTCATGGCACCTATACAATGTAGGGCAAGGTTATGGTGTCAGGTTTTTGTTCAGCTTCTGTAAGGTAATATTAAGATGCACTGCTAAAGACAATTGTCAAGCATCACAAGTATTGGGGAAACAAAAAGTAACCATTCCTACAATCCTGGTCCATTACATATTACATGGTACATATTACATGTGTAGTGACTGATGCACAGGATACTCGCACATACTTTCTTATTCATACTACAATCTTGGAAGGAGTATCATGGTCTTTATTCTTATATACGTTGCAGTTTTCCATTTATTAAGTAGAGGTATGGGATCAATAAGCTACTAACAACTAAATGAGCAAGATGGGCCGAACGGCCTCCGCTCGTTTGTAAACTTTCTTATGTTCTTATCCTGGTAAAAGGACATCTAAGTTTAAAAAATAAATAAATAAATAAACATCCTAGTTCTTCAGCTGAACAAATTGTGTGGTTTATTTACTTGTTTCTTTTGTTGGAGAGTGCACTGAGGTGTAACATCTTGTCTTCAAAATCTTCCCGTTGGCAGCAGCATGTACAAATGAAACACTTCTGCAATACACACACTCTGTACAGCACAATAAATAAAGATAACAGCAAGATACGATCTTTACCTGTTATTGTTTTGTTTTTGTTTTTTTCAGTACACCCTGGAGTTAGCCATGGTTGTCAAGGGGGGTGTGCGACATGTTCCGATTACAACGGATGCTTGTCCTGTAAACCCAGGCTCTTTTTCTTCTTGGAGAGGAATGGGATGAGGCAGACCGGGGTGTGCCTGTCCTCCTGCCCGAGTGGTTACTACGGGACCAGATCACCAGACATTAACAAATGCACAAGTAAGTGGTGTTAGACGTGAAATTGGATATTGCATTCAGTGGCTGCAATTGAGTAACAAACACAAAATAAACAGCCACAGGCAGTCTCAACAATAATCTGGTCTGCCCATCTGCATTAAGAAATCCATATAAAGGACTCTATCTAGGGAAAGGAGAAGAATATAAAATGGCATTCTGTGGAAAATGCAGGTTATGGGAGAGCTGAATAAATGCAGAATGACTCTGATGCACCATTAGTAACTCTTTTTACTTCACTGACACCCCCTTACTAAATAGCTTCATTGGTTTCTGCAATGGTGACTGCGAAGAAAATGATAATATATATAATAAAGGGATTGAAAAGCATTATGGAGAAAATTCAGTTTCAGAAAAAGCAGCAGAGAGAACAAAAATGCAAACAATATAGAAGAGTTCTATGGAAAAGGGATAAAATAAACATGTCCTGGCAAGGCAAAGCATGGTAAACTGTGTCAAAGTACCTGTGTTGGTAATAGGATGAAGCCTGTATAACACTGAAAATAGTACTAGTACCATTTTCAGTGTAAGCATCTTTACTGAGTGGTTGCCATTGCGTGTCCAGTATGTGTGTGTTTTGGGAGTACAATTAGATTGACTACAATTAGCGTAGTAACCTCTAGCTATGATGGTAAATGTTTCTCATGTTAAACTGTAAACAGCTTTACTTTCTCATGTCTACCTTCCAGGGGCTGCACCAGTGTAGCAGGAGACATCAGAGTTCAGTCAAATATGAAAGGAAGCAGTAACACTGTAAACACAGAGTAATACCATGAAGGATGAAAAATGTATAGAATTATATATATATATATATATATATATATATATATATATATATTAGCTCAAATTATAATATTTAATGTAGATGTTGATTTACATGGTATCACTTGTAATGGTAGCAAAATAGATGTAATTCATATTCAGTGTTTTTAATTTTAAAAATATTAAATGCTTTGACACACTATATAATGTAAATGCTATACATTTTAATCATGGAACATAACCTTACAGAAAAGTTTAAAAATATAATTCTGATAGTAGCAGCATCATAATACTGGTTAATTATCCTCCGAAAAAAAATGTTATTAGACCCCAGAATAGCCAGAAATAGCAACACAGCACACTGCAGCTGATATGGTACTACGATGTAATACCAGGGTGTATGGGTTAACACCAAAGCAATGCCATTGACAAGTTGTAGCTTTCCCATATGGAACCATTGCCCCTCACCATTCCATTTTTCTGAGCTGAATGTTCCGCCCTTGTGTTCCAGAGTGTAAAGCAGACTGTGATGCCTGCTTCAACAGAAACTTCTGCACGAATTGTAAAGCTGGATTTTATTTACATATGGGGAGGTGTCTGGACATTTGTCCTGATGAGTATGAGCCCAAGGAACAGCACATGGAGTGTACAGCTATTGGTGAGTATTCTGAGCACAGTCTGAAAATGGACTGAAGTAAGTTTACATATTAAAAAAAAAAAAAAACACACACACATAACTAAAATATACAATGTAATTATTGCTTCTGATAATAATATAACAACGTTGCAAGTGCAATCCAAAAATCTTTTCAATTCATACTAAAAGCAAAGTTTAAATATATATACGCACAGAGTAACAGGTCTAATTTTGTTTAATTTATTTGTTTCATACCACGTACACAGCTCGATAGCTACCTTACTGAAAGTGACATTTTTTGTTGTGTTAACGTGCCTGTAACTGGCATTTACTAGCATGTATTTTGAACAATGTTTGGTTTTTTGTTTCTTTACCAAACATGTATCATACACTCCAAGTCCCCAAGGTTTGGGTTAAAATTACATAATCTCTGTACCCTCTGTACGTGAGAGCTCTGGTTAAAACTTTCATGACAACCAGTTGCAATTGCTGCTTCTTCTCTTTCTCAGTGCACTGCGAGGTGGGTGAGTGGAGTCAATGGAGTCCCTGCTCAAAGAGAGGGAAAACCTGTGGCTTCAAAAGAGGCGAGGAGTCGAGGACTCGCGAGACACTGCGCGTCCCCTCTGCAAGCGGTGACACTTGTCCAGCCACGAAAGAGAAGAGGAAATGTGCTGTGCAGAGGAGAAGGTGTCGCAAAGGAGGTTAGGGCTGATTTACTGGTTTGTTTTTCTGACATTAATATGTGTGTAAGAACTGGCTGCAAAATGTATCAAACTGCACAAGGCTTCGTCTGTAGAAGCAGTAGCAAGCCCCCCAGAAAAAAAAAAACACATTCCATATCTTGATTGACATACATTCCCACATCGAGAATTGCCAGGATTATGGAGTTTGTCATAATACTGTAATCCCTGGTAATTTCCTCTGTGGTGGGTCTTTGCTCAGCTACATACAAGTCTCTAGCTGTCTGCAAATTGTATTTGACAAAGTGAACCCATGCATCAAAGCTTTGAATAAACCTCTCAAATGAATTGTATCGCCCAGGGAACCCCACTTACATCACAAATATGAACAGTAGTAAAGAACAAAGTAGTATTACAATCATCCCAACTACTGTTAACAGTCACACACACAGCTAGGCTTCAGATGTCATAATAGCAATGTATTTAAGGCCTCAGGCTAATGGACAACCTAGTGCCATCAGTCAATCTTTTTAATTTAACAGAGACACTGAAGTTAGACCTACAGCAGGAACCTTGATATTCTTCTGACAGGTTGATCTCAGTAATAATTGTAACATGTTAAAAGAAGCTCAAAATATGGATAACGGAGAGCTTTGTTGCTCAGATATCTGAAATTAAAAATGGGTTACTAACTGGTGCAGGCTCCTACCAGACAGAAACCTTGGTTTGGACATGAACAGTGTGTTGCTGGTAATCCAACCCAATTGGCATGGGGTTGGTTTTTTTTTTTTATCTTGTTGATGTTTTTGACAATTCCTAGCAGTTTTTGACCGTTTTTAAAGCTTTGCGTTATTGTTACCTCAGGTATTGTTACCTGTAAGTGGCATACATCCCCCGCCATGGAATAAAATACAACATGGAGCTATCATAATCATGAAAAAGTGTGACATGCAGACTGACTGGCAGAAAAGCTCCTATATGTTTTCTATGTACCTGCCCTTTGTCCCTGATTAACTGGCTTTAACAGCAATGTTTCACCACACTTGCAATTATCTGTATCACAGCTTTATTAAGTACACAGCAACAATCAAATACATTTGTGTACCCAGTCTAAACAGGACATTAAACTATATAAGTGCTGTATCTCATGGAATTTATATCTGCGATTAAGTTAATAATGTTTTTTTTTTTTATTAAATGTGCTTTTGGTTTTTCATTTTGGTGATTTGTCAACTGCTAATGGGAGGTTCTTGAAAAAAGACAGCCAAAACGGCAAACGTCAAACATCACTGATAAAATGCATGATCTTCAGCCAGAGACAATGTAACTCGATCCCAAGGTCCCCACAATCATAAATGTAGTACTATTTCTTTAAACAGCTCTGAAAAAGAGCAGATGAAGCAAAAACAGCTACCAGCACAATTCTGCCAACTTATTTCCCAAAGGTGCAAAGGAAAAAATAAGTCAATAAATTGTGCAGCTGCTGTACACCCAGTTTAACTGTGTGTTATGTAGTAATAGGCAGTGATTTGTAAAGAAATACCACAGGGTATTTTATGTCTGCAATGTAGACCCTCTTGCCTTTCACTTTCCCTCACGTATGCAAAAGATTGTGAATTCTCAGTAGGTACCCTCAGCTGTAGTCGAAAGAAGGAATGGTTCAATTGGCTTGAAGGCTTATGCTGGAGCTGTACTGATGGTGGTGTGTGCTGCTGCAGCTGCAAATGCGTGTTAAAGACACAAGTCTCGGTTAATGATTTTCCCTGTGTGATTATCCAACAGGCTGCTGTGCTTTAAAAATGAACTGTAAACTAATTACTATGTCCTCTGGACTCAGGTGTATATATTCAGCATACTCCACAGGGGCAGATGACTGACCTCAACAAACATGCCTTCCAATAATTTGAAACAAGTTTCTGCTACAGATCCCTCTGTTTATTTGTTGTTTATTTTGCCAGAAGGTTATTTTTTCCTCTCTCTTGTTGTTATTAGTGGGACGTGTGTTAATTGAAATGTTTAATACCATCAGTGGTTTCCAAGTGCTGCATGGTAATCACAATCAGCAGCCACAAGAAGGCCTTGACAAATGCTCTCAGACAGTCTGTGCCCAAAAGGGTTTCAAACTTCTAACTGGCAGCTTCAAAACAGACTGGCTGTACCTACTGTGGTGAACTTCACTGAACCGCACACAGCAGTAAATGAATATATTAGTAGAGTGCTAACTAAGGTGCGGGGGTACCACACTATCCTGTACTAAAGGGCTGAAAGGAAGCTGTAAATATTTACACTTTGCTCGCATGTTTATACTACAATTCCTAATTTGTTCTCCAGTGTCATTTTCCTATCTGCCTATCTCCAAGACTTTCGTTTAAAAGAAAGCAGGCTTGAAATGGCTTTGAAACGTTACAGCATTCCTCAGACATGATAGGCTAAAGCCTTTAATCTTTGGGCGGCTCCTGAAGAGCACAGAGATGACACCACGTCTGCTCCCTGGATGTTGCCCCTTGTCATTAGCCTAATTGTGCTCCTCCATATGTCAGATACAGAAAGCAAGGCAAATCGCCTGCGTTTGGAGCCTCATGCAGTTTTTGTGCTTTTCCGGTCTAGTTTCAGCACATTATTCCCATTTCCGCAAAATTATTTTTCGTTGTTGACTATCAAGAGTAGCCCATTACTCATTTTTATACAGACTATAAACAGGTCAGAACTGGAAAGGCCCCAGCTGCTTTTCCTTGGATCATGCATGCCAACCTATCTTTATAATTAATATTAATTAATGCCAGATGACAGCTGTTTATTGCCTGGAAATGCACAACTATTTTAAAATCAGGAGTGAATTTACTTTTAAGCCAAGGAACTCATACAAATATTTTCTTCTATGCTAACTTTTCCAGTAAAGCTAACATGACACATTTACAGTAGTAGGTTCTTACTGCACCACAAAAGCAATACTGTGATTGTGTGTTGTAGAAAATGTTTACTGTTGCATTAAAAAATAGGGTAAAACTATAGGAAACTAAGTCAAGCAGACAAATGTTTCAGCTAGATCCTTATTCAGACACAGTGGAAGGTGCTTGTCACAGTCTACTTGAATTTGTCTCTTATAGTTTTAACTTAGAATTCTGACACGTGTTGAAGTTATGGATGAGCATGCTAAAGTATATACTATATTAGAATGTTTTCAGATAGAAAACTTTAAGTGTATTACATATTGTAATATAGTATTACAATATCTAATACTGTAATGTACTACTGGTACACTTTCTATATGAATCTATGCAGGCAGCATCTGTGGCTTAAATAGTAGACAAATAACTAAAGTTGCATGTGTATCAACTCAGAATAAGAACCATTCACGACAATTATAGCTCTCCCTTAGAAACTTTTCAATTTCAACACAGTGGGACTTTAATTACTAAGCTTCCCAACCCTAATGAACTTAGGGAATCCGAGGGCAGTGTCAAGTGCCTCTGTGTAGTCTGATATCTACCCTGTGAGAAACAAGGCCAAATTACTGTGGAAAACAACTTCTAGCCTTGCTAAAAGCTTATTACCCAGTGGAGCCTGCTTAGAGGAGGCAAGGGAGGCCTCCTCAAAATTTCAAAGTGATTTAAAAAAATAAAATAATAAATAAATATATATATATATATATATATATATATATATATATATATATATATATATATATATATATATATATATATATATAGTTGTGTAGCATTATATTAGGGCTTCTGTTTTTCGGGTTTTATTAATTGTATTTTCCGGTGCTTATTTTTAACTATTTTCGAGTTTTATGTAAATCGTTTTTTTCGGGGCTTTCGTTTCTGATATACTGTATGAAATTAGTGTTTTCAGTTACTTTTCAAAATGCTTGAGCATTTTTTTTTCTGTCAAAATATGTATAATAGTAACTTGACAGTACTTTCACACTTAAGTTGTACCTTCTTTCCTTTGCTGTCTTCCACAACGAAATCCCTATGGTCAAGGACACATTCTTCTGGGGTTTTTGTGTGTAGGCATTTTTGTGCATTTCGCCACAATTCTATTTTAAATCCTCTGTATCCTAACTGTAATACAGCTTTAAGTCCCGCTAACAAGCCTCCATCCTGATTGTAATTTCGTTTTAAATCTCTCAAGCGAAGTCTCCAATAGAAATGTAAGAATGTGCTGCCACTCAGTAGTTGGGGCGGGTTTAAAGTATTCAGAACGAATCAATGATAGATGCAAGTCAGGAAGGCGGGACATTGCCCTGCAGCACTGGGAAATGTATTTATTATTATTTTTGTAGTAGGTTTTATTTTTTAATGGGAAAAGGGTAAAGTCACCGTGAATTGATTAACCATTTCCACAGTTTTTCCGGTGTTTTCCAGTGTTTATTGGCTATCCACCAATTTCATTTTTTTTTGTATCGGGGGTGTTTTATCGGGTTTTATCGGTTAAAACCGAAAATCAGAAGCCCTATTTATAATATAACAATGTTCAATAAAACAAAAATATTGTCTAAAATGCAAGACATTTTCATTTTAACCAAAACCCTAGATTCAACATTCCTATATTACAGCAGTTCTGGCTCCACAGAGGAGGAAAGTCTCCATTATAAACTCCTATCTGCTATAATCACACACAGTACAGCACTAGCAATGGCAGATGACGTAGTCTGATCCCTGGTTTTAATTGGAGGAGCAACTCAAACCCTCCCGCCCCCTGCTGAAGCAATGCTGTAGGCCAGCTACGCACGAGATTCAAGATTTTAAAGAGTGACCAGGAAAAAAAAAAAAGAAATCTGTCATAATGTTAGGAAAATTATAAAAGCACTGTGGGTCTATTCATAAAGGGTTAACGCCTGTCAAAATGAGAAAACAGGAGTACATGATCGTCCATAGCCGCCTATATATCGGCAGTTGCTATTCATAAGAGATAATTCAGATGCGTTGTTAAGCATTTAAGAGTGGAAATCTTATGTGTACGTATGGAAATGTGTTTACCAGCGTTGCCGAACAAAATGAAAATACAAAGTATGACATTTCCTGAATTTTTGGCAGACGTGATAGGGGCATTGGAATCAGGTTTTGCAAACTGCCCGTGACTGGCAGCTGCAGACTCGGGTTTCGGTAGTAGGCTACTGTCGGTGGATTCCGTTTTTCTTTTTGCAACAGTTACCGACGCCACCCAGGGAACATTAACAATGCTGATGATGTCATCAAAAAGAGGGGGACTTTATGTTACCATTACTACCACTAATGAGATATTATGGTAACTAAATTATTTTTTCTGTGCAAGATCTGCTTGTCAAAATGTAAAAAAAAAATCGGATAATGTTTAATAAAAAATATGTATGTAGTTAAAACATGATGTATACTATACTATTATTGATATGCATCTATTTGAGTTGTTTTTTTTAATGTGTATCTGTAATAAAATGAGATTTGCGAAAAATAAAACAAAAGATTATAAAAAAAATAAAAATAATTTCATGGGACTCTACTTATAACTAATACTGTACTCGTATTATGCATACATGTAGTGTATATGTTTTGATGATTTTTAAATGCTTCTACCTTTGAGTCATCTGAGGCTAGATATAGCACATATTTCAAAGCAAATATATCAACGAAAACTAGGCAGAACGGAAGATAACAAGTACTGTGTTAATTCAATTTTCACTTGATCTGTTTTGTGTTTTGGTGTTTTTAATTTTTAATGCCGAAAGTTCACAATCATGGGGTTTCCATGCAAGTTTTTTTTTTTTTTTAACTCGAGACATTTACATGAGAAAACTGTCTCGTGTAAAATGCTTTTTGGGTTTCTATTCACTCAGTTTATTTTAGTCGAGTAAACCAGGCTTTTCACTCAACGTCATGCAAATGAATGGGAAAGGTGGGGGTTGATATGTAAATTAGCTGTGCGTAAAGTACTCGTGCTGTTTTTGAAGACTACTAGTGACATTTTGTGAAAATGTGGTTTCTATGCGAAGAGAACTGGTACACGAGTGAATCTAAGCTGCTGTAAGAAAGCAAAATACCCTGTGCCTGCTTGGTTAATAATGTGTTTTACTGCTCATGACCAAATTGTTTTTCAAACGTCAGGTGGGTTGGCTTGTCGTTAGTATTGAATCCTATTTTAACTAATTTATCTGACGACTCATTAATTCAAAATTAACTCAGGTATAAAATGAATCTGACCAGTGCAGGTATTGCAGATATACCATGGCTGAAAACCGGCAGAGATGGTATATAGGGGATCAGGTGATGCTGCGTATACTACCCTGGCTTAGAAACCCTACCCATCTGGATGGCTGACAGCTGCTGAGGAAGCATTCAACATCAGGCATCAGACTTGGGCAAATACGGGTAGTGGGCACTTGAAAGGGAGGTGGCAGATACTGATGAAACAGACTGAAGTGCATTAATTCATTCCCAAAATTGCCACTGCCTGCTGCCTGCACAAACTCTTGTCAACAACAAAATTAGGTGTTCAGGAATCAGTGGCTACCTGTGAGACAGACAGGGAAGGTTACAGTCTCACAAGAAAAAAAAGCGGCACTGCCTTTCACAACAAGCCCAAAACAACCGCAACCCATGTTAGAGTATGGGTGTTTATGCAAATTACAACCCGCGACTCTAAAAATGTATTATAAGCAGACTTGGCAACTGTGAAGGTTAGCTCAGCCGCCAGTTTCAATTGGACAGCAGTGATTTGTGCTCTCCTTTTAAGTTGTGTTGGATTTACTGCTGTGTTAAATATTAATGATGCAAACAAATAAAACACAATCAATACATTAATTTGCAATTTTATTTGGTGAGTTCTGAGAGGGCATCAACAACTTGGATGTTGTTGCACTGTTTTGGGCGGTCGAGCAGGCTTATGACATCCAGTTCACAAACTATATTTATTAACGTGGAGGGCAGACGCGCGTTGTCTTTGGACATAGCTGGGATCAAAAAAAGGACGGGAATTAATTCAGTTAAGCAGCTCACTTGCTCTTCGTGTTTAACTTTAGCATAGTTTTTACAGCAAGGGTATTCTCAAACAGCTGCTTTAATACTATAACAAGGATATAACGCAGTTCGTGGTAAGTTTTATACAGAACTGTAAACCCACAAGATATATAAAACATGGCAGACCAGACACAGCAAAAAACAATAATAAAAAAGGCCTCCCACATTAGCATTAATGTGAACTACTCCACTGCTAACCATAAAATCGCCCATCAGCCACTACTTTCTGCCATCTTGGAATCCACAGTAACAACTGACCTGCTCCCTTGCAATATTTATAGTTAAGGAAAACACACTCATTAACATTTACACGTGAAATGCGGGTTTCCATGCGAAACTGGGTGTGCCTCTTGTGAGTTATTTTGTCAGTCGTTTATTTACGTTTAATAAATTAAGTCGATAGGATGTGCTTGATTTTTTGTCTGCCTTTCTCCTGCCTTATCAACTTTATTTAGAAAAGATTTTTTGCAAAGTATGTTAGCAGGGTGCGATTTGACGGGGGCATGGCCCTGACTCTGCTCTTTCAATTTTCATCTCCGGTAGGGAAAATAGAGTTTGTACTGACAATGTCTTTCTGCTGGAAAATTCCATTTATGCAGATGATATTCAGACATTTTGCATATAGTATGGCAATTCAGTATACGTACGTACAGTACACAGTTAATCTGTTTTTAGTTTGGCAAATGTTGTTTGTATCATTATAAGAGTACTTTGTTATTGCCTTTTTAGTTATCAATAATAATAATAATAATATCAATAATAGTAAAAAAAAAAACGTGTTACACAATAATAACATTTGCATAGTGGCAGATGTTAGCGTATTAGTGGTGTATCAACAGGATGTATCTTTACTGGAGGCTTTCCGACTGTTTTGTAGTTTGTGTATTTTATCCCCCCCTGGAAACATACGCTGGCAGTGTGTAACAGTTAACTTTATTAGAATAAACTATGATGGGCTACTGTTTTATTTTCTCTACTGGCTGGTGGAGAAAATGCATTTAACAGACAAATTGGGGTAAAATGTTAAGAAGATATGAAAAGTGTTGTCAGTCAGAATACAATAATAAGATTCTACTGCTGCTTATTCTTCTGTCTCCCCATTTTTTTTGGCCACAGCCGCCACTGCTATTACCCTACCCTGTCCTCAGCCGCCACTGCTTTTACCCTACCCTGTCCTCAGACGCCACTGCTATTACCCTACCCTGTCCTCAGCCGCCACTGCTTTTACCCTACCCTGTCCTCAGCCTCCACTGCTTTTACCCTACCCTGTCCTCAGCCGCCACTGCTTTTACCCTACCCTGTCCTCAGCCTCCACTGCTTTTACCCTACCCTGTCCTCAGCCGCCACTGCTTTTACCCTACCCTGTCCTCAGCCGCCACTGCTATTACCCTACCCTGTCCTCAGCCTCTACTGCTATTACCCTACCCTGTCCTCAGCCGCCACTGCTTTTACCCTACCCTGTCCTCAGCCGCCACTGCTATTACCCTACCCTGTCCTCAGCCGCCACTGCTATTACCCTACCCTGTCCTCAGGTCGCCAAGCTCATACTGCTCTCAGTTGCTGGTACTTCATGCTGCATTTAACCTGTTAGTGTGGCCTCAGCTTTATTTTCTACGGTTCTGTGGGTAGGGAGTTTAAAATAAACTTTATGAGTATATTCAAGCAGTTACCGGAGTAGTTCCAGTTGTATCTTTTCACCAGTAACTTTTTTCCCCTCTTCTTGTTATTTCTAGACAGCAGACTAAACAAAAAGCTGTGATACACCACAGCATCACATCATTTTACTTTCTGGAATGTTTTAGTCTTTTTAAGCTGATGGAAGTGTTCCTAGGTCAGAATTGTTTGCCTACTGAGATTTATGTGGCTGACTAACAGCAAAGCAAAGTAGATTAGGCAGTGAGACTCAGTGAGTGCAGCCCAGTGATCATTTTTAAAGTGCACAGTACTGAGGGATGTATAACGGAACAATATCAATATTAGGGTTAAATTATATTATTATTATTATTATTATTATTATTATTATTATTATTATTATTATTATTATTATACAGGTATAATGTCAAGGCAGCATAATGTACTGTACTGCACGTACCTCTAGTATTGTGGCATATGTTGCTAAAGAGCACCACATAGTGGTTAAAGGCCCTTACTGCATTTAGTGAACAAAATCTGATAAATTATTCCTGTACAATTCCAAATCAGATTTAAAGTTAGAGGGTGTTGAAAGTGTTAACCATCCCACTGTACAAAGCTTACTTCAGAGACTACACTGCAAGCAATTCCTTTTCTTTTACTGTCTTACCTCAAGGAAGCACTTGAAGGAAGCACCAGAGATGCCGTAATGATAGGCTTCTGTCATTGGGACCTATTTTGGGCAGATGCAAAGAGGCAGATTTTCAGAGAACAAGAAAGTAATTTTACCTGTATAAAACTCGGAAGACACTGCTATTCTAATGAAGTTAATAACTTTGAATTTTTGCTTTTCTGTCCAGAAAGGAAAGAGGGAAGTGAAAGAAAGAGAAGGCCGAACAAGGAGAAGAAAGAGGAGAACCAAGAGAGGAGGCAGGAAGAAAGAGACACTGACAACAGAGAGGAATCGGAGAACAAAAATAAAACTGAACACAGGAGACGGAAAGCACAGAACAAGCAACACGTCTCTACAGCTGGGAGCACTGCACACTAACAGTCTCGCTGGATTGTAAAGGCTCAAGATGCTGCTACCTGTACATATAAATATATACTGTATATACACATGGAAAAGACATTATGCGCATGGAGTTGGTGACAGTGCGGAGGGCATCAGCAAGAACTATCTTGATTCTTTGCCCATTATGGACCCTATTAAAGACTTAGAATGCTACACACAATAAGAATGTGTTCATTCCATGAAGAGCCTTTCTTTCAAGTTGGTATTGCAACTTTCAAATTGCTTTTTAAGGGCCAGGTCCTACAGCACATGAAAGGTTTGAATGTAGGTGTTGTGACAGTATTTAGATTTGCTGTGTAGATGTCTAATTATAACTTGAGTAAATTAAAACTGGGCTTTGTTTTAGACTTTATTTACACACAAAAAATGTAAAAAAAAAAAAAAAAAAAAAATACAAATTCTGTGACTGCATGCTGATCAGTAAATCTGTGCATGGGGGCGGGATATTAGACCAGCACAGGTCAATTGATCATTCATTTTTGGTGGCATTTGTCAAGATAATGTATGACGGATATGCTTTTCCATCTAAGCAATATGTCCATATCATAAATGCTCGTTTTCCTGCTGGTATATCTAGGTCCTGTGCCTTTGAGCTAAATTGTGTGACATGAAAAGCCACTAAACAGATCAAAGCACCTGTATGTCAAATAAAATTATATTGGATGTATAGGTTTTCTATATGTGTACCTTTTTTGTCTTCTGTCTGTATTTTAAGGAGGTTTTCTATAGTACCCATAAAGCAGACTCTGTATTGCTAGGATTGGCTCATATTTGTTTCATGGCATAACCAGATGTTTTAAAGTGTTAAAATGGGCAACACTGTGACTATTTGTAATTATAAACAGGGGTTTATAGACATACTTTGTGATTGTTTTGATATTTTTATTAACATATTCCTGTTTACAAATCAGTTTTGACCAGTTATTTTCGTTTCACATCGGTTGTGCATCGGGTCATCCCATCAAAATGTCTTCTGTGGCTTCAATCCAACCTGTTCAATCAGAAACATTTCATTGGTTCCCGGTTCCTCTCCCAAAGTTTAGCATTTTAATTGGTCCTACATGTTCACTACGGCATAGGTTCAGAGGGATCGGAACAGCTTTATGAATATGCATAAAGTCTGGACTAGGTGGTGCAGTCTGGCTATTTCACTTGCTCAAATACGGCTAGCTGTACAATATACTGTAGGTACCACATGTGGGTAAAAGGTGGCCCCATACATATATACAGTATATACAGTACAGGGCAGCTCAAGAACACACCAGGGAAAGAATAGCCTATGTAACAATAGGCTGTAGTATGGAAGAGAACATTTGACACATTATTGTCATACAGGGCTGATGTTCCAGCATAATTTGAACTGAATGCTATAAAACATGCCACTGGATATTCAGAGTTCCACTGTGGCTAAAGTAATCAGGATGCAAGTCACAGTTGAAACAAACAGAAAACACAGAAGAACATGCACCTCTTTATAGGCCAGATTTTGATACACTCAGGTTGTCCGAAACATGTTTAATTATACTTTAATGAGTGTTTCTGTAGATATATGCACTCATGGGCACCTTCATAATGTAGCATGCACATGGGTAGGGGTCAGACATAAGCTCGATACCAGCTCCTACCAGTGAGCCGGCTCTTTTGTACAGCAGTGTCAGCGCTAAACTTCAGAGCGGTTCGCGTCCCACCTCTGCCTGTGAGAAACCCCTGCCTGTGGGAACCGCAGTTCGCCACAATAACATCCCTGCCAATAGTGATATGCATATTTTTTTTTTTTTTCCTATTTTTTTCCTAGTGTACTGGTAACCACAATACCTGATTCAATATGCCCTTCTACAATACATTGCACCAGTTTCCATCAATGGTCCCGGTGTCCCGACATTTTTCTCAAAATCTTAAAAAAGTCCTGCTTTTCAGCCACTTCCTGTAGCGCGACACATAAACAACCACTGCCTATATAACTTAGTTTACAGCACCTGCAGTGAAAAAAATAAAAAATAAAAAAAGGTACTAGGGTAAACATTATTTTTATAGTGATTAACACAAATGTGCCTGCTTATTCCTCAGTGCGCCATGTGTTTTCATTTAGGGCAGCAGTGTGGAATAGTGGTTATGGCTCGGGACTCTTGACCAGAGGGTCATGGGTTCAATCCCAGGTGGGGGACACTGCTGCTGTACCCTTGAGCAAGGTACTTTACCTTGATTGCTCCAGTAAAAACCCAACTGTATAAATGGGTAATTGTATGTAAAAATAATGTGTAAAAAATAATGTAATTGTATTTTTAAAAAAAAAATAATGTGATATCTTGTAACAATTGTAAGTCGCCCTGGATAAGGGCGTCTACTAAGAAATAAATAATAATAATAATCTACAATTATGTGCAATATGGTAATTTTGTAGCTGTTCAGTTCTGGTGGGATTTAGCCCAGACACTCGACATAGCAGCGAGAGGTTGCAAGCACCCGAATCCACCAGGTTAAACCACATCTACGGTGTCCATTTTAGGACATCCTCAGGTATCCCTACTTCCTGGGTCAGGCATCAGGCATTAGGTATCAGGCATGTCCTCATCAAACACAACGTCAATAAATAGAGCCAACCGAGGCAGTGAGTAAAAAAAATAAGAAAGAAAAATGTCTTTTTAATGCCGATCTACAGAATTAATTATGTATTATTATTGTAGCATTCGCAGGTGGCAGAAAACAGAGAGACGCTGGTTCCTTGTTCAAACCCCTTGTCTTTATTTATTTCCCTGGACGCTCTCTCAGCACCAACAAGAACAACAACAACAACAACACAGAATGGTACTGCAGTGCCTCCAGCCCGCCCCTTTATGCAAAGGGTTACCAGGCTTAGGACACATCCCATTGGCCGACACCAGGACCAATGGGCACAGACAACAACCAATGAGGGTGCACAGATAACAACCAATGGAAACCTACCAGGGCAGACAAAGAACTAGCGGGTTACATGGTATGGGACACACATAAAAAGGTAAATAAGCAATGGCGGAATACAGTGGGGAGGGAATAACACACAGTATGCAAACACAAAATGGTACATAAACACAAATGCACAGATAGCTACATTGACCCCACCTTAGTCTCTTTTTGTCCCGAAAATGTCTGCAGGGTGCAATGCCTATGAGTCCAGCTCCACAGTTGGAGTGACGCCAGCCCCGCCTGCGTCACTGCAATCCTGTCCAGGTTTTCCATGTTGCCGCTGTCAGTCCACAACAGCGGTGGTGGCATACAGTCAAGGCGCTTCGAAACAGCAACTGGGCAGGGCGGTGGAGGACACAAGGTCCCTGTATCGAGCGGGCAGCTGGTGGTATTGCGCCTGCACCTCGCCTTGGGGAGAGTCTCTTGCAGGTCCCAAACTGGTGGCGGAAGGCTGTGCTGTTGGCAAAACGAGAGGGGGGGAGCACAAAGCAGCACATGGCCGCACAACCCCACTTCCTTCGTGTCCGGTTTTTCCCCTCCGGATTGTGGTGGGTGGGTGGTATGGCGGGCGGTGCTGTGAGAGAGGCAGTCTCCTCTCTTCCTTCTGCCAGGGTGATCCTGGGTCTTCTGTCAGGGGGTGCCCTTACAGAGGGTGGCAACGCTGACAATGGTGCGGGGCTCTCCAATAGCAGCAAAGCTGGCAGTGGTGCCGGTACGGGCAGTAGTGCAGGCCACTCCAGTTGTGAAAATGCTGTTGGTAGCGTGGTGCACTCCAGCAGTGGCGATGCTGGCAGTGGTGGCGGAATGGACAGTTCGGCGGTGAAAATGCTGTCGATGGCACAGCTGTCCAGCAGTGGCGATGCTGGCAGTGGGCAACCAGGCGGTGGTGGTACTGGCAACGGCATGGCTGACGGGGGGAACTCCGGTGTTTGCGGCGGTGCTGGCCCTACGGGCTGTGGTGGTGGTGGCGCTTCCCGGGGTTTGGGGGGTGGCGGCAGTGCTACACTGGCGCCCTGCTCTTGGCTCGCGCCCTTTACAGGAGCCCTTGAAAGGGCTGACACTTGTAGCTGCGGTTCCTCTCTCTCTGGCAGTCGGGCAGACAGCACCTCCCTCTCTGGGGGTTGTACTGGCGGCCGTCGCTGCTCCCGCTCTCCACTGGTACTCATCTCCCGGTTCACACCTTTTGCAGCAGGCCTTGAAAGGGCCGGTGCTTCCAGGGGGACAGGGAGGTGTACTGGCGGCAGTCAGTGCTCCAGCTCTCAGTTGTAGCTCCGTTCCTGACTCATGCCTGTTGCAGGCAGTGGTGCGGGGCCCTCTGGCGCTGGTATTGGTGGCGGCTCTCCTAATCTTGCAATCATGGCTAACCACTTGTCAAGGATTTTCAGCCGTTGCTTCTCCGTCAGGTGGGGGCAGTGCACTATGTAGTGGCCACACTGTCCACAGGCAAAGCACTTTTTCGAGCCGTCCCATCTGCTCAGATAGACGTCCCTGCCATTCTTCCCCCGTGTAGCGGGAAGGGGTGCAGGGTGTTCCAGCGGCAGCAGTACCTCTCTCTCCGGCACTCGTGCAGACAGTACCTCCCTCTCCGACACTGGCTCCCTTGCTTGCCTCCGGGGACGGCCGCCAATCCGCCGCTTTCGTTTCCGGGCAGGCAGTACCTCCTCTCCCTCCTGAAAGGGGCAGCGTGCCACCTTGTGCAAGAACTCCCCAGCCTTGGTCCTCACAGTCACCAAGAAGGCCCTCCAGTCTGCTATCCCACCGGGTCTGGGATGGGTCGGGGTTGTAGCAGATCAAATTCTTTGTCTATTTATTTCTCTGGACGCTCTCTCAGCACCCAGACCAGAGCCTACAGCTCAGACAGCAACAAAGGATTCACATACAGGAACACAGCAACCATGGCAACCAGCACCAGAACAACAACAACAACAACAACCCTGAATGGCGCTGCAGCGCCTCCAGCCTGCCCCCTTATAGTTGCGTTCCTAAATTCAACGCTGAGAAGCAACAACTCTCAAAATCGTTCCTAAACTCACCTTTGAGAGCTAGTGACGCGCAGCATTGGCTCAACGCTGACTCAACAAACTCATGGACTCTCAGAGCTGGTGAACTGCTCAACAGAAAGATGGCAACACCCACACCCGCGATCAAGCTGCTACATAAAAATTATAAATGGGATTTAAATTTATTTTTAGCAGACACCCTTATCCAGGACATTATTAATTACCCATTTATACAGTTGGGTTTTTAATGGAGCAATCTAGGTAAAGTACCTTGCTCAAGGGCACAGCAGCAGTGTCCCCTACCTGGGATTGAACCCATAACCCTCCGGTCAAGAGTCCAGTGTCCTAACCACTACTCCACACTGCTCTCCTATAAATGTAGATACCGATACCGCAATCCGCCTTCAAAACGGTAATTGTTAATACACACACACACACACACATATTTATGTATTATTGTATAACAAATAAAACGCAGAAATTATGACAACGTAACTACAACCTATTAATACAAAGTAATGCAGCGTATTTAATAAAAACTTGTATTTATGATTTTGTAATATTCTTTTTAGATTCTGACGCTGCAGGCCGATATGCAGAATCGTTCATTTTAAATTTTACTGTTTAGTTTAGGAATGCAACAAAGCGTTCCTAAATACCCGGAAGTGTTAATAATAATCATAATAATAATAATAATAATAATAATAATAATAATAATAATAATAATAATAATAATAATAATAATAATAATAATAATAAAGTAGCAATACATATGTAAAACAATATGGCAAGTTAAACTAATTAGCCACAAATTATACACCCGAGCTGCTTAAAAAAAAAAAAGAAAAAGAAAAAAATAATATTAAGTGAGAGGATGGCTATTTAAATAACGATTAATAGCCTGTATTTAACAGGGTTAATTGAGACCGACAGAGGGCCTGAACTTATCTGGATTTGCCATCATTCTTTTTATTACTTTAAATGTCTTGTTTCAATACGAATATAATCATGAAATATACAGTACTAATGCGAGACTGATATTTGGGGCCAACTTTTTGTTCATGATTTTTTGTCTGTTTGTTTGTTAATTTACAAATGTTATGTGTAAAATGTAATAAAAGAGAAATTATACGTTATTCAAATTTAAATCCAGCCAGAAGGATCAAGAAATGGTTCAGAAAGTCAGCAATTTTGGCTGGAGTCGTCTTATTTTGTAGTGAAATATTTTAACTTGCACTTTGGTGTCGTAATTAAAAAGGCTGTTTTAGCACTATCAGCAATCGCCCTGACCTTTCTCCCTCTGATTCTGACCTTGGCATCTAACGGTTTAGTAACAAACACAACAAGCTCCACAAGCTTGTTTCTCCCAAACATCAGCACTATACAGTATTAGCATTTTTCCACAGAAACAACACGATGACATTGCAGAACGCCTTGACGTAGGAAGAACACGCAGTCAACGTCACGACGCTGCGGTCGAGGCGTAAATTTCCTGTCGCCGCTGTTTTGTGAAGGAGCAGAAAAAGAGGTCTGGTGAGTGATTTAATAAATCCATTTAGGTTGGTAATTACGTTCAGTTTATTGCAGACTGTCTGTGTGAAGCAGAACGTTTTGTAGTCGGATTTAAGGAGCAGGCCACGTTCAGAAAAGTAAAAAGGTCTTTTGCGGGGAGGGCTGCAGTCGAGGAAGGCAGACACCTTGGCACAGGGGCTGTCATCTGTATAATTTCAGACAACACAGGTTATTGTTGTTATTATTTTGCAAAGGGCGGTTATTTGTGTTATTTGTTTATTTATTTATTTATTACAGTAACGCTTTGCTCTCTCATATCCCAGGACAAAGTTACCCGGTTTGTTGATAGAATTTCTAAAACAAATCGGGCCTCCATTATGTTTGTCTTTACTGGACAGCAGTATACAAGTCATCGTCTGTCGTCGCCTGTATAATATAACAACAAACTGTCTGATGCTGAGCAGCCCAGAAAGCCACAGTAGCTTGACAGATAATAAATATGTGATGTTCAATGCGTAGCTTTCGTGGTTTACTAAGGAAGTGGATTTTCAACCCGTGGCAGTACTACTGTTGCCTTTTTTATTTTAGACGGGATAGCGCGTTTGTTGTTGTTTAGAACATGGTGATAATGACATTCATTCCGGTTTTTCACTGTATTATTGTACATGTAACACAACTTGGCACCAGGCAAGGTCAGTTTTGCTTTAATTGGAATAAAGTAACAGAAGATGTCTGACCAGTGTAATGTGATTGGTCCTACATTACTGAGCCCAATGACCCGTTTCAATATATATATATATATATATATATATATATATATATATATATATATATATATATATATATATATATAAACCAGTATTACGTTTGTGTGTATATGTATATGTATGTGTGTGTGTATATATATATATATATATATATATATATATATATAGATTTGTAATCAATCATTCTACCTTTTTTAGTACCTGAAATATCCTTTTCTCTTTTTTGTTTTTTTCTTTATATATATATAATCAGTATTAAGTATATGCAGTATTGCCATTCACCACAAAGTTTTCCAATGCCAGCAGATTTGCTACCTTGTTCTGGGAGTGATGCAAGTCTTGCAGTAACAAATGATGATCACATACTTAACACACCCTGAGGTGTGAGGTGACAGTCCTCTGTCACAGTCTACTGTTGCTACCTGCTAGGATTTATTAGAGCGCATACTTTGCTTCAACATATTTTTTAATTGGTTAAGTGGCTTTCAAACCTACGTGTATATCTGAAATTGCAGATTTATTTGATGAATAGCGTCAAATGTCTGAAGCTACTTGCAGTTTTATTTTTTATGTATGCTGATCATTAACACATTTTTAATTATCAGGAGAGGTTTTTTTTTCAAATATTAATAACTCTTTCCATGGCATATTATTGCCTGCTGCAATCTATTCAAATTTACAACTTTTCATATATTGTGTATTTGTGAGTGAGAAGTTACTCTGCTAGTAATATGGCTGTTTATATCTAGTATTTTGTCTGTTTTTGGAGATTGCATATTTCATTATTTATTTTTTCCTCTCTTTATTCTGCATCTATAGGATGGCTGGCTGTGGTGAAATCAACCATACAGTAAACATGCTTCCCACTAATCGGAAGGTAAATGAGGCCTGTTCAAGCACAACGCCTGCTCTGACCGTGCCAGAATGTGCCATATGCTTACAAACATGTGTTCACCCCGTCAGACTGCCTTGTAGACACATCTTTTGCTATCTCTGCGTGAAAGGAGCTTCGTGGCAAAGCAAACGGTGTGCCCTGTGTAGGCAAGAAATCCCAGAAGACTTTCTTGACAAGCCCACGCTGCTGTCCCCAGAGGACCTGAAAGCTGCTGGCAGAGGCAACGGGGAGAACGCATGGTACTACGAAGGCAGGAATGGCTGGTGGCAGTATGACGAGCGCACTAGTAGAGAGCTGGAAGACGCTTTTTCAAAGGGTAAAAAGACTACAGAGATGCTCATTGCAGGATTTCTGTATGTGGCAGACCTGGAGAACATGGTTCAGTACAGAAGGAATGAACACGGTCGGCGGAGGAAAATTAAACGAGACATTGTAGATATTCCCAAGAAAGGTGTAGCAGGACTTCGGTTGGACACGGACTCCAACCCTGTAACAGTGGCTCGTGAAAATTCAGCAGATGGGGCCGATACCACAGCGGTACAGGGGGCCACTTCCGCAAGACAACCAACGTCTCTAGGGGGCCAGCTGACGAGTCCTTCAACACCTTCCCCCGATGCCAGTAGCAGCTTGGAAAACTCCTTAGCCCAATTACAGATCGGTAGTCAAAGTGCGACCGACAGAGGGCACAATGGGGAGGGAGAGGAGGTAGAAGAAGAAGGAGCTCGGTCTCGTGGCTCTTCTGCTCCAAACACGTCAGTTGATGAGTCAGAGTCAGAAACCAGCAGTGAGGTAGAGGAGGAAGAGGGGGAAGTTGAGCAGGAGGAGGAGGAGGAGGAGGAGGAGGAGGTGGTAGATGAAGTGACTGGTGATCAGGCTCAATATGTTTTGCACACTAGACAAAGACTGCTTCATCATGATAGGCCTAGGGAGAGCCATGCTGATAGACCATATCCGGGGGGTGAGCCTGGCAGCAGCAGTGTCAGATCTAGGAGGCCTGATGGACAGTGCACTGTAACTGACGTTTAAACTCTTGTCAATTACTTAAAAAAAAAAAAAAAAAAAAAAGAAAGAAAGAAAGAAGGAAGAAACGTACTGGAACAGTTGCTGTGATTCTCGGCCAATATTGCTCTCGAACTGGAATGTTTCTAATAACATTTTTTTGGGAAATGTGAAGGGCACTCCCTTAATTTAAATAAATAAATAAATAAATAAATAAATAAATAAATAAAAAGCAAACTTTTGGAGGCTTCTTACAGAAGACCATACTTTTAATTAATGACCTAGCTTGTTGTAGCCAGACAACATACGCAGTTATGTGGAGAGTTAGTTTCTTTCAGCCATCTGGCTATGTGTTTCTTTCTAAAATAAATCTTTTAATGCCCCCCACCCAGCCCAGATTAATATTCTGAAGTCTAATTGGTGTATTTCATTAACAAAGCATGGTCTTTGGATGTTAAATTAATATTTCATTGTATTATGCTTGTCTGTATCATTACTTGTGCATGTGTCATTGTAAGAGAGAATACTAAACACTAATGGCAAAAAAAGAGAAAGGTTTGGTTAACTTTCATTGATGGCGTCGTAAACTCAGTTTATGTGTAATCAGCAAAGTGCTGTGTGCTAAGTGATAACATTAGGTGTAGTCTGTATAGCCTGCATACCTGAAACATAAGGGGATGTCTTTGAAATCTTTGTGTAATTTTTGCATTTCTTAAAATTTCATTGTTACATGTCCCTTCCCTTCCATTCTTTTTATTTTTGCTGTAATTTGCTTTAATGTAATATTTTGTTACAAAATTTGTAAGTTAAAAATAAAGTATTTGTCAGTTTATCAACTCAAATTTCATGCTTTCTAGTATCTTTAAGCTGTAATATACAGAAATTCTCCCCAAAAAGACTATATTAGTATGCTGTATGTAAGTGCTAAGGGTTTTAGATTCATATGAAAGAGGCACACAACACACATACTATTTAAACCCCATGAAATGACGCTGATAGCAGGACATAATGTAGCATGATGGTTATCTGAAAATGGTATCTTGACTGCTCTCCAAGTTGGCACTACACTAAGTGCTTATGCAAGACTTTAGCCAAGATTGACTGCAGCTTTTTTGCCTGCTAGCTTTTCATGCCCAGTCATTTATAAATGTTTTGTCACATTTCCTTTATAGTGGATTACCCTATAAACGAGAGTAATCTCACTAGACAATCCTGCATAAACCTATATATAAATATTTTGGTTCGTTCTTTTTACAACTTGATGTACGTGCTCAAGTTACCTTCATTTTAAAATGCTCTCGATAAAAACATTGTAGGGCAACAAAAAATTAAATGTAAAAATCCAGTGCTTAGTTGCAAAATGTAGTCCAAGTTGGGTTCTGAAACTGTTTGGGGCACATTTTTACCTGTCCTGCACTTATATTTTCTATATAGGTCTCTAATATACAGTTTTTGAAAGAAGTATATGCTATAGCAGATCTGTTCTTTTCCTAGTATTAACCAACCAGCTGCTTCCCTTATTGAATTTGCAGCCAGTTTGACTCTGAAGACACAGACTTCCTGAAAAGAGCAAACAAGCATAAAACCTAATGTAGTACCAGATATCATGACCGCATGTTAGTTTGAACCCTATATAGCGAATGGCAGTGCACAACAGTTAAGATTTATGGAATTATTTAGTTTGCTACAAACATCTTAAGTTTGTTTCAACAGGATGAGTACCATTGCATCACTAGTAAAACCAGTCTTGCTGGTCATTTGATTTTTGTTGATCTTTAGAGTTACTTTTTTTTTATTATAAGTGACTATATTGGTTATGCATGATAAAAGATATCTCTAAATCTTATCTATGTAAATGAAAATCACATTAATCGATTTTGTTGTGCCATCCAAGTAATCTTTGTAACCTTCATTGTATAAAGTTACTACTTGCATGCCGAGTATTCTGCTCTTATCACCATTTTGAGGCAAAATGACATATTATTCTACAATGACTGCTTTTTATAGTCAATTTACACCTGGTAAAAATATTTCTAAGAAATGTATTCTGTATTATACCTCTGCCTGATTAATTGTTTTGAGACTGCCAGAATAATTGTTTGAGCGCATCTGGCATAAAATATTTGTTTAAAAATGAATTGTAGGAGAAAAACCGTTTGCATTTTATTCACAGGTTGTTTGAATATACATTAAATGCAACTAAGTAGCTTTTTCTTTGCAACATTCAAATTCAATATGAAAGAAATGTGGCACTGCCTGAATAATTGTTGTAGACAATATATAGAGTATTAACTGGTATTCCACTGTATTCAGTGGCTTTTATAATTATAATAATAGGAACAAAAACCATGTATGAATTTGTAGCCTGTCACGCACAATCAGGTTAACAGGTCAGAGTTGTTGAAACGGAAGCATTTTGCAGTAGATGTTTAGTGTAAATTCCAGGCATGTACAGTACCAGAGGGACTGCGGTCATTGCCATTTTAGTTTGTTCCAGAACTAATGCATGATACACCGCCAAGGAATGATTGACCTTTGCTGCCGGAATGGCAGATAAAGAGCAGGCCCTCTTCAATCGCAGTTCTTAAACTCTGCGACAGTGGTAAACTTGAATGAAATTCAAGATTTTGTTCTTTAATAACAAGATGGACTTTTTTTTTTGCAAATAAATTGTTCAGAACAAAGACGCACAAATATTTGTGCATGGCATCATCTTTAAGTACACTTTTGTTAACTGGGTTTTTGTTATACAGTATAATTCTAATTCAACGTATGCTGTACTGTTCACAATATTGTAGGTGATGCTACATGATAAACCTCCTAGTGCTCACTAGCAACTGTGTAGTATTGTATCAAATCATTAATACCTAATCAGACAGGACCCAGAGCTTTCAACACAGCAGACATATTAAGGGGTCCGCAGACATATTAATGTCACCTTACAATAATTGATTTTGAGTTTCAGTGTTTTAAAATAAAATATCAAACAGAACGAAATTTCAATGTACCATTTGTAATTCAGTAATATGAGAGAATTGGTCAGGGGTCTGAATACTTTTGCAAGGCACTGTGTGTGTGTATATATATATATATATATATATATATATATATATATATAAGGCACTGAAAATATTTAAATAATTATAGTAGAGTTGCCTTTTTGCAAAGTTACTTAGTTAATACCAATACTGTGAATCTTGAAGATGAACACACTGTCCTCCGAAGCGTGTGCCGTCAGCCGACCTCTTTTTTCCACACTGCAGACTCACCGTGCAGCCACCTCAGAGGTGCAGCATTGGAGGACAACACAGCTCTGGGCAGCTTACAGGCAATCCAGCAGGCGCCCTGTCAGACTACAGGGGTAGCTGGTGCGCGGTGAGCCGAGGACACCCTGGCCGACCTAAGCCCCCACATCCCGGGCGGCGCTCGGCCAATTGTGCACCGCCCCCTTGGGAGCTCCCGTCTACAGTCTGCAATAGAATAGCCTGGACTCGAACCAGCAACTTCCAGGCTATAGGGCACATCCTGCACTCCACTTGGAGTGCCTTTACAAGATGCGCCAATCGGGAGTCCGCTAATACTGTGAATCTTAAGGCTATATCATGATCGCTGTGTCAAGAAGCACATTTACAAAAATGCAAATCTACTAAACGTGGGCAGATGTTGAGATTATTTTAATCTTGTTTGAGAAAGGTGTCGTCAATTATTATCCCCTTATTGACATGATACGGCTGGACCGTTCAAGGTTAACCAAGGATTTTTTTTTTCTATTAGCACTAGATATATTATCACTGGTCCCCCTTTGTCTTCTGTTGAAGATCTTTTGATTGTTTTGATTGTTTTATACTTCAATGTGGAACTGCAAGTAGATCAGGGACCACAATATAGATGAAAAGTTTCTGCTTTTTCCTGGTACCTAATCACTTCATGTGCTGCAGTTCAACTTCATTCCAATGGTCAAACTGCAAATGTGGCCTACAGCAAAGACACAAGGATGCAGCAGTTTATTTTAAATATTTGTATATTTGTAAAGACAGTGAAGAACCATTCTGAGTAGTTCTGGCCTCTGTTTTGCTGCTTTGAGCTTGTCTGCCAGCTCAGCCTACTCTATGTAAATGTAGAGTAGATGGGGCTCAGAGTTGAAAAGTCACATTGTCACATGATTTCATTGTAATTAACGAATGTTGCTCAGTCCCAGCACTAAGGATTCCCCGGACAATAAAGGCTGATGTGGCTTATCACAGCAGGGTATTGGTTGAACAAATATACCCTTTAGTTTCATAAGAGTTTTATCTCTTTAGCAGTAAAGTACTCTGGGCCTGCTTCACCATTTTGAAAACAGTCTTTATTAATGATAATTTGGAACAAGCTTTTATTAATCATCAGTGTTGTGTCCCTTGTGTTTCAGTCCTTGAGCCAAAGCCTCAAGGTTGGCTGGTCCACCCCACACTGTTCCAAAAACTTGCTTCTCGATTCTCAGGGCCTCGTCTAGGGGTAGCTCTCTCCCAGATATCACCACCTTTTTCAAAGCTCTGATCACTGACGATGGACCTTTGGTGTGGTCACTCAGCCACTTCTGGGCTTGGTCCAGTGATCTGCTCACATCGGAAGCCAGGATTTCTTCAGCTAACCCTATGCTCACTGCATAGTCTGGGTCCACTCTCCGTGCAGTGCTCAGCAGCTGTAGTGCATTTTTACTTCCAACTATACGGACCAACCTAGCTGCTCCTCCCCAGCCAGGTACTAAGCCCATGTGTTTGTGAACAAATCTAATCTCACTTCCTGGTGCCATCAACCTAGAAAAAAGGAATTATTAAGTTATACATATACATATACATATATATATATATATATATATATATATATATATATATATATATATATATATATATATATATACACACAGCGCTCACCCATAATGCGCCTCATTATAGTGCGGAACCGGTTATAACACGGTAGGGTCGTGGCTCCCATTTGCTCCATAATGCCATTACAGTAGCCCTCTTATACTCGTTGTAAGGCGGAACACAAACAGCACGGTCTTTTAACTATGGCTCCCCACTATAACGTATATATATATATAAAATCCCTGTTTTTCTCCCTATTTTAGCATTCCCCGCAACAGCTCTGCCTCTTTCCACCCAGTAGTTTTACAGTAGATGTCAGTGAGCTACCAGCCCCTGAAGGGCAAAAGCCAAGCCCTGCAGATGCCTACTTTGAATGCACGACTTGTTAGTAGAGCACTACAGCACAATGAGGAGAAGATCCTTGACGATTTTGCATCCCTATCCTGGGGTAGCAGCAGAGCTAATGCAGCGCTCCCTGTGGAATCCCCAACTTCACACAGAGGCACATGTACACTCGCTGACTGTAAAGCTCGCCCTGCACACCCGCTGACTGCAAGACTCGCCCTGCACACTCGCTGACTGCAAGACTCGCCCTGCACACTCGCTGACTGCAAGACTCGCCCTGTACACTCGCTGACTGCAAGACTCGCCCTGTACACTCGCTGACTGCAAGACTCGCCCTGCACACTCGCTGACTGCAAGACTTGCCCTGCACACTCGCTGACTGCAAGACTCACCCTGCACACCCGCTGACTGTAAGCTCACCCTGCACACTCGCTGACTGCAAGACTCGCTCTGCACACTTGCTGTCATGCTGTTACCAGGTAAACCTCCAAGGGATCCATAAATCATAAGAGTTTTTAATAACAGCTTCTTCTTGCCCCAGAATTTGTCATGTTGTAGACTATATATTATATTAAATTAAAATGCATTTCTTTAAGAATTTGTTTTTTTAGGGCATGTCATACAGTAGCTGAACAGCTTTCAAATCACAAGGTTTCACAATAAACAGCTGAACTATTCATGTGCCATCAGGATTCACAAGAGCAGCATTCAAACATTCAAGTGGCTTCATATTCACTCTACACTTACAACCCAGCTTCACTTTAAAGGCAACAGACAAGTTTAGTTCTGCAAATATAACTGACGGTAGTTACAGTATATGGAGGTACTAGTAATACAAATATACACCTATAGACACCAATGCAAAAAAGGGGAAGGATTAAGATCTTTGACCTCCAACTATAGTCTTCCTCCTTTTAGTCTAGTTCTGTGGCCTGAATGAACCAGCTTGGACAAGTGAGGGGAGGATAATCACTGGAACACTGGTGTTTTCCTTGAGAACGAGTTTCAGACCCAGGTGGTTATCATCAGGGCCTGAAAGTGTCCAGTCTTACCGAAAATCACAGGCTGTAGTGAGCTCTGCGCCTCCACCTAATGCTTTACCTTCCACTAAAGCCACACTGACCAGAGGCAGCCTGCACTTGGGACACAGAGACAAAGATCAATTCCAGGACAGTATGGAAATACACCTGTCGACTGAAACTAAATATGTGCATATTACTACAGTTCCTTTATGAAACAACAGTACAAATAAAGCATTGCTCTTTTTTAATATTAAAGATAAAATACCCTTTTAATAAAAAAAAAAAAACATAAACAATACAGACAAATATTTTCTGTCCATTCCGCAGATGTCTTAATATAAAGTTATGTCTGAGTATATTGGTGTTGATATTTCTGACATATAAAATTAGAAAAGCTTTACAATCTATTATCTGCTTTATCAGTATCTACCAGTTCTCAGAAATTTAAACTGCCAATTACTCTGCATTGTCTGTGCATATTACTAGTCTTCCTTTTTGCAACAAAAGTATAATTAAATAATTGATAATATATGTTTAATATTAAAGATAACATGATATATTTTAATAACATATGTATCTACTGTATGCTACAAATATTTGACCAGTTAAAGACATTAATGTCCTGCTGTAAATCTATGACTGACAGAAATCATTTCACATGTACAACAGTATAGTGCTGGTGTTGCTATATCTTACCTCAGGAGTCTGGTTAGTGTGTTTTGCATCAACATGCACATCTTCATTCCATCCTAAAATATTTCAAAACCAAACATCAATACCGCTTTTTGAAGTGTGTTAACCCAACCTCAAACACTCTTTATTCTAACCTCTCAAGTAATTTTAAACAAACACCTGTTTCTTTTGAAATTAACCGTGATATTGGTTGATAAAATGAAAGTTGGTTTTGAAGCCTTTACCTGAGGGTTTGAAATCGCTCTGACTGCATTTAAATCCGACCCGGAGCAGAAGGTACTGGCAGCCCCCTGGACAATAAGACCCTTCCCATCGGTCCACTGTTCAAGCTCATCCACTCTGTCCTTCAGCTCACCCATCATGGTGCCTGTAAAAGCAAAGCACACACAGAACCAGGTGCCATACATCTGGAGGCTGCAGTCAATAGATGTTGAGGATATTTTAGTAGCCCCCTGTGCATTTTAAAACACATTCTATATATTCTGTTTCATGTTTCTCTAAAGTTTAATTTGCGGTAAAGTTTCACCCATCAAAGTCATGGATTTTGCCAAACTACTAGACCCTGAAGATTATATTGCACAAATGTGTTTCGTTTTGTTTTGTTTTGTTACCCCAAAGCCTCCAATTATCGCTACAGATCAAAAATGTATTTCACAGGACTAACATACATGAGGCAGTGTGAACATTTCAATGAGAACTCAGTACCTGTGAAAGCGTTCATGCGACCTGGGTTATTTACAGTGAGGACAGCGATGCCACTGGTCTGTTTACTGAGGTCAACCGATCCCCCAGGGAACCTCTGGAGTTTCTCTCTGATCTCCTCCTCATTAAACCCGTCGCAAGTGGTGTAAACGGACTTGATTCGCTGCTGTGGCAATACTAATCTGCTTCGTATGGGAAGAAGGAAACATTTCCGCAAGTGCAGTGCCATTCTGTGACAAAGAAACAAGTACAGTATATACATATATATACATACATACATACATACATATATATATATATATATATATATATATATATATATATATATATATATATATATATATATATATATAACCTTTTGAAAAGTGTATAATATTATTTTTAAGCAGAACATTTTGTATTGATGTGTTAGGTCACTAATGACATAAAATGCGCTCCTGATTTCAGATTGCAAAAAATACACTTAAGTAATTTAAAAAACAAACAAACAAACAAACAAACAAACAAACATGGGAACTAAACGTCACTCCAATAATTCTACAGCAGATCCGTCTGATCAACACCTCAATCTATATGTAGAGCAACGCCTTATGTTGGGGGGGGAGGAGGGGCTGTGATACTGTATGTTACTGGGTGGTACTTGTAGATTGGTTACACTGTATATTAAACTACTGGGGTCGGATACGTTGATGTCTTGATTTTAAAGGGATACAAATTAATAACAAAGCTACCCAATATTTTTCCTACACTGTCAATAGTTTTAATTTGTTAACAATTTTGTTTGCTGAAAAACATTGACAAGATGAAGCGAACTTTCACGAAATAACGTTTTACGTCAGGAAAATAATTGGCAAAGATGCAACCCAATAGTAAACGTATTTAATTATTCAGTAAAACAGGTAGCTATATATATATTTCACACAATATATTTTAACAGTTCGATTAGGACATTACCCTTCACTAACCTGCAGCAACCTTTATTTCTGCACAGGACTGGAGTAACATTAAACTCGCTCCCCCTGGAAACCAAGTCTATGAGTGACAAAGCAAAAGAAAGGGAACTTTTTTTTTTTTTTTTTAGTATATAAACAATATAGATTAAATTGTATCACAAAATGCAGTTTAAAAATGTAAGTAATTGCGACATAAAGATAATTGATTTACTAAATCAGAATATATATTAGAGTGTTTTGAAAGAAACCTACCATACATTAAGTAATTGTTACAGCATTATTCTGACTAGGAAATTAAATATCCGTTGGTCTAAAAATATTTATTTTGTGAAATGTGGACACGCTGCTGACTTTGGAGTAGCCTACAGTATTTATCGAGATCGATGGAGTGTTCTATTCCAAACTATACCAAACAGCAACACAAAACTCTTACCACAAGAGGGAGCCCGCAGTTCACAGAAAATAAAATCACTCTTACAGTAATACATGTAACATTAACTTTGATTGTAAAGCAGTGATAAAGTTCACTTTCCTGACAGAAAGTAATAATAATAATAATAATAATAATAATAATAATAATAATAATAATAATAATAATAATAATGCTGTTGTCAACTAAATCAGTATGGTTATATGATATAATCCCTGTTTTTCTCCCTGATTTCCCCCCACAACAGCTCTGGAGAACTGAGTGTGTGTGTGTGACAGTCATGGGTTTTGTCAAAACAGAGCAGTAGCCTTTTAAATCCCAGTAATTCTGTCAAATCTGTGTTTGTCTTGACTGTCCAGTGAAACTAATGACAGGCAGTTCACCAGAGACAAATAGCTTATCAACTACTTTAAACATTTGCCACCCCTTAGAATACTGCCAGTATTTAGTGGTGCCCACTAAACAACTTGAAGCCTAGTAGGTTAATATCTGCAGCTCTTCTGCATTGCTTATTGTGTCAGTTAGACTTTGTAATAAACATAAGTATTTAACTAGCTCACACACAGTAACTGTTCAATACAAAAAATAGTGTACATACATTTGTGTCCCAGTATTGACACCCTCCAATGCAAAATGCTCTAATCTGTTATAATATTACATCTGAATTTGAAATTATGAAGAGCAATTTAAATGTAAAAATTTTTTTTTTACTTTTTCACAATTATATTTTGCTTCATAATTAAAATTCAGCTGGCTGTTACAATGCAAACTACATTAAAGATGTATGTGGCAGGCAACTGAACACACAGTCAAAGCACTGTAATGCAAACCTATTAAAAAATATACATAACTTGCAGAATGACTGCAAACAGCCTGCTATTTGAAGCTCCTTACTCTTTAAATATACTTGATTGCTGTTCCTGTAAAACTCATGAATAAGGTGCTGGTTCGTGAATACAATCCTCTTATGCAGTGTCAACACTGCTTTAGTATTCTTTGGGGCTGATGTAAGGATACATGCAAAGTCATTTGCAGCTGCAAGACACCCATATTGCAGCCAAAATCAGCTTTTTGCACACGCAAACCATGTTTAGGGACCGTAAAGTGGGATTTTAGCAGCCACTAAAAATGCGGCATATGTAAAGAATGGTTTTCACTTAGTGTTCTGCACCTGCTATCAAATTAGCACTTTGCCATCATGAATCCATTTAAATTATATTGAAATGCATTCAAATGAAGAAAAGAGCATGGAATTGGGCGGGATCTGGATACTAAGCGGGTGCAAACATTATAATGTGATGTAAGGATTTTGCCTTGCATTTGGGCAATTGCTGACCCTCCAAAAACTTTACACCTCTTCTCAATTGTTTGCACTAGTGCTTTAGAGTGTTAAGAAGCATGGTAGAGTTAACCAGACATCATCTGCTGGAGACAGTGTTTGTGTAACCAATAGGGTGTAACAAAATAAAGAAAACTGTTTGGAATTTAGGGATGAGGGCCTAGCCTTTCTTTCTGGATAAACCTTTTTCTTCAATGTGAAGTCAGGAGCATATCATGAACTGGTGGTTACTTAATTGGAATTTATAATGAATGAATAATGTTTGGTGTCAATAATACAGTCCATTCTGGGAAGATTTTCTTTCACACACTTTCTTTCTAGTACCAGCATGATTGTTGAATCTTGTCATTTTCTATGAAACTAAATGTGAATAATTACTTTTTTAATGGTTTCTGAATGCATCATCATTTATCAGGTGCAGGATTATGATTGAGCGATATTTTGAGCCGAGTGGATGATTCAAGACTTAATTGAGTTGCATGCACTCACAAAACTAGCAGATGAATTACATTAATTTGACATGACAAGTAAAGATGCCAAGGTCAGGAGTATTTACTGTACATAGATTTCAAATTTTAAAATCATGTGACATTAGTGATGTGACATTAGTTATGTGATATTGAATGATATACCACAGTAAAATGGCATATCTGTGTCTGTGTATATATATATATATATATATATATATATATATATATATATATATATATATATATATATATATATATATATATATATATTTATATAGATAGATAGATAGATAGCTGTAGAGGTAGATATTAACAAGGGACAATGTAAAGCATCTACATTAAAACTGTCTATTGGGCAGCCATAATGACACTGGGTTTCATCACAAATCTGCAAGATGTTTAACTTGTCCTGGAGGGGTATATAATCATTCCTCAATGATTATGTCCTCTTATTAGACTTTGAACATCAGTAAGTTTTGCAGGGTTTGGTGTGGAAGCACCTGCCAACCAAACTCCTAATATCCGCACAAAGATAGACATATCATTGTGTCCGTGTGGGTGTGGCAGTGTTATATATTTAATTAGTATGTACTTTTGCATCACCCATCATTATGAGTAGTGGACTATCTCTACAATTAACTTTCATTGGGATTCCAAATGTTGTCTTTAAAAATATGCAACAGTTTGGATAAACATACATCATAGAGAGTTCATTGAGACACAATGAATGATTTGGTTCAAGTCAGACTCAGAAAGTGAAACTATAAGAAACCAAAATAGCCTTCAACAGCCCTTGAGTAAACTGCTTTTGTGATCGCACTCTAGTGAGTGGAAGGAAAGACTAATGCATGTGACTGGATTGGAACCACATGAACGCACATAAATCTTCCTTGCTGCGTATGTGTAGCAACCCCAGGGGCCGAGAAAGCTCTTTGACGTGAAAGTAGCTGTGAAAGGGAGTAAAGCCAGGAATAGCAGGGTTACACACTGCTCTAAATATTCACGTCAGTTGGATTCAAAAACAAAATGAACTAAAGGATGATCACTTTTAGAAGTAGCCACAGCAATGTGGTTTAAATACAGTGAAGCACACTTAAAATATTGTTGAAAGAATGCTTTATACCATCTGAATTTGCCCAGCTTTTCATTTCTTCTCTGTTTCCTATCCTATGAAGTGCATTTCTATTCATCATTTATTACTGTTTTTTTGCTGGTGGATATTCAGCACTCTTAATACAATTACCAGAATATGTTAAATTGATTAAATGTGTAAATAAAAAACGCACCTTTACAGAAAACCGGTCTGAGAGATTCCTTGCAGTAACCATTTTACGTTGTGCAATATCCTGTTCAAAATAACCATGACTGTGGAGCTGTAAACAGCATGTCGTCGTGTCGCTGTTTATATTTATGCATCTTTAAATACATTTATATATCAATAACATGTCAGTAGCATTTAAAAACGTGTTGCATTAAAAAATAGATGATTCTTGCAACGTGTACAGTAGGTGTTACCAAAGGGGCACTCGAAATGTGATGTGATATCAGCTGAATGAGGCATGTCTTCTTATATCATTCTCTGCAAGAACTTCATTTAGTCTCTGGAGGCTGAGCTGACCAGAGCAGCTGTTGATTTCACTCACTCTCTGCATTATAAAACAGCTTCTTTGACCTGGAGTTATTACTGTTGGCATCACTTATACCTCTGTCTATGGTTGTGTAAACATTGCAAAGGTTTTATGGCAAAAAAGAAAGCAGTTTCGTTGAATCCTGGCCATTACACGTAGCTAAAAATGAACAAGGTTCTTACACCATCTAATTCCAAGCACAGATGGTGGTAAACGGATGAGTGTGGGGACTCACTGGATAAGGGCGTCTGCTAATAAATAAATAAATAAATAATAATAATAATAATCTATTTATACATGTTCTGAGCTGTTTTGATGAGTTTGCTTAGGCTTGTGGGTTATTCAAAATGACAGATCCCGTTAAAAGAAGCATTGAAATTCTCTTAAAAATATTAGAAAAATGTCATCTTGAAGTGATTTTAGCTGCAACATGTATTTATTTTGGCACAAATTAGTGTTTATTTATTTTTGTAAACAGAAACTTCTTTGTTGCTGCAAATGCTCCAGAAATGATGGCTTTTCTCTTTTTTCATAGGCATGTGTCAACTAAATTCACTGTTTTCAAAATGTATTCATGCTTACCCAACCACTCAATGCTATTTGCAGACATTGCCCCTGGGAGTAGAGGAATCTCTCAATGGAATCTCTGAGTGTGGGGACTCACTGTCGCTAGGCAGAGAATCAGTTCTGCATGGGGAATACATCCGTTTACCACCATCTGTGCTTGGAATTAGATGGTGTAAGAACCATGTTCATTTTTAGCTACGTGTAATGGCCAGGATTCAATGTTGTGGTGCATACTTTTGTGCCTGCTTCTTAAAGCCTCCTGCAGTTGAAGTTATTGTAGAAAACAAAATTCACTATATAGGTCTCAAATGTGCAGTTTTGACACACGTTTTAGCAAATATGTGTTTTAATTTTGAAAACATGATATCTGGTTACAGTAGGTTAAAGAAATATCTATTTGCAAGCTTTGCTTTCAGATTGTCTTGCACTCATTTGGCCTAAAGAGTGAAATTGTCCCCACCCCTTCAGGACTCTACTGTCAGTAACCAACCAACTGCTTCTCTGCTGTGGCAGGTTTCACAGTTTAGCGCTAATCTTGGACTACCCAATGCAACTTTAGATATCCCAGATTAGTGCTAATCTGGGTCTATGAAACCAGCCTGAAATGTTATATTTGCAAACATTTTATACATTCAGTAATATAAGACTGAATTGTACATAGTTATGTGTAGAACTACAGAAACCATCTGCATAAAGTACCCCCTTTAGAATTAAATTTACATAAACCATCTGCGTAAAGGACCCCCTTTAGAATTAAACTCTGCAGCGTCATCAGCCAGCTGTGTGCTTGTGATTTGGATTCAGTACTGCACTTTGCATTTTATTTTTTTACAGTAATACAACTGGTGAATTAAATCCTGTCTAATGGAGACCATGTGATGGCAGCTGCCTAAAGCAGATGAATCAATAAAAATGCATTTCCTTCCTTTTGTGCAATCAATAGCCGGAGTCTAGGGACTCCATAGGAAGCATTAGATGAGCTGCAGCCAGCAGGACGATATTATAAAAGCCAAGATAAATAATAGGGTGTCTTGCTAAAAGGCTACACACTGTACAAACTGCAATATACCACAGTGACTGTATCAAGTCTTGATTTCCTGAAACCAGAGATCATATGGAAAAAAATGTATTGAAAAATCCATGTACATTTTATATCCAGTACTTTTAGACATTTAAAATCAATAGGAGGCTGTGTGGTCCAGTGGTTAAAGAAAAGGGCTTGTAAACAGGAGGTCCCCAATTCAAATCCCACCTCAGCCACTCACTCATTGTGTGACCCTGAGCAAGTCACTTAACCTCCTTGTGCTCCGTCTTTCAGGTGAGACGTAATTGTAAGTGACTCTGCAGCTGATGCTTAGTTTACACACCCTAACCTCTGCAAGTCACCTTGGATAAATGTGTCTGCTAAATAAACAAATAATAATATACAATGTGTATAAAGTTTAATAGATGAACCATGTTATTTGTGATTGTGACATCAGGATTTATCTAATTACAGAGCAGCACTCATGTTTTTCATGTCTGTTTTTTACATAGAAGGATCAGGACTCAAAACAGGCAATCCATTTTGAAAGACCAGCCAGTCTGTTTCTCTCCATCTCAATGATGTCCTCATCTTCGCACACTGAGATCCACTGTAATGAGATCCACTCGGACCTTCAAAACTCGGCTCTCCCTTGTCAGAAAATATGGAGTTCATTCTGAATCCGACATCAGAATTGGTGAATTAAATTAAATTAATTGAAGTCTTAATTATTGAGGGGGAAAGTCGGACAGTCAGAAGACTTCCAAAACAAAATGCTAACAATGCTCAAGGATTCAGCTTTTCCTTTCCTGTAATGTGAAACACCTGAGCAGTAATAATGCAATGTGTTTGCAAAAGGCCTCAAACTCACTGACACACCATCATTGCTTTAGCTGAGTTGCTTCTTACTTTTGGGCAGGGTTTTAAAAGAACATAAATTTTGTGGGTGGTTGGTGTGACTAAGACTAATAATGCATGCTTCAGTCATTACTGGAAGAAGTTTTTTCTATTCCTAGTAAAATGGATGTGGTTTTACCAACCAGGGGCTGAACAAAAGCGTTTACTGATGTTGTGCTTCTTGCTATTTTGTACCAGGAAAAAAAGCACATTTTCCACTAAACTTGTATATCGTTCAGATTATGTTTAGAGCACAACAGCGCCATATGCTAACAGTATTACATAAATTACTGGAAAGCACTCCCAATAGCTGATGTCTGCTGTTATTTATGGTCATCATGTTCGTACAGAAAGCATTTGCTGACCCTACAGATTACCAGAAGGACAAAATAAGATTGTTACATTGTATTGTTGATGATATGTAAATCGCATCAGGGTAACTATTGATCTGCATCAGCTCCATCCAAATAGAACCTTGCTGTAGCGTGAAAATTAGGGTTTACTTCCACTTTGCAAATATTGTGATTTGCTTTGTAAAAAGTACTGTGCAACTGTAAAGTGTTGTGTGTATTTATAGCTGGTCTATATTTAGATTTAACAGAGGTTAGGGCAGAATAATCTGTTAAATGTACCTGTGGAAGCTGTTTCCCGCAGTACAAACCTGCATGATTAAAGACTAACAACATCACTGGAAAACAGACCATGTTTTTTATAGAAATATAAGTAATTTTAAAACACAAGCACATCCTAAACTACATGATGACGAGTGAAACAAACGTTGCATGGGCCCCTCATAGTGTCAAAGTATCTGGAGTAAAGTACATATCATCATTACCTTGAGATGCATGGCTGCTCTACAGTGTTTCACCTTACCTGCACTTCTCTTTGTATCTGAAAACCCTCTCAAGCTAGCTTGTTCAGACAGGATAGACTTCATTGTGCTATTTATTGTTTAGAGCCCCATTTATTTACAGCAAATAAACTGGTTCTGGGTCGAATAGTTGAACAAACATTGTATTATAAAGCAGTTAACTAAAAGGCAGGGAAGAAAAGAATGCAGTCTTTCTGCTGTCTTGTAAGTCTGCTCAGAAATGTTATTTTCATTTTGTACAGTAAATGCAGAATTTGAGGATTTGGGATATTACAAGCCTTGAAAAAGTAAGATAAGCAGCTGAATATGTTTGGCATAACTGGAGGGCCACAATTATCAACACCTGCAAGGCTGGAGCAAAGGGGTTCCTTGCTTGGAGCCATTCTTTCCTTCCTATCTCACTGAGCATTAATGGGGTGCTTCTGGCACCCAGCTAGCTCATCGTTCTGACGTACAGTAAAACACAGGATGAGCGGGAAAAAAACAGCCACAAATCAAATCGAATATCGGACAGTTAATGATGATCAATAATGCAATGAAAACACAAAATACATGTAACATAATATATATGTGAGACATGAAGCTCCAGATAGGGCACCAGGATGATTAATCAATCAGTGAATGTTTAATTAAGGCTCGCAAAATAAAAACTAAGTCAATCAATAAATAAATAAATCGATTCATGGTTTGAACTCTAGAAAAAAAAGAAGTTAAGACTAGTTAACAAAAATGCCAAGATTCCCTGTAGTGTATATTGATAACTTTCATTATTTATTTAATTTTAATAAATAAGCCTGAAACATCATGCTGGTTGCTTCTCTAACAGAGCCCTCCTTCTGAACCCATTTGAACCTCGTGATTCTCCCAGGACATGGTTCTTATCCACACCCGATGTACACATTATTTGTTGGGAGCCCCCTTGAGGGTGTGAGGTGGTAGTGCGCTGCTTCACCGCAGTCCGCACTGCTGACCTGGCGCCAGTGGCCAAATAAAAAAAAAAGTTACAGCAGCATCACTCCTTGACCCAAAATAGGTGTCCATATATTATTATTTCCTCTTGTGATAATACAGTAACTGTACTGTAAGGTAAATAGGACATTATTTGGGGATATCTGTTTACTGTGTTGCCCAGTTCAATTAAATCTTTAGGACCTATTTTGAAGTCAGTCATCCAAAATATTTCACACATACAAAAACATCTCAGTTAGAATAAAGCGATCAGCCATATGAAGATGTGCTATCTACAACAGGGGCTGAGTCAGTGCCTGTCTTGTATAGTGCGGTCCTGTACAGAAAGCCCTGCTTTGCACACTTGCAGAGTAACACAACTGTGCAGGAATAATTAACTTGACTCTTTCTTATAACTATAGTACAGCTATCATTGTATAAAGAAAAAAACAAAAGATCTTAAATAGTTTGAAATAAATAGCTTTTCGGAAAACATTTGTGAATTAAACAGGGAGAGTATGGAGTTATAGTTACCTGAATTGAATTTGTGTGGATATGTAAATCGCATCAGGGTAAATATTGATCCACATCAGCTCCAGCTAAAAAAATATCATGGTCCTCTTCCAGCTATATTTTATAACATTCTGATGTTAACAAGGGGATCAATATAGGCCCCTTGGGGAATCTTCAGTGTTCACAAAGTAGTTCATCTGTATTATTTTATTAAAGGGTCACTGTACTTCGTGTCATCAGTGTCATGTCCCACTTGTTTCAAGAGTTGTGTACACAAATCATTGCATATAAACAGGAAACAAAACATGCTGGGATGGATAAGGAAAGGATTCATTTATTTATATCACAACCAGGCTAAGATTTCTGGCACCAGAACAAAGTCTCTCTTTCTATTTAAGTCCTTGGTGCAAGATTTCAGTTGGGATAGTGTTGCCTAAAACCATTGCAAGCTGTGTAAATGGCTGATAATTGAATAAACTCCAGACAACGTTTAACAGTATATTTGTTGCAATGACTTCTATTAGTAACAGAACACTGACGGATTATAATATCATGTAACTGTTTATTGCATGTTGAGGACTGAGGGCTGTGGATGACGTTATTAACTAAAAGGGCACTAGTGGTTTATACAGTTACAACGTACCGTATATAATGTACTCTAACCTCTTATACTGTAAGTGTTGATTTGGGACAAATGAATATTCAATATGGCTACCAGTCTTGGCAGCTACCGTTTTGGTGGTACAATGAAGCGCACAGTCATTCTCTTTTCTTCTGAACTTAAAAGCCCAATTCAATTAACTTTTAGCTGAGGAAAATCCTAATTCATGTCAACAGACAAAGCACATGAGGAACCATTTTTGGTTTGATTCATCATCACTGTTGTGTTAATCTAATCTAAATTAAAATTGCTTTACACTGTCTTTGTTTATTGGATGCTTGTATAGTTTTTCAAAAATACCTTTTTCCCCAAATAAAAGGTAATTGACACAAGCCTTTGATTTCCTGTAGTGCTGCGCAGGTTGTCACATCACAGCACCAGCTCTGACTTTGGACAGAATTGAATGTGGGCCAACCTGACTGAAATCCTTGACAGATTAGCTCTGCTTTATTGGGTTTTCAGCATTCCAGGCCTGTGAGTAGGGATATTGTTCTGTGTGGAAAACATTAATCAGTTATTTAATTCAATAAATAAATACATACATACAAAACTGGGCTATGAAAGATTGCGTTATAATGAGTGATCTGAATTGTGTCGGTAATTGACTAAAGCCCCTTTCACACTGGCATGCTCTACCCGGATCTCAACCCACTGTCATGCGGGTCAGCTACGCAATTTCACACCACTTTTTGAAGAAGCAGGGTCGACCTCGGTGACAGAGGCAAGTACACAATGCGTATTCGCAGTGCACCGGAAGCAGCTTGTTACACACACTTTCATCCAAGGTTTTCTGGATTGAATCATCGGCCCAAATGTTGATTAGAGCAAATGTTTCTTCGTCCCTGCTGCAATCGGGCTCATGGTGTGCATGCAGGCATGGCTGTTTGTTACTTTGTCTCCTTAAGAATGCCCATCATGCATTTTGTCTAGCTTGAATCGGGTCAAAGCATGGCGACCCACATCATGATGTGGGTTGCTGCAGACCCAGCTCAACTTGGGTACAACCCAGGTATGTGGTTTCACACTACGCAGGATTGTGACTCAGGTAGCCGGGTAGCAGCACCAGTGTGAAAGAGGCTTTTTTTGATGTAATTATACTCAAGGTTTCACAGAGCGTCATTTCAAAGGTCACTGATATGGCCCCTTTAAAAAAGAAAGAAAAGGATATTTTAAGTGTCTGGCTTAAACATATGTATCCAGCATGCCAGTACTGTAAGTGCTTCTGACAAACTTGAATCATTAAATAAATAAATAAATAAATAAATGGGAAAAAGTCACGACAGGAAGCTATGGTAATGCAGTAGTTAATAAGTCACGTCAAATAAAAAGACCAGGAGCATACAATATGGACTTCCTGCACAGATAATTACAAAGGAAAAATGCACAGCAAAGTTCCTGTTATATGGCAGTCTTGGTGGCCCCCCTGGCCTCTTTTGGATGTAAGCAATATGCTTTAAGCAATTTTTTTTTTTTTTTTTAAGGACTGATTTTCTAAAGTCCAATTAAATTAAGTTTGCAAGTTCGCAAAACCCTTTAAAACTATTTTAGAGGGTTTATTCCCACTTTGCAAAGCACTGTGGAAGCACGAAGAAGTTTTGCCAACACGGCCCAGGCACTTCTATGCCCAGTTTACGACACCTTTCACAAATCAGACTCTCGCAGAGCTTTATGCTATTATTAGGTAGTGAAGTAAGAGGAATGTTAGGCATTATAGAAACAATTTATACACAGCTTGGAAGTTTAAAACTAGCCATGAACTACCTTCAATTACAGGAAGTACATTATTTAAATCATCAGGAGCCAGGACATTTTTGATTATTTCTCCCATTGATTAACCCATAGACTTGGGTGTAACTTACTTATACTGTGGTAGAATAAGTGTGATCAGTTCAGAGAAGACTTAACAGGGGCCAAATTTTGCAAAAGTCTGGTCATTTCAATAATATAAATAAACCAGGGAAGTTCTGAAACCCAGAACTGGGTGCAGGGCTGCTAGTGCAAGTCTCAAGTCCTAGTATATAATGCAGTATCCCTGGGCAATTGTAGTGTGCTTTTCTCTGTACTGTTGTGGCTTTTTGTTTTATTTTTTTGTGTGAAAAGCTGAGGATACTTTGAAATTATATGAATGAAAACCCTTCAGTTTATAGTTGTTAAGCAGTAGCCTCTACATGTAAATACCTGGTTATTTTTATTTTTATTATCAGAAAAAAAAAACACAGACAATAAAACAGATCACTCTCATTACATGTTTCACTGTCAATAAGTAGAACATCTAAAGTTATAATGATTAACCGCCCAAGAGATTTAACATGGAGATTATAGATTGATTAAAATTACGATATTGGTCTACAGTTTGTCAATGATGACCTACTTATGTTTCATATTCTCATAACTACATACACATGCAACTAACAAACACATACGCATGCAAGTCACCATGAAACAATGTTTTGAATTTACAGAACTGTTTTGAAATATTAAAATAGGTAAACAAACAATAAGTAAAAACAATGCAATAGAATGTCTGTCATGATTAAAGTTAGCACAGAAGTACAGAAGGCCATTGAAACACTGGAGACTGTCTATGCTTCAACTAAGCGTATAAATGTCTCTTTTACCTAAAGCATACTAAAAACATTTTGTGTACACGTACACAAGTAAAGCACTTAAAAGCTCAGTATAAATAACAGTCAAGTATATACAGAAGGTAAAAACTATTTTAAAAGGGTAACTAGGCATACTTCCTGGTTTTATTCTGCTTGTTAAAGACTCTAGTCTCAGAGTATTGCAGTCTCTGAGTAGTAGGAATAGGCATATATCCGTTTCTGTGGAGCTCTGCTTGCTGCTAGAGGAGCAGGAGTGAGTCTGCGGGCCCAGCGGGATGGGAGACGTTGATTTGCTGGCCGAGTGGGTCGTGAGAATTTCTTCCTAGCTAAAGGAGCTGAGGATTCTGGGTGATTCTAGGAGACAAAGATGGTGTAGAATTACTTTGTATCTAATTTTCTGTTTCAGTCATCACATCCTGGTGTTTAAAACCATTAACCTGCCCCCTGCAACCCTCTGCCCCTAGTACATGTGATATGTTTATCAGAAAGAAAAGTCACAAGAACACTGTGATGTTTCTTACATTCACTGGGGGCAGAGCGTTGCAGGGCCACAGGTGATTGGTTGCACTCTGGTGTACCTGCTGTACAAAGACAGAAAATGTGTTTGAGAGTTTGGGCCATGGGATACACAAAGTGGTACTTAAATGAGAAGAAGACAATGAAGAAGACCCTTACCAAGATGCTCTTTAGGTTTCTACACTCCTTATTAACACAAATATTGCTTGAATCTGTATCAATCTGCACAGGGACCTCACACAATATTTATACATAGTGCAAGTCAAACAAACACACTGTAGTACTTATAATATACAGTACTTAGCCCCCCTCACCCCCCCCTTCCACATACACAAACAGACTACTGTGCTTCCTGTCCATATCCATCCACTCAAGGCTTCACTAATTAGTGTCACTTTTGTTATGTGCCGCATTGTGTTTCTAAATGAAAAATGTGAATCACAAACACAAAGGAAGTAACCCAAGAGGTTACAGATTGAGTGCTTTACAGACAGGAAACAGGAAACAGGAAACATGCTGGGATTTAACAAGGTTCTGGAAGTGTTTCATGCCACTCAGTATGCATCTTTTATTATCATTTGTTTTATGGGAGCTTGCTCTGTGAGGCACAATATATATGCGCAGAACAACACCTGCTATAAAAAATGAAAATGATCCACAACAAGCCAGCTTTTGAGATTGCTTGGAACTAGAGGTGGGAACAGCCAAGAGCTCTGCTGAACAAATTTATTTCAGAACTAGTTTAAATCAACTCCTAAATTTGGAATAAAGTAATTAACGTGCCACAGATATGCATTATAAAAACTAGATTTGAACAGAAATAAATAGTATGGTTCCTCAGAATTACAGAATTTTGAAACATTCTTTTTTTTCCACTATATAGATGCAAGTCTGTAATTTTCAGGGACATGCTAAATATGAAATGCATTGGATAAAGTTGGGTTTGATTACAAGTAAGGATATTCCTTGCTGCTTTAATAATTCCAGTTCCTCTGCTCTAAGCAGTTATATCATTGGCATGCAGTGGCACCACTGTAATTAAAGCAGATCATGGAGCTGTAATGAGTAGACAGCATACAATCCTGTGTCTCTTTAGCAAACAGCAAGATTTAAGTGTATGTCATAAGTATTATTCTGGGTGAGGGATGCCCATATAAAAAGCACTACAGTATAATATAGTCCCCCAAAATAAGATATATAACTCTATATATCTAAAACAAATACAATTGTACTAGATTTAGCAATACTGTACTTATCAAGACTTTAAAATGTTTGTAGAATTACTACACTAACATCTAACATCAAGTTTCAAAATGCTTTGTGATAATGAGAAAAAAATGACATATTTACAAAATGCAGGTAATGTTTGATGCATTTGTTTGCCTTACATAAACATTTTTCTTCTTATATCCTGTCGGGTTGCGTGACAAGTGGTTTACATGTCTCCACAGCACATTGAAATAATGATGAAATCAAGTGTGCCCTACATTTCTCAACGATAACAGCTGAACTTTCACTAACCTCTTGTATTTCCAGTCGTACATCATTGTGCATGTTGGGCTGCCTGCAGGGAGCTGGAGACAGTCTCTGACTAACCTGGGCTTCATGTTCTATTTGGAGCATGTCTAAGAACTCAGTGAGGTTGTCTGAGTTGTCTTGTGCAAATCCAGGCTTTGGGTTTTGTTGCTGACGCATGCCACAGTTAGAATTCAGACGAGAAGAACTTGAATTTTCATAGCCCCTAAAAATCTTTTCAGCAACTCTGTAATTGGATCTTGAATCTGTCGGTGGAGGACAAGAAGCTAATTGGCTTGGTCTCAAGTGGTGTTCATTTGAAACAGGCTTGCCATTAGCATTACTGCTGCCAAACCAGACCAAGCCTCCGTTTGATACTCCCTGGGCATTCAGTCCTGTACTATTTCTGGTTTGGTTAGGTATGTACTCTGAGAAAGCTGAGGCTTTTCTTTGAGGATAAAAGTATTCTTTTTCATTGTCCTTCTCTGTATAGGAAAGTGTGCAGCTAGGGTTTGAACCGCTAGGTTTAGCATTTGAACAGAGCTTTGCTAGAATAAGACTGTCCTCATCAACTTCATCACCCATGTCTGTCTGAAGCAAAGTCCTATTGAATTCAGCAGTTTTCATTGTCAAGGTCTCATTCTTCTTAGGTCTGCTGGTTTCAGTGTACAAAGAGGGGGTGCCTGAGGTAGGACCTCTGATTTCAGCTGAGCTGCAGTAAGAGTTAGATTCTCTTTTACTGTCTGTGCTTTGAAATGGCCCATTTGGGAACTTGGGCTTCTCGGTTGACTTGTAGTCTGAACTGTCGTCCTTCTCGAATGATAGCATGTTGACATCTGAATATCTTTTCTGGACAGGCTGGTAGGTCGGTGATTTGCTGCCAAATTTACTCATGTCACATGACCACCTACTATGACAGCAGTCAATATTGCACTGGGAATCAGCAGGCACAACATTGGTAAAGATACCAGAATCTGTGAATATTTTTCCTTCGTTTTCCTGCAACAGAGCCCCAAATGTTCTCAAAACTAAAGGACTATTGCACTTCCTACCAGAAAAGGAATCCTGCGGCTCCCATGGTTTGTTGACCTCCGCCACAGAATGGTCCATGGCTTGTGGAGTAACTGGGCTCGTCAGATACCATGATGTAGTCCTCGGAGGAACTGGTGGCGCCTCCTTCTTCATCAGCAGAGGCCTAGCTCTTCTATCTGCACTGTTCACAAAGCTGTCATTCGTGTCCATGTTCATGCAGGCCCAGTTAATCCTGTTGTTCTCTTCCTCTGTCACTCTGAGGTCACCTGACCACTGTGGGTTGAATGCTGGTATTTCATGACTAGGCTCACATCTTGGCCCAGCTTTGTTTTTTTCATTCTGCGCTTCCTCGTATTCCTCCAAAACAGATACAGAATGAGTTCTGTTGCTAACAAAATGTAGGAAAAAAACAAGAAAAAAATTATACAGTACACATATATCACCTCTTCAATTCGTTATTTAAAATGTAAAATGTATCATATTTGATTACCTATTTCTGATGTTTTACAATATCAGAAATTCTACATCATAAAACAAAATAATATTTTGCTGCAAGATTTGGGCACATTTAAGTACAAACATCCAGTTACTGATCATAATTGATATACTTCCTAGGACACTGCTTTTTGTATCCATACAGTACTTTTGAAAACTATAAAAAGTAAAAAAGATTACCTGTGGTTAGAGAGATTAGATTTCTGTCGGATTTCATCCTGGTAGCTACAGAGCTCTTCACTCACTTTTGCAATTTCCTTCAATGCCTGTGAAACACATAGGACATGTGGTATTATATCATCCCATTGTCAGAACTCAGGAAATAAGCTCCTGTCATTAAAAACCTGTTTTCTCAGACCCTGGCTATCACCTATCTTGGACAACTTAATGTTACCTTAAGTAATGTAGTCCAATTGCTAATTGTGGTCTGTGAAAGCAGCTGCAAATGCAGAAATACTTACTGCATTAAGGGCACTGGTGTGTTTCTTTTTATCATTCCCACACATTGTACTATTATTATTATTATGGAAGCCTGTAGTTTCTTGGAAGCTCTCGTTGTTAAAATGATCCACAAAAGCTGGGTCATGTCCTCTAGGTGTTGAAATATTCATCCCTTCTTGTTTATATAGAATCTCATCCCTCTCTGGCGCATCGGGCTCCGAGACACAGTGAGGCTTCTGGTCTGTCGTGCCATTTAGACAGATTGATTCTGAAACGGGTGGACGTAGATAAACCCTCAATACTTCATCACAGGTTCCATGCTCCTGCCCATTCACATTGCTCTCCCGTCTTGCCTTCACTTCATGGTAAAGCTACAAATAAAAAAAGAAAAAAAAAACAGGATACTGATTAATCTCTTTCTACAATCTGTGGTGAAGCTATTTAATTGTCATTTAAAAAATGTGTATGACCAATGAATAGAAGATACAAATGTAACCTTTCTATTTCTATATCTGTACATAAACCTTTTGTTTTCTATTCTGTATCTCATACTTGGCAATACAATGTGATTGAATGTAACTAGCTAGTTTTACGAAAGGGGTCATCAGCACAGATTCAGAATAGACAAAGATACCAAAGTGTTTTGTAAATATCTACAAATGAGTGTTTTTGTGAGCAATACAAAGCGAAAGGCCACCAATGTCTGTCTGGCTGGAAGAATGGCCAAGCAGGCATTTTGTTTAGGAAGTTAAGGGCAAAGTCACCCATCCAACTCCCCAAGGGTGTATGATACTGTATACCTGCATTTTTTTTTTAAATAAATGGAACAAAAAGTCTCAGAAATATAAGGAATTTATTTGTGTGTCTGCGATTCACAGAGGTGCCTAATTCAGCTACATTGCTGCGCTTGCGGCAGACAAAATCTAATAAAATAAGTAGGTTACTTTAAAAAGAGCATTAAGGCTACAGTGTCCCAAAATGATCCTTAATTTAGCACTAAAACAAATTCACTGATATATTCTTCTGTAGTTCTGTGCATGTAGTGTGCTGGTTTGTTCATGATTTTATTTGAATGCTACTGCCACTGTTCTTACACATTTCCAGTTTAGAACCACAGTGAAAAAAAATCTGTTGTTGTAGAGGCTACTCAACTGCATTTGCTGTGAAACTTTTTTTTGATTGGTGTGTTCTGTGCAAACAAAACAACCTGCAACTGGACTGTAAAAATAATTTTCAAAGGACATTGTTCAAGAGCTATTGCAATAGTCCACGGTTCTACCCTTTCAGTAACACCACCAGCTTCATTAAAACGTCAATTCCCCATGTTTATAAAGTGAGATATAAACTCTTATTGCTGATAACCCCCTAATGATCCTGCGCTTTGTTCTCTTAATCCAGTTGTAAATCTGATTAAGCTGTTACAAGTGAAGCGTTTGATGCACAGCAGTAGAACATACCGATTTCAAAACGTTTCAGCTTTAAAAGGCTCCCAATTTGCACATCCATTATACTTCTCAACTGGCTTGTGTACAAATGAAGCTAAAGATGTAACATGAGAAGTTTGGCTAAAATAGATACAGTATATACAATATATACACGTCTTGGCTCCCTACTTGTACAGTTTGTTTTTATTGTCCTTTTTCAAGATGTTGTTTGCTGGACTTTGCTCTAGTTCTTGTATTTGTATTTTTCTGCTGCAAATACATTCCTTTGCTCAAAATATATAACAAAATACTGTTCTGTACATTAGTAATTTGTTAATCATAGAAAATCAGTCATATTCTCCAAGCATTGTATCATAATAATGTCTGCCTTCAGTTAGATACTTACCAATGCCTACTTAACAGTGTGTGGAAGTGACCAGACAAGCTCCCAGTTCTCATTACATGCCCTTCCCTAATTCTGACAAAAATCCAATTTATGCCCTCAGGGGTAATTGACAAAAACAGAGTCATATTTTAGCATTCCCTGTTCTAGGCCACCCTTTCCAGTCCAGTAATTTGATCCAACCACACCCTTAATCTTAAAATTGACCCAATTAAACCTTGGTAAAGTACTTACTCATTTAGACATACTTATTATTTAGCAGCAGAGTTATTGTATTTAAGAACAGGTATTACCAATTGTATTGAAAACTTTCCAGAAATGTGGCAACATAAATCATATTTTTTTTAAGAGAAATCTGTCTCCTTTTTCTCTCTAAAGCAAAAAACAAAAAACTCAGACAGTACCTCTTCTATCTTCCTCTGCATGTCTTTCAGCTGACTTTCCCATTGCTTTCTTTCCGTGTCAAACCTCTCCAGCAGCTCTCCCTTGTCCCTCCCCCAGCCCCGCTCACTGCTCTCCAGCTGCTTCCTCAAGTCCATTGCCGCTGTATGTGTGTCTGCCAGCAGCCTCTTCTGCTCCTCGCGTTCCCTCTTCAGCGTTTCCTTCGGGTCAGGGCTGGTTTTCTCACAATGGTACTTATCTTCTTTTGCTTCCAGCTTTTGTGAGAATTGTAAGGAAGTGAAAACAAAAGAAAAATAAACTATGATGTATGCAACAAAAAAATGCAAATCTATATTCTTGTCAACTGCTAAATGTTTGGCAATCAAAGTATGGTGACTTATCTCTGAGTTACAACAACCATTTTTATTATGAACATACCAGTAATTAAATGACTGCTAATCTCTCGTGGGAGATATTTTTTACTAAAATGCTTGGATTGTGGATGAAAGGTTTTACACCACAGATTATAAAAGGGATGTTTTAGTTCCGATGAAATAATATGTAATATTTTCCCTCCAAGGCTACTGAAAAATATTTCATATAAAAAGTTGTTCATATTAAAGGTATGTCAAGGGGGAATGCATACCCCTTCCCCCCACCCACCCCCAACAGTGTGGGAGATAATACACTGTTATATTATGATTACTACTACTGAATACACAATATTAACATGAAATAACTGTACTCTTCAATTGTGTCTTGATGTCCAGTTCGCTATCATTTGATTGTCCTCTTTGTAAACATTTTCACAATACTTACATTAAACATTGTGTTATTCTGCATTTATACAGCGTGTGAAAAAGACATTACTCAAAGTTATAATTTTCTTAATCACAAGCCCTGGAACAGTCAGTCTTTACCACCCAGACAAATGCTGTGTAGTTTTGTTAATCACACCTTCTTGCAAATCCCTTAATGTGGTGTCTATACACGACTTCATCGTTGACTCATGTCTGAGTTAAAGTCAATTTCCCAATAGTAATATAAAGGAGGCAACCGCATCATCCTTTGACTATACCGATACAGTCATCATAATTTGTGTTTGCATGGTCTCCAAAATTATTTAAAATGATGCTAAACACAAGAAATAACCATGGTTATTTTAAAACTAAATGGGTGTGGGATGGCACATCATCATCATATCAAAAGAACATAATTTAGTCAAACTCAAACTGGAACTGCCACTGGTTCTATCTGCAGTCTACAATGCGTAAAGGTCAAGGATCAACTGTATGAATTCATATATGATATACATATGTTTTTTAAATAACTAAATTTTAGGGTGTGAAATTTTGCATTTAATGTTCTTTGTTCCTGACTGTCTTGTTAACCAAGGGTTTTGAATCACTTTCCTATTACCACTTCCTGTGCATTAGGTCACATGGACAGATTGCAGCTAGACCACTGGAGTGAACTGAGCTACAGCACAGGAAGTTATGTTATACCAGGAAGCAGCTGCAGCTTTTACCTATAGCTTTGTCTCTGAAATATCTGCATATTCCAAATTGAAGTAAAAATTACAAGCAAAGAACCCAGAGATATTCAATGGAATACAATAAAAAAAAGAGTGGCCAATGATAATGTTGCTAGTGTAAATAACAGGTAAAACATGGATTTAAAACCTTGGTTACCATTTCTTAAGAACTCTATACACAATTAAAAATATATAACCTAACAAACAAAACATTTAAAAGCCCACCTTAACCACAGCATGTAAACTGCAATGTCAAAGGTGACTGTTTCCATGACAACCCTGAAACTGAGCGTCTACACAGACCTAGCACTAATAATAGATGGCGTGACTATTCTCTGCAATTTAAAATTCCTTGTATGAACAACCGTCTCTTTTGAACTGGTGCTGCAGATAAAAAAAAAAAAAACAGACTGGCATTAATATTAATTTGCTGGGGCCACTATACATTCTGTGAGGGGTCCTCTACCAGAACCACACTTTGAAATGTGAGTTATTTTCCATAACTCCCCCTCCAGCCAAATCCACTAACTTCTATCCATGCAATTCATTTGTTGTTTTCCATAAAGCAACTGCATTGACCCAGATAACTTGGTTCTGAAACAAAGTGTAACTCTTCTTTAAGCATGCATGTTTACTTTAAACATTGCCAAATATGTGAATGGAATTCAAAGGAGTAAGAAAAAGAGCAGAGAACCTTCCGATGATCTTTGAAACCAGGAATTTTTATTGCAGAAAGATGGCAGTAGGTGGTAATGAATTCAATGTAAACCAGCTTTAGTAGACCCATTTGGGTTAGTTTACTGATCATACAAATCTGTTTAACTGAGGACAGTGCTGGCGACGTCTGCCCCCTGGATTCAAAAGAGAATATTTTGAACTATAATCGTCTTTACACTGTGAAGCTAAGTGATGGGCGTAGACAACTATAGTGTGTCTAACACAACACTCAGGGCAATCCACATTTTCTTGGCAAACCGTTTCCATAGCAAAAAAACACATACGTAACTTCCACAAGTCAGTGATTTTTACCAGTGCAATGCGACATTTCAGTTCTGCTCTTTCCAGCTCCCAGGCACAGCGATCCCGTGTGTACAGCTGCTGTAAGTCGCTCCTTCTTGTCGCCTCCTGTTTAAGCTCCGACTGAACCTCTTCCAAAACGGACTTCAAATCCAACAAAATCCTTCTATTTTCTCCACCCTTTAAATTTAATTTATGAAAAAAAGTTTTGTTTGCCTAATAATAATAATAATAATAATAATAATAATAATAATAATAATAATAATAATAATAATAATAATAATAAAGCATTACAAACCACAAATAATAATAATAATAATAAAAAAAAAACATTTTCCACATCTCTTGTAAAAGTTACATTATCGGTAAAATAAAATATTTCTCTTATATTTCGAATATACAAGTAGCTAACAATTCAATCACAATAGGTAACAACAGTGAAATACAATACAATACACCTCCAGCAACGAAAATCCCGAGTCAACAGTTACTTGCTACTCGTGGCGTGCAGTTAATGGAACAAATACAAATCCTAAGGATTGATTAGAATGCTGTCCTATATATATATATATATATATATATATATATATATATATATATATATATATAGGCTATTTTTATACCGTGATTAATTCCGCATCGAAACCTTTCATATAGTTACTTGTATTTCAGCAACTTGTCTTAAAAGTGCTTCTTTCTCCTTCATCCATTCATCTTTCTTCTGCCCATGGAGTTTGTTCAACTCTTCAAACTTTTTCTTCAGCCGCGAATGCTGGCACTGGAGCTCGTACTTGCTGGCTTGTGCTGGGACTGCTGACTCTGACGCTACCGCTCCCAGCACAGGTTTAGGCTCCTCAAACAAATGGGGCACAGAAGCTGGGGATGAAATAGTTCTGCGCGGGCTGCAGCTTCGCCCCCTGTTCCTTTCTTTCTCTAAACGGGACCTTGGCACAAACTCCCAGCCCTGAGCCCTGCTCACGTACCCACCACCGCCTCCGTACACACCCGATCCATTCCCAAATGCATTCCACATATCTCAAACACTCACTGACAAACATTAAATAAGAATATGCGTTTTTCTGCCTATTTTTGTATCATTATTATTGTATCCGTCCAGGCTTAATTCTGAATTACAGCAGTCACCCAAAACCAGCCATTTCTACGGTCTCCCTTAGCTTTTCAAAGCGTAACTCCTGCAGCCGTTTTTGCACTGCAAGCATTTGTTCTTTCCATGTGACCAAGGTCAATCGGTCATTTTGGTGGTAAGCGTTGAAATTTAACACATATAACCCGTGTCCATTCTCAAACGAATTTATTTCTTAAGGATAAATAAAATAGAAAAATACATCGATGGTCGAAAACATACCCCAAATGACTCCGGGAGTGCAACCATTCTATCATAAACTGATTAGATGACACCCTGCAACTACCCCCTATCCAGGAGAATGCAAGACTCCAAAAATACCAACAGTGATGTAAGACTTGCAGATTTATTTTATCCTACTGAAACGCTGCACAGTGTTTCGTTAACCACACGCTTAACTTTCCGCGCTTGAGGGGAATTGTAAATAAACAGGGAGGTATTTCTTGACGTGCCTATAATTAATACACAAGTCGTCCTAAAAAGTAACTCAGGTGTATGCGTTAAATATCATGGAATCAGACTATTCTCTGTGATGGCTACATACACATAAACAGTAGTCTGTTTTGTCTCAAATATTAATCTACATTTTAAAACGTAAATTTTACTTATCTGTATGTTTTTAATAAATCGGTTTAAATTTGTATTTGTTACATTTTCCAGATAAATTAACTGCAGCGTAGTCATTACCTGTAAAGACGGTTTCTGAGCTTAAGTAGAGAATCTCCGATGCAGGATGATATAAATACATAAATAAATAAATAAATAAATAAATAAATAAATAAATAAAAGTATTGCTGCTGACCTGTGGGATCCAGCACTTATCCTTGAAAGCGTCTCTAGAGGGGAAGAGAGTCAGTCATCAAACAAGTACCGACGTGATGTGAGCTTTGAAGCTTTGCAACTTCAAGAACTTCAACATATTGAAAAACAGTTAGGTTAGCACAGTCTCAGCAGCTGGCTACGATTTGACGCTAACTCCCAGAGGTTGGATTTAAACCCTCCCCTCCCACCCGTTCTGTAATTCTATCGGGTAAACAACTCCGCTTCCAAGATATTTTTTAGGCGTTATATTGGGGCGAAGTATTATAGTGCACGCCACAGGAACTTGGATAGAGCGTCATAATGTCAAATGCATTCCGGTTTTTCATTTCTGTGGCGCGGGATCCCAGTCACAAAGTCTCGGTTATATTTACATAGTCAAAATAGGACTGTTACTACGGCTATTTTGGCACCTCAAAAACTACACCACCAAAAGTGGTTACGTGATTTAGGATAAAGGAGGCACGATCTTATTACTTAACTCTTAACTATTACTAGTCGTAACAACTAAATAATTTCTAATTAAAAATACGTTTTTCGATACTAGTATAATGTTTTTGTCATTCCTGAATTAAGCGTGCCCTAATAAAAGTACATAGATAACAGCACTATGATCTAATCTACAGTGTTAACATTCTCGAAATAACTTTAAAAAAAAAAGCCTTGCCTTTAAGCTAACGGGTTATAGTCAAGAAACCATTCTTAAACTACCATTTATTAAACATGCAGACTGAAAGGACATCTGTGCATCTATTAATTAATACATACAAAATATGAATGATAATGATGAGAAGCAATAACAATAGCAAGTACTTACCTAATTATGCAGTACAAATTCTAGCGTGGAAGCATGCCTTTATAAACTGGGAATATGAGTGAAGGCAAGAGAGAGAAAAAAAAGGTTGTATAATTAATATATATTCAGATATATTACACAATTAAACATAACATTGATAATTAAAAAGAGCACTTGCTTTTTAAACGTTAGACCATCATGTTGTTTTCCAAGTACTGTTAAAGCAACACAGACGTGTTTGTAATAATAACATGTTTGTTTTTTTTACAGTGAGAACTTTACAATTATATTTTAGAAGTCAGACCTACACAAAGTTTCTCCAATAGCTTTCACTGCTTACACTACCTGTCAGGTTACATTTTACACTAAATGATGATTCTTTGGTGTATGTTTACACTCTAGGCAGCAGTGTTGGCTGTTCAGTTTGTTTATAGCCACAATGTTTTACTGTAGGTGAACACGATTTCTTTTTACTTGAAAATTACTTGTTGATGCCGCAAAACAGCTGTGATCATGCAGCTACTGTGTCAGTATTTACCAGGCTTACTAATATACGTAAGGGCTTCTGAAAATGCTCCTAAATCTGATTTTGAGGTGGTTTTAGAAATCACCACTAGGGGCGTGCAACTGCATTTTCTCCTCCCCTTTGCAAACTGAGGCAACTGTGTTAGTAAACTGAAAATGTAAATTACGGGTATATACAGTAAACAACCACACTTTACAGAGATGAATATCTCTGGTCCTGAGTTTTCAAACCAACTAACTTCAGAAATTCTACTTTTAGAACATTTGAAAAGTTATTAAAAGTTATTATAGTTCATATATTCTGGGTGGTGTATTACTATGAAGTATCACTATGAAGTATTGCTATGAACTATTATTATGAAGTATCACTGTGAAGTATTGCTATGAACTATTACTATGAAGTATCACTATGAAGGATTACTATGAAGCATTACTATGCTAATTTAAATGTATGAAAATATTATAAAAGGTTTACTGCAGTATATAACGGTAAAAAAAAAATATAATATTTAGTTAAGCATAGAAAGCATGGTAAACCAACAGCAAAAGCATTATAATCTGCAAGACTTTATTAGGAGATGACACAGAATAAGGATATAACAGGTATACTGTCAGTTTTCATTTTATTGTCATTGTTCATCTATGTTATATGAAAACTGTCAGGGAACAAAATACGTTCTTTGAAAGGTCTTGTGAATTTGTATTGGTTAAATTTTAATAGTTTTTTTTTTTCTTCCTGTTGCTTGGCAGCAGACATTTTCTGGGAAACTAAGATTTTCATTAGACTACCTATTCACTCCCCTGAGATTCTGGCTGAAGAATAAAAACCACATACGCAGCTGCAGTTCAAGTTCCTCCTTAGGCTTGGCACAAGTTCAATTCTTCAGTGAGTTCCAGTACTTTCTTTTTTTTTTAAAGGCACCAGTGTTCGTTTGAAAGTGCAAAATAAGAACTAGTGCCGGACTCTTCTGAATGTAGATTTCTAAAACACAGACTCTTTGAAACTAATTTATAAAGGCCTTTTCTCATACTTATGCTAATGTTTTTGCTTACTGCCTCTGTAACTTCAACGAACGAAATATTTACTGGGAAAAGTGTGATGTGACGGATTTATGCTTTAAATAGCATAGACAGGTTTGGTTATATTGCAAACATAGCAGCGATGTTAGTGACAGCACCTGTATTGTACTTTTTTTTTAATGAAGACATAACATGTAGGTTTCTGTATTGAAATGGACCGACTAGAGGTGAGATAACAATTCCACTGTGATGATCTTAATACGACTAGACAAATCTCCCTCAATGAAGGTCACATGATCAAAGTACGAACCAGCCTTTACGGGCATTGCTTTTCTCATTGGTTATCAGCTGTCAAACACTTCCAATAAGCACCTGCTCTTTATCAGTGATAAAAAAACAGTAACATTTAATAAAATGTGAAAAGTATTATAACATTATATTCAAGAATCATTGGTAGATTGGACTGCAAACTGGTACAGAACTTGTTTATTACAGATATTTGTAATATGTGAAATAATGAGTCTTATCGAGTAAGCAATTACACAACCAGCAGTTCATACCATTCCTATTGCTTTCTTACTGGGATTGGTTTATACAGCTGGTACCAGCATGCATTTCATTGTGATCGCCTATAGGTTCGTTTGGAATACCAGGGTTTGGGTTAGCAAGAGTCTACTGTAAATTTCTGGGATTTTGTCACAGTTAACTGTAAGGTATATATTAACATCATTGTTAGATTTCGGGTTGTTTAATACCACATACCTGTAAATGTAGACTGTGTCATCCGTATAAAGTTGGTAGTCTCCAGTGTTTTTCTTAAGGATGTAATCTGACGTTGAATCGTGGCCCGTGCAAAACAAATGATTTCCTGTACTTCGTGTAACCTTAGTGGGGTGTTTAAAATAAATAAACAAACGAAAAATAACACTATACTAATGGGGATGGGATTTAAAGTACAAAGAAAAGTGTAAACAGAAAGACCAATTTAAAAATGGTGGTATAGGAAAGGGATGAAAACAAGACAAGAATGAGAATAAGTAAAATAATAGGTTGAAACATCTGGGTAAGTAAAATACAAAACAGAAAATAATTATAAAAAAATGGGGAATAAATTAAAGAACAAAATTAGAATTGTATACATTTACATTTAAATGTATAGATTGCACAGTGTCTGTTTGTTTTTTTCATTTGATCAGTTTTGAATAGACTCCTCATCAACCACTGAATCTGTATTTTAATTGGCTGCTAGAACGGTTATAACCACAGGTATTTTTAGGGAGGAGTTTGTGGGATCCTAGAACCCAAAGAAAATGTGGGATCCCACAGTAAATTTGCTCAAAACATTTGTTTAAAGCTTCTCAACTGATAGCAACACCAGCATAATTAAAACATAATCCCAGGCTCTAGGTCTATAGTCTAGTGCTGACTTATTATTTACCAGTTAAACAATACTCCAAGTTACCTGTTTGCCTTGCTCTCTTCTGACACTGTATCCACAGTTGATTTGCTATTATTATTATTATTATTATTATTATTATTATTATTATTATTATTATTATTATTATTATTTTTAAATGAAGACTGGTTTCAATACATAGCATCTACAAAAAGTTAAATCAATGTGCATGGTGGCATAATCTCTTATAAGACAGAAATCTGATTCGCTAGCTGTAATGGGATGGTGTTGGTGAATAATTAAAAATAATATAGTGTTGTGATTGAAACAAAAACATGGATTGTTTGGAGTACTTTAAGTCTAGTCTTGAGAACCAGTTGGGCACTGAATTTAGTTAAGAGTTAACTACAGGGCGCGTTGAGTATACAAGGCGATTAGATCATTCAGAACCTGCAGGTCTAGGTTGTTATACTTGTGATGGAGATTGTTGTTGCCTAATACAATCAATGTGTCCCCTAGTTATAGCTATTATGTGACAAGTGCTTCGGAATTACCTTTTTAAGGCAGTTATGCTGCCTCCACTCTAAATCAGTCTTGGAGCAGCAACGCCGTCAGTGAAAAGTGAACTGATTGAGTCTTTGTTATACTTTCTGATTCCCATGCATAATGCATATACTTTTACCTGACTTACAGACAGTGGTTCCTCAGCTCCCCTTTCGTCAGACTTGGGGACTTCTAGTCTGTCTATGAAGGTCTGAAGCTCCTTCCGAAAGGCCTTCATCTGGGCATTGATTCTGTAGAGCAGCTCCTGCTCTCTTATCCGGCTGCCTTCATCTTCCTCATCCATTCTTCCAAAGAAGTCACCATTGGCCACGTAAATCCTGGCCTCGCTTATGATGGTGCTGGTGTCAGAAATCAGCCGGTCTATAGTCCTGCTGAGCCGCTCGGCTTCCATGCGGATGTCAATCATCTGCTGCCGGTCTTTGAAGTTTTTGGGTAAAAAACGCCCCTCGGTGGAGTAAAGGGACCTAGTAGGGGTCAGGCAGCGGATGTTGCGCACCTCTTCAGAGTCGCTCTCCCCGCCAATGGGCCCCTCTCGTTTCCTGTGAGGGGGGCGTGAATCATCGTCACTTTCCCTTTTTCCGGGATCGCTCTCTGCATCACTATCCCGGGGGCTCCCGCGGATCCCCAGGTGCGAAGCCAAGTCATAGCGTTGCATGTTGGACATCAGGACCCTGTTCTCGTACTGCAGCTGCATGACTTTACCGCTGAGTTCGTTGATCTGCATTCTAGCTGCTTTCAGCTCCTCCTGGAGGGCCTCTGTCTTGGCACTGTCATTGTGCCTGGAACTCTCATGCGTCCCGGCCTTGAACTTGTACTTGTTGACCTCATTGGTGATTTTCTTATTCTGGTCCTCCATGTCGGCCAAGTTCCTCCTCAACAGCTCTGCTTCATCTTCCACTAGCTGCAGCTGTTGTCTTAGCTCCGAGATCGACTCGCTCTGTTCCCTGAAGGACGTGCCAGAAGCACCGGCATGCTCTTCACCACGGAGGTCATCGAGTTCAGCCTTCAATCCCCTGTTCTCCACTTCCAGCTCCACGATCTTCCGGCCCAGGATGTTGGCTTCTTCCTCCACAAGCCTCAGGCGCAGCTTCAGTTCTGCCTCTCTGGTGGTGGGGGGCCCTCCAGCCTCACCTTTCGGTAAAGGGCTGTCAAGATCACCGTAGAACGAGCGATACTTCTGCAGCTCTTGCTCCAGTCGATCTTTCTCTTTGTCGATTTTTGCCATCTTCTTTCTCATCAGTATCGCTTCCTCTTTGATAAACTGAAGCTGACACTTCAAGTCCTCATTGTCATCCTTATGAGAAAGAAAAAAAAGGTGCAATTAAGGAATCAAGATATGACACAGATCCTTTTATAGACCTTTAATTTGTATACATTTACTTTACAAATACCAGCATTTTACAAAATATAGCTGTAAAGAATTCACATCAGTGCAACCTGTCATTCAAAATTAGTATTATGACCAAAGCATCCCACAATGACCTACATCCACCATATATGTACCTAAGTGTGACAGACAGGTGCATGAAGATAGTTAAGCTAAATATAACAACTGTACATGATATGTACAGGCTAATATGCACAGTAGGAAATGTATAGTTAGTGGCATTACATAATTAATATTAAACACATTAAACAACATGTGAAACCTGGTACCAATATGAGAGCAAATATCCTACAAGTTAATTGCTGCTGCCACACCAACCTTATGGCATTCCCTGAGAAAGTATTCCCCAGCTTCCTGAAAGGTCACCAGGGTTGCACATGATCCAGCAGAGCCTGTAAGCATAGCCACTTGAACAGGATGCCTTTCCATTTCATTATACAGACTAATAGAAGATAGACAGAACACTGTTGCCAAGGCTGCTATTCACAGACAGCGAGTTGGCAATCAGTTCAAAATGCTGCAGCAAAAACTGCCAACCAAGCTCTAAGTACTTTGCTTTCCGCATTATAAAAGATATCATTAACAACTCAAGAGCACTTAAGCCGTCCTCTAATCAGCTTTACAGAGGCACTGGAATTTTCTGCTTAATTCTCACGATTATTATCTACTCTTTGCATCTGGAAATAGACACAGAATCCACTAGAATCATGTTTTCCAGTATCTGTACCAATTACCTTGCACTGTTCGAATCATCGTAGCTTCTGCACTGCTCCAACGATGGCAGGCATGACCTGCTTGGAGGACTGTCTTTAAAATTAACAGGAACCAATTTTGTATCAATTTGTGCAAAACTGTATCCAAATGGGGCTATTTTTGATGGCTGTCATGACTGACAGACTTTTTACATATTTTGACTTCACAAGCAACATGAACCAAGTTTGTATGTCTGGAACTGTACAAACATTATAGTTAGGCCTTCTGTGCTTATTTGTAGCTGTTTACGTGTTATATGTAAATTGTTTTTTTGGGGGGCTTTCACTTTTTATACACGGCATGAAATGGTTGTTTTTGGTTACTTTGTTTTTTTTCTGTCACAATATGTACAGTAACTTGGCAGTACTTGCACACTTCAACTGTACCTTCTTTCGTTTGCTGTCTTCCACAACAAATCCTTATGGACACGGGCACATTCTTCTGGGGTCTTTGTGTGTTCAGGCATTTTTTTACATTTCCCCACAATGTGCAATTCTGTTTTAAATTCCACTAGCGTGTAATCGTACTGTAATATATATTTACATCTTTAGAGCAAGAACATCTAGTTTGAAATCTCGCAAACATGTTACAATCCTCTAAATGGAAATGTAGGAATTTTCTGCCACTCAGTTTTGGGTGGGATTAAAGTATTCAGAATGAATCTATGCAAAATACAAGTCAGGAAGGAGGGAAAGGTTTTTTGTTTTTTTTCCACGGGGAAAGGGGTCAAGTCAACCTGAATTGAGTAACCATTTCCAATGTTTTCTGGTGTTTATTGAATATACACCAATTTAATTTTTTTTTGTATCGGGGGTTTTATCGTTTTTTTAATTGGTTAAAACCAAAAATCGGATTATTATAGTCATATAGGACTTTCAATTCTACAGTACTTTTATCATAAGAGTTTTATTTGACAATTTCTGGTCAAAGTCAAAGGTCAGAGTAATGGCACTGAATGGATTATGGAAAAGTCAATTTCATGCAAATGACTATACTGTCCTAAATGTCAAATGATTACACTGTCATTTTATTTAAAAACTTTTTTTTAATGCTATTCGATGAATTGAATACATTATTTATATTACCTTAAAAATTTCTGTAACATCACCCTTTGACCTTTTGATTGATTAATTCTATGAATATTCTAAGTACAAGTGGCTGAGTGGCTTTGAAGAGAAGGGGAGTGCGGGGCAGATATATTGTTGATGAACGAATCCAGTTGATGCTATGAATCCACAGAAAACTGTTGATTCGTCAATTAAACCAGTCAGAGCAATTCGGAATTTTATTACAAAACAATTATTACAACAATTAGTTAATTATAGTACAGTCGGCACCGCCTACCTGGGATACTGATAATCAGGCTTTCTGCTTAAATGGGATACAACTTTGGGAGACAGTTCTTCCCAATGCTATTTATGTTGTTTAACCTGGACGTCACTTTGTTTAATTGGGATACAGTATTTTCAAATGATGAACGGAGATCGCTTTACAGAGCAAGACAGGTTCACGTGAGTACGTGATTATGCTGTGACTTGCGTAAATTGCGTAAACCATGTTGAACTCTTGAAGGAGGAGTCTCCTGTATTTTCTCAGGCTGTTGTGGCAAAGAAAGTTGGCGTGTCAACTTCGCCGTTGCCTCGCCTTGTGATAAGATAGGATTTCATTCTTTTTCATTTTCATTTAATTTGGACAGCCGCTTATTCTGGATATTTTTACTACTCCCAAGGCGTTCTGATAAAACGGCGCCGATTGTGTTACACATTTCAAACGTAACACTTAGAAAAGGGCTTGTGATTTTAGTTTAGCATTTCACATTTCATACAGCTTTTGCATTTCTTAGCGTTATACATCCCCACGCGTTGCTACAACTGTTTAAATAACGTACCTGACAACTTTTTACACTTATAACTTTAAAGTCTCTCAAAGCTCTTGTTTTCAAAATGGCTGCTCTAGTGCACTGGGGTTTGAGATCTGTCCTCTAAATCACTGCAGGAACAGTGATTAAAAAAAAAAAAAAAAAACATAACAAGTGCTCTGGCTTTTCTGTTCCGTACCACACCATGGGTCGTTATTGCTGTTTTTGTTTTGTTTTTTAAATTTAGTGATCAACAATTATTTTATTATTATCTCCCAATCTGGCATATCCAATTATTTCTTTTCGCTCAGCTCATCGCTACCACCCCCGCGCTGACTTGGGAGCGGCGAAGACAAGCACACGCTGTCCTCCGAAGCGTGTGCCGTCAGCTGACCGCTTTTTTCACACTGCAGACCGTGCAGCCACCTCAGAGCTACAGCGTCAGAGGACAACACAACTATGGGCAGCTTACAGGCAAGCCTGCAGGCGCCCGGCCAGACTACAACGGTCGCTGGTGCATGGTGAGCTGAGGCCAATTGCTCGCTGCACCCTGGGAGCTCCCATCTACGGTCGGCAACAGAATAGCCTGGACTTGAACCGGCGACCTGATGATGAGCATCCTGCACTTCACTCATAGTGCCTTTACCAGATGCACCACTCGGGAGGCCCTATTGCTGTGTTACCTGTTTGACAATGTGGGCAAAAATCCTTACACTATAGGTGCACTAGTGCTGCCATTTTGAAAAGAGATTTGAAACAGACTTTAAAGTTATAAGTGTAAAAAGTTGTCAGGATGTTAACAATAAAAATACAATTTACAGGTATGTTATTTAAACAGTTGTAGCAACAAGTGGGGATGTTTAATGCTATATTTTTCGGAACTCTGCTACTTACTCTTTAACTGGTGTTTAAACAAGCTTACAGCCCATTTTGTCTGAGTAATTCCCAAATACCGATTTGCTAGCAATGATATTTAGATCAATAACCTAACTCTCCGTTCCTGGTTCACATTCTTTTGTTTTTTGCATTTTTATTTTTCTAATGCCACTTTCATGTTCTACACATAAAACACAGTCCTCCCTACTATCTTCACTTACAACAGACACTTTTGTCTGTGTATTTGGGATTTCAAACTCAAACTCATGACAACATTCCCTTAATATGAGATAAACATGTTAACTGTTTGAAATAAGGGTAACAAAGGAGCACAAAACAAATCCAATAACAAATCAACAATCAATTGAATCTCATTATCAAACAAGTAATCAATTAGGAAGAACTGTTTTCAGTGGCATAACACACTGAGAGTGTTGAATTGGTGTTGAAACTTTGAGTTGCTTATCCCTCACTTATACCTTAACTTTCTAAAACAAACAGATTCCCTTACCTCTGTTGGTGTTTGAGGAGTCTTTTTCTCAGACTTCTGCAAATCCTTGCTTCCTCTTCTTTTTAGTGATAACTAAAAATAATAAGAAGAAAATATATATTTGTAGTATTTAAAAATACATCTCATTAGCTTGACTAATTGAATAGAGCCAAGATGTTATAACTGTATTTAAAGCTGGTGAACTGGTACCTCAACAAGGTAAGACTTAATACCATAATCCCAGATATTGGTTTTTGTTTGTATTACCATTTGCTAGGTTTTTTGTAGGTATATACATTGCATTAAGGCATTACATTGGTTCATTGCCAATTAGATGTCAGACTGCAAAAAACACTTATACAGCACAGCTTTTTTTAGAAGGGGAGGTTAAAAATACAAATATAGAATGTATAATTTAAAATAATTAACAAAATTATTCCAGTGGATCCTTTCCTTCTGCGTACAGTACGGGAAATAGTACGAGATTCGTTCACCAATTTTATTGTTTATAAATGCTAAAAAAGATACCATTAGAAATCAAATACACCTTTAACATAAAATGTGCTTCTTTCATATAGGAGAGTGTAAGATCTACAAAGTGATGGTAATAGATTAGGGAATACGTTAAGCATGGTAAATCATGATCTAAGCAGAAAAAAATATGATGATTGGGAACACACACAATAGGATATTAAACAGATACAGAATACGGTGGACCATATAAAGTCATGTGGTAAATGTATGAAATGTGTGGCTCTTCCAAATACAAAACAATCTCTGAAACCTTGTGCTGTAAACATGCCTTCACTTCTCAAAATACACTTTCTAACAGTTCTTCTGCTACAGGCAGCAAAAACAGAACAACAAATGAAACCAGTCAGTTTCGACAATACTTTTTTTTTTAAATTCAGGATCTCTGCAAGCCTGTGAATCATTATGTCAGTACAATAGAGGGTGTCCCACTTGAAAGTAGCCCGTAAGTTAGATGTTGGCATTCAGTCCATGTCCAGTTGGAAGTGACATTCCTGTATAAACCGAGTTTGTAATAATGATGTTTCTTGTACATGTCTGTGCCTGCTCCATCATGTGATTATTTATTAATTATTTATTTGTATGTTGTAATACTTACTGGGCTAGTTTCAGTGGGACAGCCTGTATTACCAATGCTGTTGCAAAGTGGATAGCTACCGACTTTGAATTTTATTTCAATGACCACATTTATTTATTTATTTATTTATTTATTTAAATGGCAATTAACAACAGTTTATGAGTATATTGGATACTCTTTTAAAGGAAAGTGATATGAAAATATACAGTTTAATTTGAAATGCAGTAAGGTGAGTAATAAACAGACTCTGTCGTGATTGAGCAGTTGGTCCAAACAATTTAACAGCAAATGCTGGAGTTTTTCTGTATAATATAAAACCATGAAGAGGGGCCAACATGAATACAGAAATAAGAAAACAGGATTTTTATGATGGGCTGTTTTTTTGGATTATGATAATAATAATTATATTAATAATAATACCAGTAATAAAACAAATTTGAATGAGATGAATGCAGTAATTGTATCAATTAAATGTGCGATTAAAACCAAGATCAACTGAGATTAAAAATTTTAATTGTGAGAAATTGCAATTTTTGAGACAGAAGTGTTCACGTGAAGTGCACAATCGGGTCTGTGACTGTTCACTTAAAGTTAATTTATTTCGATTTTACAACATTGCGTAATTGTTTTTATTTGTTAAAAAAATGAAGCTTCAATAAAACATTCTTTGATTTTTTTGGAAAGAAACTAAAAGTCTCTGAGTTCAGTAAGTACCAGTTTGGAGTCTGAAGACATAGAGTATTCTGAAAGCGGTTTTGATGGCTGTGAATCGATGGATGAGGTTGGAAATAACCCACAATTTCATTCAGATACTGGAGACATCAGCTAATCTAAACTTGTGACCTGATATTTAGAACCAGAAAAAGTGGGAAGAATTTAAGAAGTACCCCTGGTTGGACTGCAAGGACAGAAATTTTGGGGAGTGCGCGTTAATATTTTAATGTTGAGCACTGCCTTTGAGATTTAAAAAAAACCAACATGCGTTTGTTGTGTGCTCCAGCAATTTCAGTGAGTCAGTGGTGTCCAGTTATTGTGACAAATGAGCATTGTGTTAGTCTCAATGCAGAATAGTTGTTGTTGGTTTGCTGAATGCACGGCCATTGTGCAGTGGATACTTGCAATATGGATTTTATGGATTATCATAGTCTGAAAAAGACTGTATAACTTTAGTGTTTATTTTTAAAAGATGGCCTGGTATGATGCACTTTTTCACAATACAAAAGAGAGTTAGGTAATACTTGTGTCGCTGCTAGTTTAGCGTGTGTTGTGAATAAATCATGCCAGCTCGATCATAAATCCTCCAGAAACAGGGCCGGTGTCACGAAATAAGTCTGCCCCCACAACAAAACCTGGACGCCTGAGTGCCGTTTTCAATTGCATCCCTCTGTCTCTGGTCATTCAATGGACATCCACAATTGACGTAGCAGGTAACAAAACCCCCTGCAGAGTGCTGAATAACAACTATTTGGATGGGGGGGGGGGGGGCATTGGTTTATTTATTATTTTGGGAGAGGGCTTTTCCAGAGTTCTGACATTTATATTGTGTGCATTTTGTTTGCCTTGGAGACTCTTCTTTAGTCTGTGCTGTTTACAAAACTAAAATCATTCTTAAAACAGTGTTGTAACCGTCCCTGTGGAACTAAGTGCCAGAAATGCATTTTAATGGCTTTCAATTTTGCGCCTAATGTCCTCCAAACCCAATAAAAAAAAACGGAAACAATGGTCAACCTAAGTTGCACCACTGCTGCCAGTGTAATATGTGGGTGTATGTGGGGAATATTGGGTTGACAGGGAGGGGGGTTAAATTCCTCCCTACCAGAGAGCACGTGGGAATGTGGCTGGGGCCATAATGGAATGATTAATGGTTAATGAGGCTCCAGCCACAGGTCTATAAAACGGGTAATCACAGGTGTTAGTGATGATTAATGATGGTGAAGGTAGTGTACTGTGCTGTGTGTGTTTGTTTGTTGTTTTGTATTTTTAAAAGTGCACTACTATTTTTAAAAATGATACCCTGTCACATGGATCCTGAAATAATATTATTAATTTTAAACTATAGAAGGGTTATAGTTGCAACTGACAAAGCTTCAAAAAAATTAAAAGTACCCACTGCCCTCTACCAATATTACACGGGTGCCCTGAATTCAGAGCACTGGAACACATTGATACTGGCTCTGAAGCTAGTTCTGTTCTTCTGTAAAATTAACAAGGGAGGCTATTTGCAGCATTGCAGCACCTCCCAGCACACCATTAGAATATATCTGCTGTGCCCAGTGAAATAAAATAGGCCAAGCTGAGGAGCTTATGATTCATTAAAATGCAAAATGCAGGAAAGGAACATGTGTGCGCTTTTCAAAACAGTGTTTGTACCTATAACTAGTGATGTTTAGAGGTGTGTTTCCTTGTTCCCAATTTCACACAGTGGTAATGATCTTTCCAATCCCATAATACTGTATGTTTTTGTTTCCTTATGTAGTGTCAAACTCCTGTTGTCTTCCTACTCAAAGCTCAAACTACATATATTGACTACACAATAAAACCACAAAAAAGAATAAAACAACACCGCGATGGAAGGCCATTGAAACATGCTACCATAAAATCAAATAAAGAGTGAGGAAACAGCCATCCCTCTGTCATGACCACATCCCCAAACATCAAGGCCAGAGTAAACAAGTGTGTTTTAGTTTGAACCTGAACACAGGAAGGAAACAGCTAGGTCTAATATATTTATAATAATCTATAATATATATTTAGGCAGTGAATTCCAAAGAGTCGGTGCTAAACAGCCAAAAGACGGGCCACCAAAAGTAGCTTGTTTGAAATCTTGGCACAACAAAGCTGGTGTGAATTGCTTACCTCTTTTGCTTTCTCCAGTTCGTTCTGCAGAGCTTGCTTGGTGATCTCCACCTCAATGAGCTGCTGTCGTAGCTTTTCGTTCTCCTCCTCCGTTTTTGCTCGCTTCTCCTCTACGTTCTCCAGTTCATGATGAAGTCTCACTGACACGTCTTTTGCCACCTGGCAAAACGATTCACTGTTACTTTGAGACACTTGCATTACAAGATAATTAATTCATTTAATAATGTCCATTAATTATGAAAGCTATGACCACACAATATAATGTATATTTCAATGATTATTGAGAAGCATATAAAAAGTTTTTTTTTCTGTGAGTAATAAGTCTTCTGCAGTATTTGTGGTTACTAAAGTCATGATATAAAATCTGGTTAGCACTTTTAACAATTACAAGTAGTCACTAATTATTATAAGAGATTACCAAATCAGTCTGCATTATTTAATTATATTATCCTGTCCTTACAGAAACCCTAACTAAAACATCAACATAGGAAATCACCCCTCTAATAATACTTTATCAATCACAGCATAAGAAATATTTCCTTAATAAACAATGACGAGAATGTGATATAAATATATAGGGTTAGATTTATCAAGCCATATAAAAACATATAAAGTTACTACTTAAGTAACATGAACAGATTTTTTTTTTCCATCAAAAATGGTGCAAATGGCATTTTGGTTTAAAGACTTTCTGACTCGTTACAGTATTATTGTGTTAATAACATTTTATTTAAAGAGGACTCTTTGTGCTTCAGTTTAAAACAAAGGGCATTTCATATTATATGCTGACTGTTACTGTAAGTTGTACAAATCCAAGCAACATGAGACAGTTATGGTCATTAATTTAATTGCTACAAGTTTATGGGAAACACATTCAGAATGAAATGGGATAGGGTGAGAAGTTCACCTTTTTTTAAACTGTACTGAATGTATACAATACATTTGTTTGGATGTCAAGTAGAAATATGACTTTATCTTGGTTTGGAGTTCGAAGTGGAAAACTAAAATGGTAGTACCCTATCCTTAACCCTCCCCTAAACTTTGGTTCGCATTTCTACTTGGGATTCTAACACCCAAGCTGATAGGGTCAAGTTTCTACCACTTTTTTTGTTTGTTTTTAGTGTTTCCTGGGAGACAAAAAGTCAACATAGGGGGTTGCAAGGCACTAAATATGCATTGTATGATTTCTGGATCCATCCTGATAAGTTAACCTTTTTTAAAAAAAAAAACAAAACAAAACAAAAACGTTTATTGTAGCTCTGTTTGTTTTTCTTTTTTTTATTGCATTTGATGGTAGGTTGATAGACTGAATGTCCATGAAGGTAAGAATGAAAGAAATACAGTGATTTTAGCAATGGAGCTGTCATGGCAATACCATAGTTTAGTTCTATCCTAGGGTTTTTTTAGAGGTCTCTAAATCTTGAGTGCTTTAATAGGGTTTATAGATATTTTAGACAGGTTTGGAGAACCAGTCCAGCAACCCAGGCCAGACCCTTAAAAACGTTTTAAATACTAATCTACATAGTTTCCTCTTTCTCTCTCTTTCTATAAACGTAAGGCCAATAATATATATATATATATATATATATATATATATATATATATATATATATATATATATATATATATATATATATATATATATATATATATATATTTCTCTCTTCTGCCTAATTCCAAATCTTAAGGTTTTTGTAAAACAAAACAAAAAACAGGTGTTTACAAATCAGACCACATACTGGGTTTGTAGGTCGACTTTACCTTGAGGTCTTGTTCCAGACTTCTCACCAGCTCGGTGTCGATCTCCCCGGTCTCAGCGTATCTCAGCCGCTTTCTCTCTGCCTTCCGCAGGCGGTACTGCAATATTCGACAGTTTTTGTTGGCTCTCTCCAGCTCCCGACGCATATCCTGCAGCTGGCAAGCATCTTCTTCGTAAAAACTGTCCCTCATCTCATCCATTTCTGTCCGCATCTCGTCAATTTCGCTCTATGTCAAGGTGAAAACACGAGTATCTACGTTTAATTCGGCATACAGTATATACGTATTAATACAAACAGGTTTTAAGAAATAAAACGTTCACAGTCATTATTGTAGAAAAAAACATAATATAAACTTTGCTTAAAATCAAACAAAATCAAATAAAAACCAATACACAATTACCCAATAAGAAATACAGTATGTGTTTGTGCATTGTCATTTTGTCATTGCACAGTCGCAACTACAACTATAATAATAATAATAATAATAATAATAATAATAATAATAATAATAATAATAATAATAATAATAATAATCCCCATTTGATATAATATACGCTGGGAAAACTGTTTTACACAACACATGCTAAATCCATACCTTGAGATCTTCATTTTCGTCTATCAGTCTCTCTATTTCATTTTGTATGTTCTGATCTTGCTGTGTCACAGTCTCCATATTGATCCTTTCAGCAGGCACCTCCGATTGCGAGTCTGTTTCTTGGGTATTTGCTGTTTTGGTGTGCATTTTACCACATTTCTTTAGCCTTTTGTTGATGTGAAATTGGATTAATTCAGACTGCAGACATCCTTCTTTCCCAAAGCCAGGCCCACATCTTACAGAAGTCGTACTATTCTGCTTGCTGCTGTTGGACGCTTCGCCTCCGCCCTTCTGTTGGTTTTTCAGTTTCCCTTTCGACGATTTGGACGCGCTGCCGGGCTGGTCAGAAACGACGCGATAATAATCCCCTTTTATAGATGTTATATCCGTGCCCCGGGTTTCAGGTACTTGGCTGTTTCTCTCTTCGGTTTTCTTTCCTGCCTCCGCCCTGTCCGTATTTGAAGCGTTAGTTTCTTCAGCACCACCCGGATGAACAGCGACCACACCTCTGCTAGTCAGCTGTTTATCTTTGCTGTTGGCTACAGATCCCTGGACAGAACCGCGGGTATGTTTTAGGCCCTGTTTGGGTGCATTGCTTCTAGCAGATGCTGTGGTTTTAGAGGCGAATCTCGTGGTACCATCCCTGAATCTAGCCGGAGACGAAGCTCGCTGTTGTTTTCTGTTGCTATTGTCTAGCTGCAGAGAATCAGCAGCGCCGCTTGCGGCAGGGTTCATGATGTCATCGGAGAACACTCAGTATTTGAAAATCACCCATACCCTGTAACTCATCTGAAACAAAACCAACTCCATTAAAATCCAGTTTAAATATTAAATGGATAATATGTCAGTGCGTTATCATACTTGCAGACATATATGAGCAATTCCTTCGATAAACTATCTATGTAGAAACATTAAAAAAAAAAAAAAAAAAAAAAAAAAACAACTGAGATATAATGCCAGTTGTAGTTAAGACCTGGATAGACTCCATTGGTAACATCATTCTTTGAAAAGAATACAACGAGGCACCTTCCTACTATATATCAAAATGATGTGTCGCAACATTATTTTAAGCACAAATATCGTTTTATTTTTAATCTCAAACTAATTGTGGACAAAAATCATTACAATGTTTAATCATACACATTGTGTTGATGGTTTTGTATTCCCACACTTCTTTAGACTGTTGCTAAATAATTATACATCAGTCTAAAATACTTTGTAGCTTAATTAAAAGGGATGCTAAGCAAGGTTTTAAAGTACATTGGCTTACCCCTTAAGCAATGTCACCACTGGCCCACTTTTGTTCTGTAAACTATATTTTGGCTCTTTGCTTGCATTCTATAATTCAATAGATGTAAAAACACTGAAAACGAAAAGTTCCTGCACTTTCCTGATACCTTATCACCTCGTGTGGTGTAATTCAAATTCCATGCAATAGTCTAGCTGCAATCTAAACACGTGACCAAAAGCAAAGAAGGTGGCATCTGTTTATTTATAGCACTTTATTTGAAATATTTTCATATTCAGAATTAATGTAAAAAAAAATTCTAACAGTATTAATGTTAATAAAGGTAATAAAGTGTAAAACCGGTAAATGTGACTGTTAAATATATATATATATATATATATATATATATATATATATATATATATATATATATATAGTCAGAATGAAAGGGATGATCTGTGGGGACAGATAAAGAAAGGCTTAGCACTAGAAAATAAAAACAACCTCATACAAAGCATAATACAATAGAAGGAATTAATAAAACAAGTCATGACCTTCTTGTCTGGGTTTAGACAGGAATCGTATAATTTATGCCTTATATTTAATGAATGACGCTCACTATTACCGATGTGACTTGTGTGCTTTAGGCACAGGTGTTCATTAGTGGTGGCTGTATTCTCATTTTCATAACCCCGTCTGTTGCGACAGGTTACTACTTTCTGCTACCCCAATTTGGGTCATGTGCTTTATTACTTTATTCCTTTGTTTGAAGAAGCCCGATGGCTACGGGTAATTCATCAATAATACAAAGGATCGATCAAAATTACAATCGATCACAGTCAAGCATGCATTATGGTTGCCACACACAATGTTTAAAAAATACAGACACATACACAGACATGCACTTAAGAACGAGACAACACATTTTACATTATTGGAACAGCTGTTAGCCCATGTAACAAATTGATACATCAAAGAAGGGCTTATTTTCTTTTATCTTAAATCCCTGCGCTCTGCGACCACGTGATGCACATAACCTGACGTCCGTTTTTTTTCCATGTAGAGGCTTTAAAGCAAAAAAACAAACAAAAAAAAAAAAAACAGCGTTCAAAATAACTTGCAAATATTTATCACTGTGGGTTGTTACAAATAATTTTTTTTAGGCTTTGCATTTTTTTTTTTACTTTCTCATTCTTTCTCATAAAACGTTTAACTTAAAATTAAAAATAACCTCTGCAACTTTCTTATACATACATTTACGTCACCTTTGTAGCGATTAATACGATTAGTTTATTATTTGTTATTACGTTTCTGAATGCGATTACTTACCCGTTTTCTCCCAGTACAGTTGTGACAGGATGTAGAAAATAAGATGCTGACACAGGGTACCAGGCGCTGCATGGCCACCACTAAACAGATGCTAATATTCATGACGTCATAGTGGGCGTAAATTGGAAAGAGAACAAGAGGATGTGCCCCTTGGCAGTTTAGAATGCTCCAGCCTGTGAACAGGTCTTTGCGTTTTATTACAGTTGCTGCAGATAAATTATCCCAGCTAGCATATGGCTGGTGGTCAGTTTTGCACAAAAGGAGGCACCCATCTCGATGGCTGCAGCTGTACAAATCAAATAACCCAGGCTTAAATCTAATCCGACCTGTGTCCCAAATGGTAACCACCCACTTTGGAAAAAACATAGTCCCCTGAGACTGTTAGTGTGATTTCAGTGCAGCTGAATAACAGCAATACAATTTAATTGTGAAACTGGCTAATTGATTGTGGGATGGCTATCTGTATAACAGAGAAACTGCCTGGAGACCGCACCCTAGCTAGTTAGATTAGAAAAAGACTGAGGGCAGCAAGTGCTCAGTCTCTGCACCATGATAGCATAGCTAGGGTGCATCTTTATTTTGTATTTGGTTTATTTTGTTTTCTGTGTTTAATACAAGTGTACAAAAAATGCTTTAAACTGCAATCTCCTGTCTCCTGTGTTTACTGCTTACCTTGACTGCAGCTCTGCCCTTCCACAGTCTTTAATCATGCCCTGCAGTCTAAAGATCTTGGCTTACTGGTGGAACACAGGCTTACACCATCTACCCAGGGCACATGTACCAAACTATGCTCCTGAAATCTGGAACTCAATTCTAAAACCTACTTGAGACTTCTGTACAGAATTAACTAGAGACTTATTTTTTCAGCTTGGCCTCTGCAATGGTGTATTTGAATGTTACAGTAGAGGTTTGTATTTATCTGAACATTTAAATTACTGTAGTTATGTTTTTCCATGTGATTTGAGCTATAAGTGACACATTGTTGTTGTTGTTATTGCTGTTGTCTTGGCACCACCCCAGCTCATGCTTTGCCATGTCTTGAAGTCTTGCTGGCTCCCTCTGATGTGTCCTACAATTCTCTGATAACCCCCTAATCCCACATCACACAATGGTTGAACCATGGGTGCACTGACAAGATCTTTGCATCCAATCTCCACAAACCCCCTTCCTTTATTCTGCAACAATATCTGCATTTTAGACATTTTCTTTTTCATAGATCTATTGGAAGATGACTTAAGATTTGACTACACAGTTAACGACTAAGGAAAGGAAACGGATATGAGAAAGGAGAGTACTTTGCAAAGGGCTAGCTCAAGATCTGCAGTTAGCAAAGACATGGAGCTCCAGGTTTGTGTCTGTGGCTGGAGCAAAGTGACAACAGTTAGGGGTTTGAAGATTCATTGAGGGAGAATGAAATGCTTGAGGGAGAAGGTGACAAGGCCTCACATTGATCAGTACTTTCTACAAAGTCAGTCAAGTCAGTCGAATGAATTCCAGTGACAGTTCACAGGATATCAGCACCCCTGTCATAGATGAGAGGAGGACTTGCATGAACACAACTAGTGATGAACCTAATGATCCTTGTGAACCTGGTCAGATTCTGAGAAAACAGCGTGGGACACAGTAAACACGGATCTCTGTTTTATTTTGCATTGGAAAGGTTAGGTGGAACAATTGAAAAGAAACTGGATAAATTTGGGAATACCATCTACGCATATGGAAGCGAGAGGTTTGGAGTTGAAAAAAAGAAAGGAGAAAGTACAAACTATTCCTGTAAAGTCTAGACGGCAGCAGGAGATTGAGAGCTTAGGAGGCAGCTGAGGAAGCAATGGAGGAGAGCAGAACAAAGTCAGAAGGAGGCACTCAATCTATTACAAAAGGGTCATAAAAGATAAGCTTGCAACAATGTGCAGAGCTAAGTGCCTACAGAAACGCTGCAAAAAGAACTAACTTTTATAAAGACCCATTCAAATTTGCAAAGAAGTTATTCACCAGGGAGAAAAATGGCACACTAAAAGCAAGAAGGTCTGAGCTGGAGAGATATCTTGAGGAAACACACACAGATTAAAAAAGGCAGGAGCCTATGTCGATTCCTTCAGACATCCCACCTATCAATCCACCAGAATACTAAATGGAGGACTGTGCAACTAAGTGGAAAGAAGTGGAGCAAGCTGTGAAAAAGGCAAGGGCGTCATCATATCCAGGGCCTAATGGAGTTCCATACAGAGTGTACAAGAGTGCCCCTGGTGTTCTAAGAATCTTGTGGAAATTGATGAAAGTAACATGGGGAAAACAGGTTGTACCAAGAGCATGACGCTGAGCAGGTGCGGTCTATATACACAAAGAAAAAGATTTCCCTGTTAAACGTGGAAGGCAAGATTTTCTTCAGCATTGTTGCACAGAGATTGTCAGAAAGCCGGTATTCCAGGTTTCCCAAGATGCTTAGAGCACATCAGTGTGATCTGGCATCAAATTCAAACAGCTAAAAAGGAGAGGAATGAGCCCCATGTGACATTCCTGGATTTAGCTAATGCATACTGTTCAGTATCACGAGCTTCTTTGGGCAGCATTTGATTTTTTCAGTGCACCGAGGACAATAACAAACTTAGTGAAGGCCTACTTCAGAGATTTGAAATTTTGTTTTTCAACGTCACAATTCACCACTACATGGCAATGTCTAGAAACTGGAATAATGACAGGATGCACCATTTCTCCACTGGCTTTTACCATGGCAATGGAAGTAATTAGTAGGGTGTCAAAATGGGTAGTGTGAGAAGAACACTTGGCTCTGGAATGTGACTGCCACCAATTAGAGCATACATGGATGACATGACAATCATGACTACAGCATAGCCTGCACTAATCAGTTATTGGGCAGACTAATCAATATGCAATTCAAGCCCACTAACTCAAGGATCATCTCTATAATTAAAAGTAAAGTAGTGGATAAGAGGTTCTACATGAATGGCAAGGCAATACCAACAGTGTCTGAGAATCCTGTGAAAAGTCTTGGGAGATGGTATGATGGGGACCTAAAGTGAGACAAAAAGCAGTGCAAGGGTTGAAGAGCATAGTCAGCAGCGCTTTACCAGTCAAACTCTGGTGCTTTCAGTTTGGTCTACTGCCAAGTCTTCTGTGGCCACTCACTGTGTATGAGGTTTCCTTGACAACAGTAGAGAAGCTAGAAGCGTTAATCAGTTCATACGTCAGGAAATGATTAGGGGTTCCACGCTGCCTCAGCAGAGTGGGGCTGTATGGTAAAGGGATACTGCAGCTGCCAGTCTCAGCTCTAACTGAAGAGTTTAAGTGCGCCATGGTATGACTGGAAATGACATTGGTAGAGTCACCCGACGAGTATATTGTAGTTTCTTTGATTACATGATGTGAAATAATACATTTTTTAAATTATTTCTCAATCCTAAAATTCTAGGTGATGCAAAACTTTGGCCATAGCTGTATACACTAGGTGTATAATCTTGCCAGCTTTACCCAGCAACATGGACGCTGTATCCTGGCAGTGTTCCAGTTATCCTATAATTGCATATCCTGCATTGCTCTTCATTCTCCACCTTGAGGAATTGTCAGCCTTTCCTTTACACAACCTTACCATCTTTTTAAAAAATAACAAATTCATATATAAATACATTTACTAAATATTTCATCACAAAATATGTCTCAGTAGGGCTGTTATGGTTTTATGTGTTAAAGTGAGTATTTATAGGTGTGGCATTTTAATAAAACAGAGCTTACCTTTGTTTTGTTTAACATTCATATTACTTTTGAATACTCTTTATGCTCATATATGAAATGTTAGCATCTCTCCTCAAAAATTATAAACAAAATATCCCCATCAAACATGGCTGGGCATGTTTCTTACTCTGACGTAATATTTTCCTGACCCAAGCTAAGCCACAGTAGTCATCGCAATATCATATTATTATTACTACACAGGCAAGTTGCTAAACCTTAACATTTATTCAAGAAGTTCCGGCAGGTCATCAAATTATTATTTGCACGTTAAAATACATCAACATAATATCCAGATTTAGTATTTAAATAATGTTTAGACGCAGGCGCTGCAGAAGGCTTTTGTGTGACTGAAGGTATGCTTAGCCTGTCTGTCTGTCGATAATCTCTATGCTTAAAATAATTAGCAATCCTAAAATTGCATATGCAAGCTTAAAGAAAGTATTGGGAATATTAAACAAAACAAAGGTAAGTTCTGTTTTGTTAAACTTCCACACCTATAAGTATTCACTTTAAGCAGGATATTGTTCTTTTAAATATGGTCCATAGTTCACATATACTTTTTAGTTAACTATGCCCAGCTATTAATGGCTCCAAGCAGAGGTCTGGACCAATTTATGGGGTTGACTTGACCTATTTCTATTTCACAGATTTACTTTCAATGCAATACGTTTGTATCCTACTCTCTAACTGTAAAACCGTTTATCCATAATGGATGACCGGTTCTATTCCTGTAGTGGGAACACATTGAAAACATTGTGGACAGATAAACAGACAAACTCTGCCTCGCTTCACCGAAATGTGTGGGGGCTTGAAAAAGGCTTGCATATTAAACAGATGACACACCAAGGTGTTTTCCATTAGCCAATTCTGTATAAATGGGTAATTGTATGTAAAAACAATGTGTAAAAAATAATGTGATATCTAACAGTTGTAAGTTGCCCTGGATGAGGGTGTCTGCTAAGAAATAAATAAATAATAATAATAATAATAATAATAATAATAATAATAATAATAATAATAATAATAATTCCATTGAAAAGAAGTAGTGGTATTAACTTTATGAATATCCAAATGTTTTATATTAAAGCCATTATAAGGAAGATAACAGGCCATTGGTGATCTCTATGATATGTTTATTTTAATACTTTATGTGTAGGGTGTTTTATAGAGATGTCATAATAAGAGACATTCTACACATGACCTATTTATTTATTACAGTATAAATCACAACATTATATTGGACTAAAGAGGTTTTTTTTTTTTTTTTTTACTTGAGAATTGTACAGTACATTTTATGCACAGGATGGCACCTGTACACATGATAAGATGTACTGCAATAATGACAAATCCTTAATTTCTCATACATGGTTTATAATCATATTAATGTGATTAAATTGTGAATCATTTAAACATGTCTTAGCGTATGTTTAATTAAAATGTGCCACAGGCTCCAAAAAAGAAGTACACCCTTCCGGAATCTGCACTGGCATGCCAGATGGCACTGTTATTAGGATGACTTGTTGGATGAATAGTTTGGGTGGGAAACTTTAATCATCGCTCCAAAATCAGGTTAAGCCAACAGTACATCTAATATTTTAGAGCAATATTTTATAATTTAATGTAATAACATACAGTACTAGCCTTTCCTTTTATTGATTTCAAACCACAAGCATCCAGTTGTATTAATCAAAAGGACCATCTAAGTCTGCATGTTTCATTTTATATGTCACACTATATGTTCTTAAACTAATTTACAGCTGCGTTTGCCCTTATAGGTATTTGGCATGTTTCATAAAGTGACCAGCATTATTTTACCTTTGGGTAAGTCTCTGAGCAAGCCTGAGCAAGGTAGAATTTCTGTCATGTATGAAAATGGCCAATAAGGATGCTTTATGGAAGTGCACCAGTGATTTCTTCTCTCAGGAAACAGTAAGTTTGTTGACATTTGCAACAGAAAATATCTAAAACTATTTCGGGGGGGGGAATTACCAGTGCGCACCCCTATTGGTCCTTGCTCTGACTTGCTCATAGACAGCCCCAGTATTAAAATGTGCTGGGGACATCACTAAGTATGCCAAATACAGGGTATAACGTATTCATGTAATGAAATTACCTTAACGTGTTGATGGTGGCTGTTTGTTCCAACAAGTGTGGCAGACTTCTTCATGTACAGTAACGTATGTGGCTGTATCATACTTTACCTAAGCAGAAAATTACTTGGATTTAGTCAGCCTAGTTAGAAAACATGGGTTTAGCTTAAAAAACGCATCACTGAGCAGTCAACTAGAGATCAGACCTGTAGAGTCGTTCATTGAACTCTAATACTTTTTTTTTTGGTTGTTTTGGGTTTTTTTTTTTGTTTGTTTGTTTTTTTTTTGCTGCTAACTATATTTTTATACAGTTAATTCATTAAACTTGAAATTATTGTAGAACTGTATTTTGGAGAATTGAGACCTCTTGTGGCTAAACTGAAGAAAAAAACAAAAAAACAAATGTATTAAGATTTCACTCCAAAAAGGGAATCAAAATACCCTCTTGTGAGTTACACATATAAACTTGAGCTATTTTGAGACATATATTCTTTCAAATTGTTAAAAATGTATTTTTCTACAGTATTAATTAAAAAATATGTGAGGGAAACCATTTAGAAATCCAAAGCAATGCTTTCAAAAATATTTTCTGATTCAAATTAATTAACAAATGTAGCTGACTGGTAGATTTTTCATGTAAAATGTTACCAGCATCCACTGATCCCCTTTAAGATGTAACTGTACATTTTCTTTCAAAAGGACCAATGAAGATGTGTTCCTGCATAATTGTGTCTCTTAAATGCTGAATTTAGAGCGAGCATTATAGCTGTGACATAGGCAAAATAAAAAATATTTTAAGGCTTGATAAAAAAATAAAAATAAATAAAAAAAACACGACATTTACTGCATAAATCATATTCTAAAAACGGATTATTAGAATAGAAGTGATGTATAACAGATTTACCCAAAGCTTATTAGTGTGTTTTATTGTTCTGAAGAGCCTACAACCAAATTGTTTTTAAATAAGCTTTATCACTCAAAAATCTTGCGTCAGGGGCCTTTTTTTTTTTAGGAAAAAAAAAAACAACTCCCAACACTTATTTCTGTTGTAACTGGAAAGTTGAACAAAAGTGTGTATGCAATTCTGCAAAGTTAAATATCATATATAAATTTTAAACACAAGACACAAATCACAAATTGTCACTTATTAGCGTGCCTTCAGATCATTGGACAGTGGCCGAAAAGGTACTGTAGCGATCTCAGAAATGAAGGATGCGAAACAGGAATTCAGGGGGCCTGAACTCTAATTTTATTACTGTGTTCACAGAGCTAGTTACCAGGCAACCGAGCGCCGCGCTGTTGCCACAAGCTGCACCCATGCTCCAGTCCCTTTTCTCCAATAGCTATCTGACTGCTATCAGCTGCAGCCACGCGCTCTTGTCTCTCTCTACCTCAACACCGTTCTGCTCGTCTCTGTAGGTTGGATTCAAAGAGTGAACACTCCCCCTGCTTCTCCTTATGAGGAGATGACATCCTCTCTCCAGCACCCCTTCCCTGCTGCTCTCTTATTCCATGACCCCTTTTGGGAGGGTGCTGCTGCGTAAACCCGGCCAGGATTGGCTCGCCAGCTCTGCCTTCGCTACAGTATTGTAGGTAATTTTGAGTAGTTTGGAGCCACATCTCTTCAAACTGATTTTTTTTTTTTTTTAATGAAAACAAATTATCCTTCGAAAGAACATATCTCCCAACAAATACATTATTATTTGTCAAGAATTATAGTTTGTATCTCCTGAAGAAAGACACACTTTCATACCAAACTGGTCATACATTCAAATTGGGCAATTATACCAACTATCTTTACCAGTCTTATTAAAGGTAAATTTTTTTCATTTTTCAATGAACCGTGTAATACTTTTCATATAACAAATTTACAATGTTCGTAAATTTAGGAGTTCACAAGAATATTCCTAATTTTAATACGTGTTAAGTCTTTGTGATATAAATTCCACAGTAAACCCCTTTTTTAAGCACAAAACCAACACACTACCTACATTTTCCACCATAGCGTGCTGATGCTTCTTGTTTGAATGGCAAACGTTTCCAAAACCAGGTCTTTTGAAATCCTATCATGCGTGACAGTCATCAAGTCTGCCATCCGACCATTGTGTTTACTCCAAACAGTAAACTGGCTTGCTGTCACAAGGCAGCTTCTTCTCAATCATGGGGTTTCAATGCAGGGCAATTTACACGTCAATTTACCCGACCTAAAACACCTGTGCACACCAAACATTCATTTTAAATAATAATAACACAACAAATACAAAATAATGCAAAATACACAGCGGGGGAAAGGGCGCTTGTATTATAGCACACAGGCGCAGGAACAACCGGCGCTACAGGTCCTACAGCACCTAGAGACACCAAAATAAAGCTTCTTCAGGTTTCAAAATGTGTCAGATCATGACTGCAATAGGGCTGCGGGAGAGGGATACGTCACCCAGTTCAGTGGCAGATACTTAGACAGACAGCCTTTCAGTTTTCAGGGCCTTTACTTTTGCTGTGTTTTTTCAGCACGAGAAGTAGATTACTTTTAATTACTTTTAAGACGGGAAATATACAGAGAACTTAGATAATTAAAGAATGGAACAATGAACACTTTAGAAGGCGATAATATTGTGGTTGAGGCAGCGACAATCTAAATTTCACCGCCACCAAAAAATAAAATAAAACAAGTCAACATATTAAATTATTCCTGCAGGAGCCACTCTGCACAGCAAAGCAAAAACACTGTCGCCCTAAGAAATGCTAATTAATAAATAAATAAATAAATAATAATAATAATAATAATAATAATAATAATAATAATAATAATAATAATAATAATAATAATAATAATAAGCATACACAAAGACAGAACTAACACAGTGAATGCTCGAAATACTGTTTTTTTTAAATATTCTTTATCAATACATTCTTTATCAATGTAAATGCTATATGTGGTAATTTTCTTTGTTTGTTTTACAAAACAAACATTTAATTTGTTTAGAAGTAAATTAAACGACTCACTACCCAACGTTCACATAACAAGCTCATTATTAGTAATAGTGGTTGTAGTCATGGTAGTGTTGTTATGGTTTTGGCAAACTTTAAATAACCAGTAGACTATACATATATAACCTGCTTCAATATCTGATGTAGTTTTAAAAAGATATAGGTACTTTGACAGTATGTTATTGTATTATAGAGAAAATAAAGGTATTGCAGCAAAGCAAAGGTATGGCTGTTTTTTCTGTTGTAAAAGCAGCCATTAACTGAACTTTATGCAAGTACATTTTGTGATAATTCTGTATTACAAAATGCATCAAGTAGACTATTAGTATTACATCTTACGTTGATATATCCACACCTGTTAAACCATCTTTCTGTTCCATGCCTTTTTTACGTTTTAAACCCCAAAATCTTGTACTTTTACGACGTGCTTAAAATTGAATTCATCTTGCAAAAGCTATAATTTCATTTAGATGTATGAAAATTAGCAGTGCTTAATTTGTACAAAGAGCACAAACAGAAATAGTAGTGTTATAAGTTGGTTGGCCGTGGTATATTTCTGTCAGTGGTGTTATAATTGGTGTTGCAACGGTAAGTATCATGTTTACCATAAATGAGTCTGTGTACAGTAATAGTGCTTAAAAACGACTATTTTAGTTTGTCTTTTTTTTTTTATATATAGCTCAATAAAATTCTGGCTTCAATGCCTGTGAATTTCTAATATATACACCATCGGTATTGCTTAACATTTACACAATGATGGCCGCACAAAAGATAAACTTTATAGTACTGTACATCTGACAGCGTATAGTATTTACCCAAAGTTTGATGACATAAAAACAACAACTGAGAAGTGCACTTACATGATCTAACCGCAATGTCATTGTGTAAAACACTTTTATAAAAGGGCTTGGATAAATTAAGTGCTGTGATTGGCTTAACAAGATCACATGACTGTGCGGTAAGACAATTCTTACTGCAGTCATGTGATCTTGTTAAGCTATGACATCATAGACCAACTTCCTTACCTGATCTATTAATATTATTACACCTTAATAGTAACAATTATCTAAACAGTGTCTGTAGGTAAAAATGTCAACATACAACTGAAACAGCTTTTAAATCACCCAACAAACAATGTTTTTTCATCTCTGTCACTAAGAATTACAGATAAAATGGCAAATATACTGTGGTATTTAGAAAGTGAACAGAACAAAGAAAACTCTAAGATAAGCAGTAGCTGTAACACTTTATTCAAAGGCCATCTGAGAAATCACCACGCAAGTCTCACTCAGCATGTATATATGCAGCAGCAGCATCTACTTATTAAACTAAATATCGCCTTATAAAACTGACAAGTGAAAAATTGTGCAGTGTTTAAATTAGACACAACAGATACATCTCACCACAAAAAATTGACCCGACCCAACAGCGAGAGAGGCAGCGTGGACCAGCGTGTCAAGTCAAGTTTAGTACGCTCGCTCCAACAGAGAAATAGCAAATAACATAGTCTTAAAGAGTTTTTTAAAGGAGAGGTTATTCTGTAATTTCTTTAATCTGTACAGAAATATGAATAATTGAATATAAAGTATATTTTTAACACTTTGTCTTTGCAGATGACTATGATTAGTATGAGAAAGCATTTTATGAAACGAAGGTGCTCAGAAGTAAATCACATGTTAATAAACTAAGTGAAGTCTAAGAAAAAGCAAAGAATGAATTGAATGAAGCAAGAAATAGCCTTTCACATGCAAATAATCAGATGAAAAATGCAATTAATAAGCTGTATAGTTTGAGTTTGTTTGAAAAATGTACTTTATTTTGCATTTTTGTTCCAGAAATAATTATATAGCTTGCAAAAGTAATGTTTTATTGCAATGTTTTATATATATATATATATATATAACTTACCTGCCATTTTTCTTTTCATTGTTAACCTCCTGACAACTTTTTACACTTACAACTTTAAAGTCTGTTTCAAAGGTCTTTTCAAAATGGCTGCTCTAGTGCACTGGGGGTTGAGATCTGTCCTCTAAATCACTGGAGGAAGAGCGCTTAAAAAACATATCGACAAGTGTTCAGACTTTTCTGTTCCATACCACGTGGATCATTATTGCTGTGTTACCTGTTTGACAATGTGGGCAATAATCCTTACACTGTCAGTGCACTAGAGCGGACATTTTATAAAGAGCTTAAGTTTGCTTTATTAGGCTGTGTAATTACTGACACTAATTTAAAACTGCCACTTTACAGATCCGATCAGTTCCAAGCACTTAAGGGCAATAAGAGTGTGATTTAGTGTACAATTCAGTTGGAGTGTTTCCCGTTACACAGGAACAATAAAGAGTTGTAACTTCGGGGGACTTTTCAAGGTGAAGAAAATGTATTGCAGGAACTAATATGCAACATATAATGGAACTGATGCACAGTTTGTTCTGTTAATATTATTAGAAATTTCACATTGATAGATTTTCTATGCTGTTTATTTAAAGTGTATTGCATTTTTTGATGGAGAGATCTGGATTCACTGTGGGTTTATAGCTGAAAAGCTTTAGAATATATATTTTCATATATATGACCCAAGTGACACTGACCTGGAGACATCCAGACCTCTCAGGTAGTCTAAGGACCTCTCACAGGGAAGACACTCCCAGAAGTTTGTGACTTACTAAAAAATGTGGTCAGCAGGATTATATATTTTGCAATAGTTTCGGTATTTATTTTGTTGTACGAGCATGTGTTTCTGCAAAACTTGAATTCCAGCAAGCACCATTTAGTACTGGCGTTGGGATCACCATTGATCTAAATGCAGAACTTAATTGCCATTGGTTGGTACTCAGTCGTGAAGGTGAGGGAAATCAACACATTCATGACGGGATTTATTTAATATCTGCCGAGAAATATTTCTTAAAGGCAATTACGAGTAAGAGTACATGTATCAGTACACCCGTAGTGTGTGTGAGTAAGTGTATTTGTGATTATGTGTACTTTTATCTTTAAAAGTAGGTATTTGGTCCATATTTAATTGAAACGTTGTTTAGATCCACCAATGTTTAGATCAATTGTCTTCACTGCAAAATCATTTGAGACCATGTGCGATATTACTGTGATTAGAAAGTGATGTTATAAAAAATGATGTTTCCTAAATGATGTTTTTTTTTTCAGTTATTTATATTCATCAGAAAAATACAAGGGTGGATTTAATAATATTGACTGTTTTATTTATTTATTTTAGTCTATACCAAGGTTGTAAATTATCGCTAACTCTGGGTTTTCTTTGGTTTTAAATGTAGTGTGTTCATCACAAAGGTTAAAAGCAAGGCGCATTTCATGTTACCCTTAGTTAATTGAACAGCACGCACACCTGATGGTTCAGATTACTCTCATGTGACTGTGCACAATTCATCATGCAATCAGTCTCCTCCTAAAGAATAGGTCTAATCCTATGTAAATGTTTTCTTTTTGAAGTACAAGCAGGTGTGTCCCAAAACAAATAATGCAAAGTAAACACCAAGAAGCAATCCCCAAGAAAAATTGAATTCTTTATTCTAGTACGGTTATAAATTGACTGATGATCCTTTCTTCAACAGAAAACATAATAAACCCACAAGGCTTTTGTTAACCACAGCAACATTGATAACTGCTTTTATAATACCATGGTAAAAGCAGGAGTGAAAGCATGGTAAAACACAGAGAAGAATTGTAAAATGTAGTAATGCCAAGTATATGCCATATATGTATATTTTTTATTATTATTTGTTTATTTAGCAGACACCTTTATCCTAGGCGACTTACAGATACTAGGTTGTGTGAAATATGCATAAGCTGCAGTCACTTACAACATCTCACCCAAAAGACGGAGCACGAGGAGGTTAGGTGACTTGCTGAGGGTCACACAGTGAGTCAGTGAGTGAGCTGGGATTTGAACCGGGGATCTCCTGGTTACAAACCTTTTTCTTTAACCACTTGAACACACAGCCTCCTATATAACAAAAGACTGTGCTGAACAGTACCCCAAAGACTGTGAGAAACTGTTTTGCAATATTGAGCGACCACTAGGCTAAAGCACAAGTGGTAGCGGAGTTTGAAAAAGAGACGCTGACAAAACATAAAACAGTGCCTAGTACCAGCCTCCATGCAAAGATAGTTGCGGGGTAAGAAAAAAAAGTTAGGAAGCTCATTTTAATTTAAAGTTTTTTAAACATAATTTAAAGAATGGTGGTACCTGTTGAAATGATAGAGGATAAAAACAGAAGTACTGCCTCCGGTAGCTACAATAAAACACATATGAGGGCTGTAACATCTGCAAATCTAAATGTGAAGGATATTATCACTCTTGCATGTTTTTTTCTCTGAGTGTGTGGGCTCCTATGCCGTTGCCCGGGTTGCACCAGCTATTCCTTCGCCACTGCTCCTCTCTAGGATCGTACGAAAACACAATACTTTTTTAATGGATTATGGATTATATTTCTCGGTTTAACATATCAATAATTTCTCTTTTTTAGATAGAAATCCAGAAGCTGCAAATGAAGTGCCCCGCTCTGAATAAGAATACCCAGGCAATGACCTGTGTCTTTAAATATGAAGGTTGTAATAGCATTTGACCCAACAGCTCAGTCAGTTGAGTGGATAAAGAATCACTTTCTGCCAGACTGCATGGAAGCTAAGTATCATGTAAGTAACTCATTCTGTCCACACCATCATTTATTTTGTATACCTTCAATGATTACTGGCACTATAATATGTTTTGGGATGTTATGGTGGAAATCTGCAGCAATAGTTTGAAGCTGTTCCTTGTAAAACATCAGGTAACAGTTTCAAACCGTCTTGGATACAGAAACACCTGCAAATCAAGCACAAAAGTGTGTGGTACAGATGGCAGTTGTTTAATAACAGTATATATACCTGATATAGCAGGCACCTGCTAGATAATTCACTGCAGTAAAGATTGGCATCCGGAGCTATAGAGGGTATGGTATTATTAATTACAAATGTATGTCTGTGTGTTCTGGATAGCATTATGGTTGCTTTCAACAAAGTCACAATGAATATAAGACCAAGCAGCTACTTTTTATACATTGTTTGTGATTTTATTTAAAGTGTATGTTTGTTTGTTTGACCTACTGCGACCTTCAGTGACCAGAGGTTTGCCCACTGGTCAAACCACTGACCAGAGGTTTGCCCAGGTCCTCCACTCCTGGTTAGAGTGTGAGAGGAACACATCACCTTCTAAAATATCAGTAAGGACAATACCTTTTATGTTTTAGCCTGTGTGTGAGCAGCATTAAATTCATGAACAGCATCGATTTTATTTTATGTGTTTTGCAAATCATTTAAAATGGCCTTTAGTACTTCCACAGAGAGCAGTGATGGTGAAAACAGTGTTGACGTCCATTATTAGGATCGTAAAATTAGTTTTAAATGACCCTGATTTATGACATAATCAGAATGTCCTGTTTTACCTTTTTAATAGCTTATGAGAACAATCAATAGGACCTGGACAAGCACTACTGGGCTGAATAGCCTCTCCATGTTCTTAACTAATGATCTTTTCTTTTCTAGTATCACATATAATGCTATTGATGAACATGATGATGATTCATAGTGACTTTCCACTTTGGAAGATTTGTGAATTTTGCCAATGGGGGGAGCAGCTATGATAGCATTGCTGTTGTTTATCCCTTTTCTTTCTCTAAATTGACAATCCCCTAACAGACTGGTCTTGTTTCTAGGTTGCAGACCATGAAGTGGAGTGCCAGCCCAGTTTCAGGCTTGTTCTGCACAGCCCTGGCCTCCCAGAGGAGGTCCCCCCTGGGGTCGTAGCTTTCTGCAGCACCGGGAGGGGCTGGTGGAACAGCTGCTGGACAGGTATATGCAGCTGAAGACGAGGCTGGGAGAGGAATACACCATTTTGCAGCAGGTGTGTCCAGAATAGCCTTACACACATTTCCCATTACCAAACAGCACTGCTAAGTAACCAGCATACTATAGCCAACTTAAAGGCCTGCACCTGTGAATAGTGTATATTGGTGGTGATTTGTAAAGAAAATGCCCTTTTGTTTGATTAGATATGGCAGGGCTGGGAGGTCAGACTCACCTCCCTGACTAATTGAAAGGACTGTGCATCAGGTTGCCAGATGTCAGTTGAATAATTGACAATCAATTAATCCTGGTCACCTGTTTAAAAAGAGGCTGAAAAGCAGTTTATTGGTTCTTCTTTGTTTGTTCCTGTTCCTGTGTACTAGGGTGAAGACTCAAGCCTGCGTGAATAGCCAGGAAGAGTGAACCGGATGGGCCAACGAGGATTATCACCACATGTGTAACTGGGATAATTGAAGAGAGACTGGCAGCTTTATTGTTTAGCTTGGATTTCCTGCTCTAAATCTTAAGAGTTGTGATCCCTCTACTGTATGTGAATCACAGATAGGTAAAACACCTGTGCCTGTTCTGTAATGAAATAAATCCCAACCTGTTTGTTTTATGTTTATTCTAAAATAATACATTTCTAACATTTTCACCCGATCTAGTAAAATGTGTCATCACATTCATTGTGTATATAAATATACACATAAATGAAAGGGTGTCTTTTGACCAAAGTCTGAGAAGCACAGGGGCTCCTTTGAGAATAAGCTTCAGTCACGTGTGGTTGGAATGAGATCAGAGATTACACTTTCTGTTCCTGTTTCAACTGTTTGAATGTATTAGTGTGCTATCAGCATGACATTCAGATAAGCTCATTTAGCCAGAAGCCAATTGGGAAGAGCTCAGGTTAAAATCTGAGGAAGCCTCATTATGCAAAGCCAATTAAATATGAGAGTAAAGTTAAAAAAAAAAAAAAAAATACCTTCATTGTGCATTAAAGAACAAGCAACAGGCTTTGACTGCTTTTGAGAAGTATTGTGTTTATTCTTTTGAAACATGTTTTAAAAAAAACATTCATTTTCATTCATAGTCATCTTCATATTGAAGCCCTGTACTAGATTGTATTGGGGGTTGAACAAAAACTGCTTTTGTTATGTAAGACTTGCTGCAGGAAGATGCAGATTTGATATATTATAGAATACTTTATATTTGTAAAGCACATTCAACAGTAATGTGCCAGCCCATTCACACAATGTTGTTGTCCAATTCTTGTAAACAAAGATTAAATACACTTTAGCATGTAACCTGTTAGAACATGAAAACTAGAATGACAGTTTCCACTCTCTCTCTTTCTCTATAGGAATTCATTGAAAACACGGATGACCTTTGGAATGTGGAAGTGAAGCTCACCCAGTCCTTGTCCAGTGACTGTACTCTTCTGAGCAGCCTGGTTATCAACAATAAACAGAGCGACTTGAAGAAGCACTACGGTGAAGCCACAGAGATGTAATCTCTTTTAACAAAGAAATAAATAGCGAGCCAAGAACCCTTTTGACTGGATGACTGAGGAGCAGTTGAAAAATGTGTAGGTAATCCCGAAAAAACTATAGCAAGTGATTGTACATTTATTATACCTGATATAATTGTCAGTTATAGAGCTGCATCTGAAATATATTGCTTAACCATGTTTTTTTGTTTTTTTAACCATTTGACCTTCACATGGTGTGTTTTTAAAGTGAACCCCCTCCTCCCCCACGAAACATGCATCAATCTGCACCTATGAACTGATTGATATGTGTAATAATAATAATGCATGAGCTGTGATTAACATGTATGTGATTTGCTACCTGTTTAGATCCTGGCTATGTATTATACCTGGTTCTGGGTTTTGTTTGATTGGATGTACAAGGATGGCAAAGAAATGGCATTGACCAACCAGAGAACCCTACAACAGCCCTGCTGCTGCAATTTATTGGCATTAGCTCCATGTGTAACGTTGTTTGTTTGTTATATATAAAGTTCCCTTACATGGAGCTCACATTAAGCTGAAATGTCCTGAAAGGCTGGTATGAACTGAGCTCTTCAGTGTCATCTTCTATATGTAAGGGCAATGCGCAGTGACAGGCTCACACACGCAGCTTCTATCTCCATCAGCAATGCTCTTGAGAAGAGGTAACACTGAAAGAAAGGCAAGCAGACCAATGTTTTGGACAATGCGTTCATGAGTGCTCTGGAAAAACAAAACTGTGATTCTGTATTATACAACAATCAGACACTGCTCCCACATATTATTCAGTGGAGAAAAAGGTGACACTGATCAACGACACCTGCTCTAAAACCAGAGCTTACTCACATTTACAAAGCTGATCGCGCTGTGTAGTGTGATATAACTTTATTCTGTGTTGCACACAGAGGACGTAGGTAGACAACACTTAGGATTGTCTCTATTAATTCAACTTTGGCCACACATAGAACACATTTATTTACAACCTCTAGAAGGGAATGAATATTTTACTTTCCTGTCTGGAATTCAATATGAAGACCTGACCCCCCACCGGAACGGTCTTCACAGTACAACCTGGAATATAATTCATTTTAATATTTGGCAAGGGACCATGACTTTACAGTGCAGTGCTACAACAGAACAGGCAGATTTAAAACTTCTCAGCAACATGCATTTTGCAATTGTGTCACAGTGATTATCTCATTTCTGTCATCTAAATACACTGCATTAGATAACTGTTTTAACTTTGTGTTTCTTACCGTTTTCTATCTAGATACGCAGCAGAGATCCAGTTTGATCTTCAAAACTCCAGCAGTCCAAACCCCGGAGCCCAATTTTACTGCAGTTCAGCACTGAGGGCAGTGCCCCCGCAGGATGGTCTTGGAATTGTCTTACAGAAGGAGTTGCAGTACTCTGGTGCTCTCTGACAGTGACTGTGGTGTCACTGAGGGGAGGAGGGTTAAGCATCTGACTGAGCAAGGCATGGTAGAGGCAACTTAAGGCTGCAGCTGCAAGCTGTTTTTATTTGTCCAATCTTGTATAGATTAAGATTTTATTACTACAATGCACACCCTTTATAATGCTGTAGTAGGAAACAATAGGTAAGAGACAGCCTTACAGCGAGAACACAAGTGCTAGTGTAATGACATTAGGGGGCAAATGGTAGCCATGACTATAGCACCTTGTTCCGTGGTTTAAAGGGCCGCCTTATAATGAGGAAGCACTGTAATTACCTGTATGCAGTCAGCACTTGGATATCCGTTACCCAGATACACGTCAGTCGCGTTTTACTGCCCTTGTGTTAAGAATAAAATTAATCCCCATGAAGGCCACACTGCAGCCATTTTAACTCGGTTTGAGAGGTCCCAAAGCCTGTATAAATCATGGAAAACAGTTGTTGGAATTTGCCTAGCCTCTACAAATTCAGAGTATGTGCTGAACAAAGGGGAAATGGCACTGCTGATAAATAAACAGCGACAAAGGAGTGACTTTGTATTGAAAGTTCACTTTTTTAATTGTTAGATTCATTAACTCTCCTTGCTATTCATTCCCTGGTTTATCAATAGTGAAAAGGACTGTGTTATGAATATTTTTGTACCAATTTCTGTAAATTGGATTTTATTTAAAAAATAAAAAATTTAAAAAAAGCATTATATTTGTGTATTTTGTGTGTGGGAATTAGGGAAGTAGGTTTTTCTTTTGTAAATTCCAAATACCTGTCTATCTATCTGTCTACATTGCTCAAGACTTTGCTTTGTGCAAATAGCAGGTAAAGAAAGAAACAAACAAACAAACAAACAAATCTACTTTTAAATCCCAATAACATTTTGACTCCACCCTAGCAGTTAATAGTTTCTTTAGATAAGGCCAATGTTTTACAAATTCTTTTAACCACTTTTAATAAACACAGGTAGTACTTGTGATATTTCAAGTATGAGAAATGGGCAGGAAATAAAACAATGAAGATGTGAAGCAAACAGACTGGCATTCTGTTTATTTACATTGTAGTTGCAGCAACAAGACAATTTTTACAGTATGATGGTAATCAGTATTTTAAAAAAATACTTTTATCTGGCTTCTAACTGCCCTTCATAATGCTGAACAGCATTGTTTACGAGAATTTAACATTTTGTACATTTCTAAAATTTACAATCCTCTCAATTACACAGCAAATACAACACTTAATTTAGTGATTATTATAAACAGAAACAACACAATTCAGAACCATACCATTCAACATATTTACCATGTCAATCGTATATATGTATCAACTGTTACAAAAAAACAAAACAAACAACATCTGTTATGACAATTTCAGATGGTATGGGGAGACTATAAAATTAAATTGACATCTTTTAGACACCAAGTATTAAAACACATAAAATCAGTAAATCAGGGTTTCCAAATTAGAGGTCTAGCAAAAAAGAAATGAGATGTTTCTAACAAATCTGATTCCTGAACCTGACTACTCTTTAACCTATCAATATATATCATGGTCATACCATACCTAAGGATTGAGTTTATCAGGATTACAACAATGGAGCTAAAACTGCACAGCACAGAGAAAAAAAAAAAAAAAACTATCACAATCATTGTGAATGCGCCAATGTTTCTGCCATTCTTCTCCGCAGATCAACCTAAACTGTGTTGTTTTGCCATTGCTTTCCCATTCATAATGACTGAAAACATCATAACAAGGTAAAGACTATTAATGGCATTCATAGCTGTATGTCCTTTAAAATGCACCAGCATACTTCTTTTTTATGTAATAGCAGTAAAATAGGTTAATGCAAGTTTAATAAACGTGTATGGTTATAGCTGTTCTGGTAAGTTTAAATAAAAATGAGGAACAGATACAAATTTGAGAACTATGTCAAAAACAGTATATTTAAATCCCTGGTAATATTGTGAGGGCATTGAGAGTGGCAGGCTATTATAATTAGTGTGCAATATGCTTGTTCAGAACTATCATTACATACATACACACAGTGCCCCCAGTACTTGCTGAACAGCAGTGTACCGTCTGCATATAGGCTTTTCCATCATGCTTTGGTTAAATGAGAAATGATCTAAACTGAATAAACTGGCTTTCAAATGTTTACAATCTCTTCAGAATACCTGTCTAATTGTGAATTGTGTTTCAACAACAATGCTCAAAATGTACATGCAAAATGCTGCACTGCATTAACAATACATCCTGATGAGTCTGTCCAGTAATTACTGCATGCATAGCAATTACGATGGAATTAAATGTTCTATTATGAAAAGCAAAACGGCAGATGACCCTTAATGTTTAAAATCTTGCCGTTTCCGAGCAAAGCATATTTGTCAGCTTTTCTTTCATCAAAAATGTACAATTCTGCTGTTCAATGCTAGTTTAAGTTTTGCAATTGACTAAAAAGTAACATTTTCCAATAAATACCTATTTGTTTTTAACTGGTTCATCAAAACAATGTACCAGTTACATAATCTACTGTTGTGCTGTTTAGTTACTAAAATAGTGTTAAGGGAATGTCAAGGGTATTCACATTTGCCTTGTATTTTGAACTAAATATGCAGATCTAACATTTCCCCATATTTTCTAGTACATTTCCAACCAGAAAACAGGTAAGCTCCTGTTAAATGCATCAGGCATTCTACTTCGCATTGGTACCCCTTTTATAACCCTACACTACTTTAACTAGACTTGGTAACATGACCATTATCACCCTTTAAGCTTGCTATCGTCAACACAGATGGCCCCATTTCAAATGCAATCTTTCTTCTTTTTTAGTCTTTTCCGCAAGCTTCAGAAACAAAAGGATTGTAATTTTGTTGATTAATATGTTAGTCTCACAAGATTAAGATTTTTTTTATAATATACACACAAAACATAAAACTGTGCCACAGAATGCACCACTGAGGTGCTGCAATATTGCGAATAATTGTTAACCATCAGAAGAAATACATTTATACTTGTTTTAAACTACAAGAGTGTGAGGTGAGGTGCTAAGAGAGGCAGTATCTGATAAAGAGTGTTAAAATGGTTAATTAATAACAGCTACAATCAAACCATAACCTGTGCAATTACAGACCAGCCCTGGAAATGCGTGTACTCTTTGAGACCCTGTGGCTCTTGAAGCAGCAATCAGATTATATGGTCAGAGCTCAGCAGTCTGTGTTATTGGGCTGCTGTGAGATACCCAGGACAAGAAGGATCAACAATCTGTGGTATATCTCTCCCCCCCTCCCCACCCCTCTTGTCAAGTGGGACTGGAATTAGAAAGTTGCCTCTTGCTAAATAGAGGTCAGATCCAGCCCCATTGACACAAATATATGGACCAGCTTCAGCATTACAGTGATAAAAAAAAGGACATAGCGTATGAATGCTTGTTAATGTAGCTAAAATCTAATCCAGGCTTTCACAAAGACAGTACCAATAGTAAAATATGTTGGTAAGTTTTTTAAATGTGCCAAATATTCATGGGGCATTTATAAATATTGATTAATGACATACATATGATGGGGCAATACACTGATTAAACATAGTATGCACATTCTGGGTATTTCTTCATATATTTAAATTGCAAAAAATAACATCTGCAATCTCTCTAGAAAACAAAAACCCTTGAAGAAAAAATAAATACATAAATGTAAACTGCGGTCAGGACTTGAAGTCCCATTCTCTTTAAGAAGGTTTAGAGTTGTATTACTTGATTCTTAGTGTATACCAGCTTAAATTACACTGTCAGGATAGATATTTGACTCTTTCCTCTGTTTTCGTAAATGTATTCTTTTTTTTATTTTACTTTTTGGTTATTTGTCTTTATGGTCTTTTTGAACCAAGTGTCTGATTAAAAACATATATCCCTCTTTTAATAACTTTGTCACGTTAAAGAAAAATCATTCATTCACTTCTCAACATTGGAGGATTCCTCATTTCTAAAGCCACTTGTTTCGATAAGGCCAGCTTTCTCGTCTCATTCCCGTTTTGCTTTCCCCTTTTTCTTCTTCCTCCCATTCTCCACCACGAGTTTGCTCTCCAGCTTGCTCAACCCGTTTGTCACGGACGTGACCCCGTTCACAGCCACCTTTCCTGCTTTGGAGGACCTCTCCTTCCTTGGGTGCCGGTAGGTCTGATAGTAGAAGTTTGCAAAGAGGAAAATGAAGGTTACAGCATAGGCAATCAGGGCCCAGTGCATCCACTTGGGGAAAGAGCAGTCTATGTAGAGAGACAGGGCTGTGTGGCCAATGGTGACATGGAATTGAATCTGAAAAAAGAAGGGGAAAAAAAAGCTCTGCTTTAAGAACTTAGGCACAGACAATGACCACTGCCCACATATCAAAGGTTATCTATGTTCTGTGTTACCAAGATAATAGAAAACTTTATGTATATATATATGTATATATATATATATATATATATATATATATATATATATATATATATATATATATATATATATATATATATAGTATAAACTACTTAATTACAGTCTGACAGTGGGGATCAAATTGTAGGAAGTATGAATATTATTATTATTATTATTATTTATTTCTTAGCAGACGCCCTTATCCAGGGCGACTTACAATCGCAAGCAAATACATTCAAGTGTTACAATACAAGTAATACAATAAGAGCAAGAAATACAATAATTTTTGTTCAAGTACTTCACTTACCATTTGTATAATAGTTAGGTATTTCTTCCACCACAGGTACTTCTGGATTTGCGGGCCAAATGCTGCCAGTCCATAGTATAAATACATGACGATGTGAATAGAAGCATTCATGTGGGCTCCAAAGAAAGCTATAAGAAATGATGGACTGCAATTACCTTCTACAACAGATTCTGCCACACCAACCCCGAACAAAGATGTTTCTGCCCTTTATATCCCATGTGGCTGGAGCCTAATTAAACCATCAATCATTCAACAAAGGCTACAGCCATATTCCCACGTGTATTCTGGCAGGGAGGATTTTAACCCCCTCTCTGCCAACTCTATTCGCACAACACACACACACTATTTACATATAGGGGTTTCACCCTGTCACAGCAAGGTACATAAGTATTCTAAAGCTTAGGTCTGGGTCTGCTTTTTTATATTGATGCACATTAAAAACTACTTGAACTACAGTATGTGAACAGCAGCAGCAGCGGTAAACTATTCCAAAAGCAACTTTTGTAAATTGCACCTAGTGATACTGTAGTTACAGCGATCACAAATTGCACTTACAAACGATTACAGTATACTTTAATTAACAAAATAACCATTTGGTATTTGTAGAGATCTGATTTTGGATCTGGATCTTTTGTTCTGTTTCACAAGCTGTGCCTGGCTGATTTTGTTCAAGGTTGACCCACCTCTCATTTATACAGAGCACAATCTCTGTAGCCCCTGGAGAATCCCCCCTCCCCCAAGCCTGCCTGCCACCTGTGTGCCCTGCGCAGTCAGTGGCAGCTCTCTGTACTCACATTGTCCTCCAGCCACCCACTTGATTCCAATCCACCAGAGAGTGAACATTGTGCAATGGTGGTAGACGTGGAGGAAGCTGACCTGATTAAATTTCTTTCTCAAGATGAAAAACACGGTGTCCAAATACTCAATTCCCTTTGAGACGTAGTACCACCACAGGGCACCCGCTATCTGTGAGGCAGACAGAATGGATCAGTCAGACATGTTCACAGTTACTATACATACAGCAGAATATAATCAAATAAAAGGTAATCAAACATAATGGCATAAACGTGTAGTGTGTAATTTCACACCCGTTTAATATCATGTGTGTTCTCTCTCAGTGTCAGCTTTTGTTTCTGCTTCATTGTTTATTACGAAAATCAATGCATATCCTTGAAAACAAAAACAAAAAAAATACATTTTTGATTTTACTGTGCATTTCACAACCCTTCAGACTAAAAATCTGTAAAGGGAACCATATTGTGGAATAAATCTACAATTATAACCTGGAGATAAGGAGGTCAGTAATGATCCCGTAAGCTCTATAGACATTAGGAGCTTGACAGTAAGCAGATTGTAAAGACGACCCGTTTGTGAACTACAGTACAGTATGTATTGTGCTGTCCACAACAGTCTTGAGATTCGACAGCAGGATTTTTTTCCAATGTGTTTTACTCTGGCCTCGGTAAGTGCCCAAGTTCGTTATGATGCTGAATTTGATTACAGTTCTTTGTCCTCCTTCTATCCCTGCTCATTCAACACTGTCCTCTTCATGAAGCATTGCCCTTGCTGACTCTCGACTGAGGTAAACCAGATCAGGAGTTGCTGGAAGCTCCTTTATAAGGTTACTGTGGGACACCATTGCAAATGCATAGTGTAGTAACACATTACAACAGCAAGGCAGGAAAAGGTAACCAAGTACAAAAATGTGGCGTAAAGCTTGGTATAACGTAGACGCAAGATGCAGTTACAGCCTTTTGTGTACAGCTTTGATGTGCTGTACGTCATAACATAATTAAAAAATATAAAGGCAGGGTATAGAATCTGTAATGTTTTCATAAGTAGTACCATTTAGAGTGTTATCCTGCAATATAGTTATAGTGCATGTGAACTGCAAATACATCCATTATCCATATTTAAGGATTCCAGATGGCAGGTCGACATCCACATTCCTTCACAATTCCATATTTCATCAGCATCCTTCCAGATGAGTAAAGACAGGGTCTGGCCAGCAGTGAAATGACACTGGGATTAACTAGCCTGCCACAGGATCTTTAATGTACACTCATCTGATGGACACAAATGGGCTGAAAGCTCCAAATCGTCATTACCACAGTTTTCTTCAGAAAGGAAAAACAATCCAAATACAAGAAATAAATTACCTATTAAATTTAGGGGCCTGGAAGTAGTCTTATTTCATATCCAATTTAGAATTATTAATGGTTTTCATTTTTTTAATTCTGGATGCAACTAGCTTTTGGTATCCAACCCAGTATTTCATCACATGCTCTGTGAACATAAGGAACACAGATACAGACTGCTCTGTAAAATGCATCGTGTAACCTCAGACTGATGGTGCTATGTATGTATTAGCGACCTTGAAAGGCCTAAGCATGGCTCCACTGTACGTCACAGACTTGCCGCCCTATGAAATTGGAGTCTCCTTTCTAATTAGGTTACTTGATCAGATAATACAATAGGGTTAAGTTTAAATATGTTGGGTTGCAGATCCACTTATTTAATTCTTAAGACTGGCATTAGCAATGCTGTTCAGGACACTGGACAGCAACTGCTTATGACCAAATGAATACTTACCCTAACTTCGTTAACATCTTCAGAGTAACTGACTGGCTGGCAAATGTAGCTGTAACCAGCTGCTCTTGCACCAAGAAAGAGCTAAAACATAAACAGAACACAGTTTACCATTGCCAAACCACTTACTGAAAGTGAAATATTTTCTGCACATATAGTATTTAAATAGCATTAATGTATGATCATGAGACAACTCTTGGCTGTACAGTATGCTCAACCTACTTGGCTCATAAGCACATGTTGGAATAATCTTTTGATTCCAGGTCATATCAACCCGATTTCTTGAATCCTTGCACCACAACACAGTAGAGTTCTATGATTATTTTGAATAGCTAAAGAAAAAGGCATATCACTTGTTTGTCACATTGGCATTCTAGTAGTCAAATAGTTACATTACTTCTACCACTGCAGCAATTACAAAATGTGTTAAAAAGCTCAGTTATAGCTCAGGAAGCAAAACAAAAATAAGAAACAGGGATCACCTTTTCACCCATGTGGTCTGGGTGCTGAATGAATATAAATAAAACAGTAGCAGACTATGTCAATTTTATTATTCTTTTCGATTCGATTCGGTTCCAGGTTTAGCAGCCAAAGTGTAACTGGGATTCCATGCCCTTTCAGTTACTCTTAAGACTGAGCTAAAGCACCCAAGTGGATATCCTCCAGAGTGTGCGTCACTACTCACAATTAGATTACACCCTAAACCAGATTGCAACTGGCTTGCAGGGTCCAGCTCTAAACATAAATACATAGCACTGAGTAATGGTTTTGTTGGATTGTTTATACTTCCGCCTGCATGTTTCTCACCCCAGGGGACCAGGGGTATTTTAAACTTCTAGATATAATGTGAATACAAACAAGAAGGATGCATTAGTATTTCTTCTTTCCATACCAAGTTGTCATTTAAGATACACATAGATCAAATGCAATATTTTTAAAATAGTAAGACATTTTCTCTCTATTAATGCAAGCACGCTCTTCTGTTAGACCCACATTCATTCTACACATTGAAAGTAAGGGGATCTAGCAGTGCCTGTCGCTGTCCATTCTCCCGTCCTTTTGACAACATCAGTCCCTTTGTTTTACAACATTCCCCTGAATGAGACAGTCTGCATAACACTTACAGTGGCGGCACATTTAACCCCTTCCCTCTTTATATACATTGGAGAATCTGAAAACCCATGGCACATTGAATACACTGTATTTCTAAATGTCTTTGTTGTAGAGATGCTGATGTGACGCCATTTAAGAAGAGCCGTCAAACTGTGTGCCACTGACGTGAATGAGAACAGATGGAGGGTGAGGGTGCCACAACACTGTATTGAATGCTTTGCCAGACATTGAGCAATATTTCAATACAAGATTCTTATTAGAAAGCATTACTGACATACTGTTTTTCATTATAAGCATTTTCAAAAGGCAAGTACTGTTGTAATCATAAATAATTAAACCCATCTCTAATAATAATAATAATAATAATAATAATAATAATAATAATAATAATAATAATAATAATAATAATAATGCTTTGATTTCCTAGTGTACAATGAAGAAGCAATCCTACCTCTTTAAAGATGAATAAATTCAGTATCACCATCCCAAAGTTATAGATGATGAGCGTGGAGCGCAGCTGGAACGGCTCCCTGTTCTGCATACACTTTGGACCCAGCCAGATGAAGAGAAGGTAGAGAGAGCTTATTGCTAGCGTGGGTAGAGGGGACTGCATTAGGGGCCAACTCTCCACCCGCTTGTCTGGGAAACACAAAAATACAAAGAGTTGTAAAATATATATATTTTTTCTTCAAGAGAAGTAACCCCTTCAAAATGTCAAAAGAATGATGTTAGCTGTTTTATAAAATGTATACACTGTAACTAAAACTCAGATGTTTTAGTCAATAGCATGGTTTATCGCACAGAAACTTGAGCAGTTAAAGTGATAAAGTGAAATTTGAGCTGCACATGTGAAACAAACAAGATGAAAAAGAGAAATACTACATGTTTCAACCGCTTATACTGTACAAGCATTATATATGGTATATATTTATCTAAAGATACCTCCATAGAAAATGGAAATGTAACCTAAATGCCTATTTTGCCACAACAAAATGTCTACTGTAGTTTGTCCTTTTCTCAAACTTAAATGTAGAACAGTAAACAAACTAATGATGGCTTTCCATTACAATACTCATACCTTGTTGAAGTGACAAGCACAAGTAATATAAAAAATGAGCACATAAATAATGGCTCTCAGTTACATAGCTTTAGAGTTGGGTCTAAATGTTTCAATCAAAACACTTGGCACAAAACTGCAGAGATGCAAGGAAAGCCAAATATCAACTGCAGGTTCCAGAACAGCAATAATATTTCCTTTATGAGAGGAAAAACAGTAACACTGTTATAAAAATGATGGATATGTATTGTTTGTATGATACAAAATCAAAAGAACAACACAAATACATTTTTTGTCTTAACAAAATGGTCTCTCATTAAATGATCATTCGATGTTATTATGCCTCACACTAATACAGTATACAATAATTACTTGCATGTACATTTTCAAAAGTAATATTAAGAAGGGTGGAAATCAGATGTATGACTGAGAAATGTGACTGATATTAACCACATTGTGATTAAAAAAATGAAACAAAAAAAAAAAAGGATATTATCAGGAGCTTGTCCCTATTGAGTCACATTATATTTTGTCCAGGGAATTTTAGTTTGACACATTTAACCAAAACATGAGATAATGTAAATGTATTAGATCAAGACTCCTGCATCAAATCTTTAAGAAATCAAAATCATTAAGAATTACCTGATATTGTAAGGCCCCATTTATAGAACTGAATGGTATCATTAATGAAATGAGTGATGATCTCCATGATACCAACACTTCCTTGATTATCCAGTTAAGACCTATAAATAAATAAATAAATAAATAAGAACATTGTTAATCAATTGCTGACATTTTCAAAATGTTAAATCCCTAAAACAGCAAATGCCTGTCAAAAGATGTTTCTAATTCATTCAGGGTCATTCCAGCTCAAGTGGACCGCTGCTTGACAAATGGGCTGCTTGACACTTTACATTAAGATGGGCTGCTTGACACTTTACATCAATTACTTACAAGTCCGTTATACTTGGTTGGAAATTCCTGAAACAAGCTTTCAAATTATACTTCAATTATATCTATCCTGTTAAGTTGTTTATTTATAATAATATCTTTATTTTTATATAGCGCCTTTCATAGTGGACCACCATCACAAAGCGCTTTACAGAGGTAGGCTGTGAGCTGTGCATTATATGCAGAGTCACTTACAATAGGACATTGATTTAACATCTCATCCGCAGGATGGAACACAAGGAAGTTAAGTGACTTACTCAGGGTCACACAGTGAGTCAGTCAGTGACAGAGGAGTGATTTTAACCAGTGATCTTCTGGTTACAAGCATTGGACTTTAACCACTGGACCACACTGCTTCCTTATGGTGGTTTATTCAATTGTAAATATTCTATTTTAACAAGAATAAGGTATTCATTGTCAACTGTGTACACATCAAGCTAATTAGCAATCAGGTCAATGAAATGGATTCACTTAGTTTAAATTAATAATAATAAAAAACATCTTGGTATTGCTATTGTAACTTTTCCTGGATTTAGGTAATGCACAATAATGACTATGTAGCATTGTTATATGGACAGCTGTCCAGGAGGCAGAGAGGGGCGGAGCATTGGAGAGACTCTGGGGAGGGGGGAGGGGGGTGCATCATGTCTTCAACTATATTTCACAAACTTTAACTTTCAACACGGGGTCAAAAGGTCACAAACAGCTAGTGTGGCTGTGTTTGAGCTAGGTGAAAAAATTACATTTTTTAAAAATATATATTATTATTTAAATATTTTGAGTAACTAGAACCAGTACAAATTCTACTGCCAGTAAGAAACTCAGAAAAAGGTTGCTGCAAGAAGTTGGTATTAAGGACTATTTGAATGATAAGTTAAGGGAAATTGGTAGCTCTGTAAACATTTGTGCAGCCTCTAACATCAAGCAAATCAGCTGCTTGCCAGTAGAAACCCTAGTGGTATTAACCCTGTAATATTTGGGGGTTCTTAATCTTTCCTTTGCAGGACAAAGTGCAAAAAATAAATCATTACTTGGAATGTGAAATAGATGACACATATTTTACTGTTAAAATCTAAATAAATATATGCAGACCAGCACCTCAGTGACCAAACAGACTTAATTATTCTACGCAGTACAGCTTAGATTGCTGTTTAAAACCATCGAGCTATCTTCACACAGCAGTAGAACAATATTGCTGGATCTTATGTCAGCAGCAGCAATATCCCATAGGATCCGAACATAGGAAGAACATTTTCGCCCTCATAAAATCAATGCAATCCCTTGCCAAATTTAAGATTTTAATTTCAAAAGAAAAAAAGAGCTCGCCCAGTCGAAATAAATATCGTTGGCTCTGTGAAACACACAAAGGCATTCTGAATGCGTCAGCAGGTTTTTCACAGTATAGACAGCGGCTTAATTCCACAGCACAGGCTATCTTTTCTAATTTCAACGCAATTACAAACGTAACTGCGCAGTAAGTTCTGAGTTGTATTGTTTATGACAAATGTTTTTTTTTGTTTTTGTTTCTCTTCTACATAATTGCAAAGGCTTGCACCACTATGACAAGACAAAAAAGTGCACATTATTATCTGTGTTGCAGAGGCTGATTTACAGTATTGCAAAACTCGAGAGGATAAACACTTATAATGCGTATTCTTTAGCATGACTAACATACATATTTTGGAAAACTACTATTACTACTACTAATAACAATATTAATACTTATAATTATAAGAATGCATTCCAGGTTTCCGAATGATCCCGCAATATTGAATACAGTAGGAAAGCGCTTCTAATCTAGAAATGTTTTATAATAGAGCTAAATAAAAATGCTAAATAAAAAGAGTATCTTATTGCTAAAACAGTTAATACATTGTCAGATATTCCCCGATAAACCTCGCCGACTGCACCATAATGATATTAAAGCAACTAAATACAACATAACAATTTCACAAAATTACTAAAAGGGCAGTCGATGAAGCTTGCAGTACATACCAATGCGAATTAAAACAATCTGCCTTGTTTAAAATGCAAATCTGAAATTGTGTCCACTAGTACCGTCCTATCATAGTGATGATAAACCGGCATCTTACCGTACAGATAACTAGATCCTCTAATGACATTCAGCACAAGGTCAGCGTCTTAAAAACACAGCAATAAACACCCTTCTTATTAGAAAACTGCAATCACGTAAAAGCAACGTACTTATTATTGAATATAAGCTATGCGTTTGGCAAGATAAAAAACAAACAAACAAACAAACAAACAAACAAAAAAAACAAAGGCAAATTATCTCTATTGAGATTCTACATGAGCTACATGCACTGCTGCTGCTGCCAACAGCCTGGATACCGGAGAAGGGAGGATACACTGCGCATGCGGGTAACAAGAGCCGACTCCAGAGAGACAGATGTTCTGTGCAAGGATCCACTGAGAATCTAGCTGCGGACAGTATTGTGTGCGCTCACTGTATTTACTCATCACATATGTCACTTGGTTTTCCGATTTGTCAGTCAGTTTGGTCCTGTGTTTTTCCCTTCAAATACAGGGGTTGGTATACATATTTTTTTTTTTTAAAGCTCTCACTTTATTTAAGTCTCTCACTTAACTCGTCAATTTATTGGGCCAGGGGCTTTACCCACATTTCACAAAGAATATGTTTCATAATATGGGTAATTCTGGAGAACAAGCTTCCTTGCAGGAATTACAGGTAATCGTTGAGGAATGGGCATGTATCTTTCCAGAACATGTCACGTTGTAGCAATGTTGGCTTTCATTTGCTGTTCAAAAGATTTATTATTCCAAGTAAATGATACTTCAAACGATATTATCCCTGTTACCCACAAGTCCTATTTTATAGAATTAAATAGGGTTTGCTATTCATGACATTTATTTTTGAGTTTCAACACACTCTAATATTGAATAAAATTGACAAACACGTCATTGTGTCAGGTATGTACACATTTGGTGGGGTGTTCTATCACATAGCATAAAGGTTATGAGGGTTTTGTGCATCTTTTGAAGTCTTCTCTACGGACCATTGGATCATGTATGGCCCTTCAATTTTAAGATATCAATAATTGGAAAGGATTACTAACTGCAGCACACTTCAACGACAGGCATTTGCTAACTCCGTTTTAAAACTTAGCTAGGGTTAACATAACACAGTGGAATGATCACAGTAACATGTAGTAATTGTAGGGCAGTATTGCACGTTTGGAAACTAACAATAAAGCCCAAACTAAAACGCTTTAAATTTAAAACTGTTTAATAGACTAGCAAGCACAAGTTTTTTTTATTATTGTTTTTTATACGGTTCAGAATTTATTTTAACATACAGTATTGTTTATGGACTTTGCGATACCTGCACGGTGGATAGTAGTATCTACACGTAACGACAATAACAATCCAAAGCAAACTTGCACCATTGTTACAGATTTTCTAACAAGTCTAACATAAACAGTTTTGGCTGACTACTTAATTAACCCCTTGTAAAAAAGGCGCAGTTTAAACTGCCTCAGAGTTTCTGATCGCATCACAAATTCCAAATGTCCTAAATCCATTGATTGTTTTTTTTATTTTTTTAAGCAAAATTGGCTTTATCACTCGCTGCCATTCTCATATTCACATTGACAGCCGACACATTCTTTCCCTTGTCCAGCGCGCGTTTCTTAACCTGCGGGCGGGATCGCACACGGTATACCACACTCTGATTGGTGGAAGCATTACTGGCGATCCAATCCAAACCGCCAATAAAGCCAAAATAAATTCCACTCCAAAATGCCCCGTTATACAGTATGTCAAAGAAAATATTGAAGGAAGGTTGGTGTTTCTTATGCGTTTCACTTAAAACTCGACATTAGGGCGTACGTTCCCTTGTGATTGGTCACCTCTTACAATCTCATGAATAATATTAGCCGTCTCCGTAGTCATCAAATGAACGGTGAAGGAGAGGTGGAGCCTGCGTTTATCACGATTTCTATTGGAAAATACAAATCAACCAATGAGCTGGCGAGTAGAGCGGAAGTGGCGAAATTTGAAATTGTCGAGGAATAAACAGACGCTGGAGAGTATTCTGTCGTGTTTATCGTTTATACATGCTGTTGTATTATTAGTGAATTAAGAAACAAAACCGTCAATCTGCAGTAAGTATGTTTCTTTTAATATATTTTGACATCAGATTATACTATTGTTTGTTTAACATGTGATTAAAGGCTTAAGCGTTCATTTAATCTCGGCCATACCCGATACTAATATTTCTGTTGTACTCGACAGACTGTCATCATTTCTTGGTAGGAAATCTAGATTTATGGAAAAACTGTTGTCAATTGAACACACATAATGTGCATTTTTTGTTGTAAAATGATAGGAAGACTATATGTCGGTTCTTGTTTGTTGCCAGATAATTTGCTTGACACGCCCAATGCCAGCAACACGTGAACTGTTTTTGTTGTCGAGAACAGCAAATTACTTGTATATAAACCGCATTTTTTCAGATCAATTTATTATTTGATATATGTTAATTTTTGTTCAGTTATACTGTTATTCGTGGCAATTGTGGATGAGGAAAAATAATAATGAATTTGGATGACAATACCGTAGCGTGCAGTGATGAGTTTTTTTTCTTGTTTTCTAAAATGTAGCACCTCTTTAAAAAAACTAAAATAAAGGCTGTAGATGGAACAATAGTTATTATAAGACTGTAATTGTCGGTTCTTGTCATGCACCAGTTATTTCTCCTACAAGACTGTTGTAGGAGACTATGTTGTTTTCCAACTCGAGACTAAAAATATAATCAATTTTTACTTAGTTTAACAGCTAGGGTAAAATCTAGCTGTATAGTCTGTGTTTGTATTGCATGGAAATATATCCCTCTCACCATATTATCTTCTGAATTTTTAGAAATGGATGATGAAGTCACTGACAGACAGATGCAATTTGCACTGATTTCTCAAAAGCTTAAGAACATTAAAACACGATTCTTGTGTGAAGATAATACTACTGGTGAATTGAATCTGACGAAAAGTTCTGCCTCCGGTAAGTTCTATATTCTACTTAAGTCAGGTTTTAAGAATAACATTTAAATAATTATACTAGGACACAAACAGTCCTATCCTACCCATTGCCACGTTTTGAACAGAAAAAATGTCAAGGGTCAGGCACCCTACCTTTTCCTATAGTCACTTTACAATAGCGGTAACTAAGAAGACCTGGATCAAACTGGTTATGCTGTTCATTCACTATAGGTACATTTTAGTTTTTACTTTTGCTTGTATATATTGTAACCAACTTTTTTCTGTTTGTTGCCCTTTTTGGTTAGGGTACACTTAACTCATACTCAAATATAACATTCTGGCATTTTATTTGTTGTTAAGCTTTAATAGGTAATTAAGAAATAAAGTGAGAAATGCAGATTAATTTATTTTTTAAATATAGGTTGAAATATTAACCACCCGGAAGTTAGGTACTTATTCCTGGTTCCTTATTTGTGGTATAGTTGACAAAGCAGCATGTCCTTTTTCTGTGTGTTTGAACTCATTTACACATCTTGCTCAATTTAATATATTGCTACTATTTCAAAAAATAATCGCTCCTTTTAAAAAAACAAAACAAAAACACTGTTTTAACTGCAGAAAGTTTTGTTGCATCCAGAGTGTGATGTCCGCAATACAATTTGTGAGCACAGAAACAGCCAAGTCAATATCAGGTGTGGTTTGCAAATAAACCTGGGTATCATCTGCATAAATGTGAAAATTTACACCATGACTGAAAAATTTGACCTATCGGAAGCATATATATGCAAAATAGGATAGGTTCCAATATGGAGCCCTGTGGAACACCAGAAGAAACCACCCATAATAGACCTGAAACTGCTCAAAGAGACAAAATGCTTTCTTTCGTGGAGGTAAGAATTAAACCAGCCAAGGGCTGTACCAGATATGCCATGTTCTCCAGCTGGGCAAGGAGAATATTATGGTTCACAGTGTCAAAAGCAGCACCAGGGTCCAGTAAGACCAAACTAGAGATGGCCCCAGAATAAGAAAGCCATCAGCAGATCATTTACAACCTTGACCAGGGCTGTTTCAGTGCTGTCCAGCTGTCTAAAACCTGGCTGGAGTGATTATTTAATTGTTGCGCCACAACACGTTCAAGAACTTTAGACAGGAAAGGGAGGTTTGAAATAGGCCCAGGTTATCAGTGGGAAGATTTTATTTTTTTCAATACTGGTGTGATAGCATGAATTGTAAATGCAGAGGGAACACCTCCAGAGCTCAAGGACTCATTAATGATGTTAGTCACAAACGGACTGAGAGCATGAAAACAAGAACAAATGAGGAACATAGGAATGGGGTCCAATAGTGGGCTACATTTTATGAACCAATTCAGTAAGCCGATAAAACAAAATAGGTGGAGCAAGGGCTTGGAATTGACATCAGATATTGTCGATCTTAGCAATAAAAAAATTCCAAAAAATCATTATAGGCCTTGAGAAGCAGGTAATGCAGAAGAGCTGCTCGGCTCTAGCAATCTGCTTATTGTAGAAAACAAGTCTTGGATTGTAATGACCATTCTCAGTAATATTAGAGAATTATGTTGATCTAGCCGAGATAGCGTCCCTATACTCCAGCAGCTGTTTCCAGGCCTGCACATACACAGTTAGTCCCTGCACTTGCGTTCAAGTTTACGGCAAGCAGCCTTCATAGAGCGTAGCTGATCTGTATATAGGGGCAGTATTATTGAGAATGATAGACAGATTGTTATTATAAAGTTGAACCATGTCTTCCAAAGCCACCCTTAACCCTGTAGTCCCCTCAGTAACCACTAGGGGGACACCAGGGAGTGTGGACACTTTTGTTTCAGAAAACCTAGCATGGTCAATAGATCTCAAATTGTGAAAAGCCTAATCGTTTGAGATTCGGTGAAGAATAAGGCATTTCCAGGTTAAAATTAATGGCCATGTGATCTGAGATACCTAAATCATGGATCAGCAGGTCTGACACTGGAACACTTCTGACAATTACTGGCATTTACTAGTTGGGAAAGGCCAAAACAGTCCAGGAGTGTTAAGAATTCACTCACTTCAGAGGAGATTTTGGGGAATCAATGTGTATATTAAAATCTCAGATTAAGATCTCATGAGACTTGGCAACACTGGTTAGGAGTAGTGGTTAGATTTAGGGGTTGTGTTTAAGAGATAGGTGGACTGAAGTTGCCCATGGACAAATAAATGCTGTTATTAAATGAGGTAAGGTGAATGATGGGGTAACATGACGTTTAGTTAAATTAGTTTTGCTGAAAGGGGGGGAATAAGCTTTTAAATATGATTTGCTAAAGATATCTCGTTTTTAAGGATAGTTGTTTTTGTTTGGGTGCTTAAATAAGCTGTGCGCGCGCAATGAGAGAAGTAGTATGTATTATAATGGCATAGCTGTATTTTGTTTTACTAGTTTTGTAAAAGTTTAGAATTTGTATATTTATTTGAATATTTTATATTGATATAATAAAGGTAAAGGATGAGACATTTGGAAGACTTGTTTGAGTATATGTGTGAATTTTGTCTGTACCCATGCTTTTATTTAATGTACATGGGATTTCTTATTTTATTTTTTCCCCCCTTTAGATCACACTGGAAATGTAAAGCAGATTTTAAGTTCCAACTCCCCTGAAACTTGCTTTGCATTCTTGATGAAGATGGAAGAGAGAGGGAACCCAAATACCGACTCAAATTTACTTAGAAAGCTGATAGACCTTTACAGCCAAGTGTTTGCTTCGCTGCCTATTGAAAATCATTGTAAAAATGAAAGCTATGCAAGGATTTTGGTCAGATTTGCGGAGCTGAAAGCGTAAGTATAGAATGTACAAAGTTATATGGTAGAATGGCATTGTTGAGTAATGATTATGTTATGGAACACAATTTAGTGGACTGACAGAAAAGCAGTCACCAACATCTCTTACGTCGCTTCCATGGACGCCCAACTCCAGTCCACCCGAGTGCGCTCGAATTCCCCTGAATTCTCCCAGAACTTGAGTTGGTGAAAAATGTGGTGTTTCCATGCTTTTCCAAGTTATCACTTGAGTTTGGCAGGAAATACTACAGATTTTTCCACAGAAATACTTGCGAGTTAAATGGCAAGAAGTGAATTAGCTGCAGACGGTATTATTCCACCAATCGGACGGTTGTTTACAGTGCTTGTATCGACCCCGCTCTTGGCAGACTGGTATGGAGAACAGGTTAGCGCTGGACGAGGGAAATAATGCATCAGGTGGCTGTGGATATGAGTGGCAGTGATGAAGCCAATTTGCTTGAAAACCATTAAGTAAACTGGACATTTACATCAAATTTAAAAAATCTGGAATTGATCTGATGTGATCAGAAACCCAGAGGCACTGTAAACTGTGCCTGCTACTGTAGTAGGATTATTCTTTGTTTCATGTTAAGTATCCCCACCCCCCCAAGTGTTTAATTAACATCCAAAATGGTTTATGCCAGACTTGTTAGAAAGTCTGTAACAAAATGGTTGGTTGTTATTGTTGATACGTTGTAGATACTGTACTATTACTGCACCCATAGTGCAGGTATCGCAAAGTCCATAAACAAAACAAAGTTAAAATAAATGAGTTCTGCATCGTTTAAAAAAAAAAAAAAAAAAGCTGATTTTACCAGTACTTGCTAGTTTTATTAACCAGTTTTAAAGCATTTTCGTTTTTCAGATTTATGTTAAAGTTTCCACACGTGGCAATACTGTACTTAAATTACATGATACTGTGATCATTACACTTTGGTATGTTGTGAACCATAGTTAAGTTTTAAAACTGAGAGATAGCAAATGCTTATTGTAAAAAGTTTGCTGGTGTAGTGTGAGAAAGCGATACGTTCTCACATTGAAAGTGGTAAGCTGTCAGATGTTGGTACAGGTGCAATCAATTGTGATCTGATGGGTGTTTTCCAATTGTCAAACAGATACGTTTACCATTAGTTACACATTATTTCTTTGCAAACTTCAACTGGAAACAGACAAGCAATTTCTCCTAAAAAGAAAAAAATATCACGGCGAACAAGACAAAGAGAAGCCCACCGCAAAGTTGAAAATGTGCAAGACCCAATGTATTGCATATGATAAATATTCGCATACTATTTTCTTTGGTGGAAAAATGTTAAATTACATTAACAACGGTGTAAAAGACTGGAAAATGTGAAATATAAAAAGACATGACAGGCTGCTACCCACTAGATGCGATGCATGAAGCGGAACTGTGCAGCGATGCATCAAAATGAATAGAACTATACTTTCACACCCCAAGCAACGCGACAGGCAACGCAGGGGCGGAACTGGAGCGGCGCAAAATAAATAGGATTGAATTCTAATTTTGCTTCAATGCACGTGGTCCAGCAGGGTGAAGCAGTAATACTTGTCATTGAAAAAATACCCAGAGCTTTATGACAAAGGGCATCACATAGGAGTCCATTTCGAAGGAATTGGTTAAGCCCAGTGTGTATAATTTGTTGACATATGTGTTGAAATACCATCAGAGAAGACACTCATAATTTCCACATCATGTTGACGAATATGTACCAGCCTTGATCATAGTTTTGTGAATAGCAATTTAACAGTTTTATAGCTGTAGCAGTTTTCAAACCTGTCGCGTCGCTTCTGGTGTTTGGTCGCCAGTTAAAAAATGGCATCGCATCTGGTGTGTGGAGACCTTTTAGTGATGTAATTTCCTCCTAGCCCGAATTCAGACTTAACTCGAGCACGTACCCGGGTTATGTGGTTCATGGAGACGTGGTATAAAGTGGTTTTGTTATGCAAGGCTTAAGTATATGATGTGGTGGTTAGGGAGGTTGCTTCACTTTACAAATATTAGAACTAAAATAACATGTATTAATTGATCAGAAATGTAAGAATAATTTTAAATGTTCCTGTTTTCTTGAAGCATTCAAGAGCCAGATGCTGCCTGTGATGACTTCTATATGGCTAGAGTGAACTGCAAGATATTTGCCTTTGTACATATTGCTCATGCACAATACGAGTTGTTTCAAGGTATGCAACTTATTAAAATATTATTTATACTGTCAAATGTATCAATCCTAGAATTTAAAATAAAACTACAAAAATGGTTTTGTCAGGCATGTCATTGAATTTATTCCGCCAATTAATACTGGTTATGACAACAAATATGTCTGTTTCCTTTAAGGTAATCTAAAGAAAAGTACTTCAATTCTACAGAAGGCATGGGAGATGAATGCCAAGCCCATTGAACTTTTAGAGACGGCTATGAGCAATTTAAGAAGTGGAAAAACACAGCTGCTTTCACCCGAGGATAAAGAAAATATGATTGGTTGGTCTAGTTTTTAATGTCCAATACCATTATTTTAATCAGGCTGAATTCTGGAACAAGTGTGTGGAACTCTAGTGTTTTCCATAACAGATACAATTGAATAATACAAAACATATTACAGTATTTCAGTGCTGTAGCCTCACTAGCAAATGTTAATAATGTAATAAATTATAAAGAGAAAAATCAGCCAGTGTTTCAGGTTGTTCTATATGTTAAATTATATGTAACTTTTATTTTTTCTTTTTATCTTAATTTTATAATTAAAATTCAAAACCTACTAAATTAGTTCGAGAACTGATTGCCATTATCAAAATACTTTGTTTATCTTTATAGTGCCAACATATAGCTCACAAGATTCCAAGAGCAGCAAAAACCATGATGGAACTGGAGACATACAGAGTACTTCAGCCATTTCACAAGGGTATGTTTTAACCGACTTACTTAAGACTTATTTCAGCCATGATCCCACCAAAAAATAATAATACAAAAATGTTTTTCAGAATCGATCAAAAGAGCAGTTCCCCAGAAGAGATTGATGTTGGTTGGAAAGTAACACAAATTAAAAATTCAAACACAATGGTATTGCTTTAAATTATTAATTGTATTGATATGTTTGCTCCCTATTTTACTGCATTTAATCCTGTACTTTAGAGTACTGTAATCTGTCAAGTGTTATTTAATCTGTAGTATTTTGTATTTAATTATATCCTGATGTAACTATCACTGACACTTATCTGCTCCGTTATTGAATCGTATTTTGTCATATACTTGTACTTGCTAGAACCAAAGTCATTGTATTTTATCTTGCTCTTAATTGTATTATTACTTGTACTGTGATTCTTCAAATGTATTTTTGTTTACGACTGTAAGTCACCCTGGATAAGGGCGTCTGCTAAGAAATTAATAATAATAATAATAATAATGTTTAACTATTTATTCTTGATATTATACAATTTATTTATTTATTTATTTTATTTTAGTTGGGCCGAGTTCCCATGCAGTCACTTATGACTCCTGATACTTCTACTTGTCTAAAGAGAGGTGACCCTTCTAGCCTCAGAAGTAGTATGAAAAGGTAAGGAGCCCAGATTATTTTAATGTAAGTAGTTTATAAAATGACTAGTTTTAAATGTCTTATAGGTTTTATTTTTTATTTCTTATCACATCTGATAGTAAAGCCAGATACAGCATCTGAACTTCACTTTCAGCATTGCTGTATTTTTATGTAATTTTGATTTTTAATATAAATATGTATTTCAGACAAACCTCTGGAACAAGAGCTAATCAAATATTTGTGCCTTCGTTGTCGAAATCAAGTCAAATTAGCGTTGCTGGAGATGGGGACCCTTTTAGACTTTCAAGTCTGAAGGTATTTAAACAAAATCTAACTTTTTAAATGTACTTAACTATTGTTTAAGAACTGGTGCATTCAGAAAAACACTTGTCTTGACTATTGTGTGTGGAAAAAATAAGACAAAGACCTTGTTTGTTAACATGTTTTCAGCTTTCACTGAGGGGATATTAAGGCAATATCTTTTTTTTTTTTTTTTTTTTTTTTTTTTTCACAGCCTACCTCAAATGTCAGTCCTGTAAACTCAGGTGACCAAGAGATGAGCACTGCTGATTCAACTATGACACTGTTGAACAAAACGGTTACCAGTGTCGCTGCCAAAAGAGAAGGTAACTTAAGTGTCCTTTACTTTACTGAAGCATGTGTATAATTGTATATTTGAAAATGTATATATTTAAGTAGATTAACCTTTTGGCTAGTGGCTTCGTCCATGTAGTGATTTGTCGCCTAAATCATTACATGGCTGGTTTACAAGTTTTACCTTGATATAAATGATTGAGGGTTTTGAAGTTCTGGCTGATGACTAATCAAGTTGGTACAATCAATTTCAAAAGTTAATATTAATTGAGTTATGCACATTGTATTGGTCTTGTACTGTAAGTATTTATTTGTTTTCCCCTAGAAACTCGGTCAAAAGTCCCGGCTCCTTTATCCTCAAGCCAAGTAAATGAACAAGTTGTGTCAAACCATAGTAAGATTTCAAGTGTGGGGCAGCCTTGCCCTAAACCATCATATATGGAAACTGTCTCAGAATGGAAAATACCTGCACGGATATGCAGAGAAATCTCTCCTGAGGTAAGAGTAAAGTTGAAAGTGTTTCTTTAAGCATTTAACTTTATACCGTATTGCTCCATCATTCAGCTTTTATTAAAACAATACTTTCTGTATCTGCTACTTATTCATCAATTACATTTTTTCAGAATAAGCAGTCACCTGCTGAACAACCTAATCCACAGCAAATCCAAGACAGATTACCTGCATCAAAAAGAGGGTTTCCAGGTTTTGTATACGAGACGCCAAACAACAAAATGTCCTGTGTTAACAGGTTAGCCAGCATATTCACTTCTTTTTATAACTGTTTGAATGCCTGTTATTTTTTGTATTGTTGTTCTAAACTGGTCTTCCGTTGTTTGCCTAATGTATTTTGTAATTTTACATTAAGTAATGCTACTTAAGTCCAATATTCATTGAGGTAATGGTATCTCCTGCTTTGTTTCATGATATGAAATCTTCTGAAAGTCTTGCAAGTAAAAATGGTCCACTTTGATTCTGACCTCCTCAACTGTTTCCATTTTGTTTCTATTTTTGCACCCATTTATTTATTAACTACAGAACTCCAGTGGTGAAGGAACCTCGAGTGGTGGCACAGATTTCCACTCCATATAATGTCCGTTCAGCTTATCGACAACCTGGTCAAAATGTGTCATCCACACCATACCAACCATCCACTTCGTTTAACCAGGCCAGCTGTTCACAGCAGTTCCAGCAGGTAATTGACTAATACATTTGTTAAAATACGTGATACAGAATAAGACATTGGTCACGTTATAATTTTAGAACCAGTCAATTCATAAATGTTTCTTTTTTTCTGCAAAAACAAGAAAAGCACAGCCCTATGTTATATGTCTACAAAACATGATTAATATATATGTATTTTTTTTTTTAAACAGGTACCTCCTCCTGTGCACTCCAATGACTGCATTGTGATCAAAGGAAAAACCTACTATGTATTAAAACAAATTGGCAGAGGAGGTTCAAGTAAGGTACTGTCACTTAATGTAACCTCAAATTCACTGGGGCTGCACTGCTTCAGTTAGTCCAAAGTGTTTGAAAGTACTGCATTTTTAGTGTGAAATTTCAGTGTGGGCTCTGATTGACATGGATTGATAATGCAAAACGTTGAACTGGAGGATAGGAACAAATGAATCTTACAGAAGGGGAATTGGTCAAAATAAGAGTGTTTACAAATGCATCAAGGACATGTTTTTAAAATAATCAATAATACTAAAAATAAAATACTGGTAAGGCAACTTTTTTGCATTTTACTAATTAACATTTTGCAGGTGGTTGTGTTTTTATAATGTTCATTTTCTGCTTTTTTAAATTTTTCATTAATTAATTTTTATTAATTAATTTTATTTATTAATTAATAGGTATTCCAAGTTTTGGACCACAAGAAGCAGTTGTTTGCTGTTAAATATGTGGATCTAGAGGATGCAGACAACCAGACCATTGAAAGCTACAAGAATGAGATTGAGCATTTGAATAGACTACAGCAACACAGTGATCAGATAATAAAACTTTATGACTAGTAAGTAGGTAGTATGGTAGACCAACATGTCAATATTATAGGACATAGAATGCTGCATGTTGTGTTTTTTTTTTTTTTTTTTTTTGTCTTTTATAATATGCTTATGCTTGCTGCGTGGGAATGAGTTTTCACCACTGAATGAAATCCGAACAGGTACCTTAAAGGAAAAAAATGCTTTCACAGTCTTGTATGCAAAATACAAGACTGAAACCATATCTTGTTCAGTAACACTAACTTGTGTGGAATTTATTTTCTTTTTTGTTTAGTGAAATGACTAACAGCTACATATACATGTTAATGGAGTGTGGAAATCTTGACCTGAATTCTTGGCTAAGAAGCAAAAAAGCAGTCAATCCATTGGAGCGGAAGTTCTATTGGAAAAACATGCTGGAAGCCGTTCAAACCATCCATCGGCACGGTAAGAACTACTTGGCATTTTGCCATTCCAGTTCTTGATTTTAGAAGCATTTATTGTATTGCGCAATTTCATATGTTCATTTTGTTTGTTCAGGTATTATTCACAGTGACTTGAAACCTGCCAATTTCGTAATAGTGAATGCCTCTCTAAAACTTATTGACTTTGGAATTGCCAACCAAATCCAACCAGATGTAACCAGCATTGTGAAGGATTCCCAGGTAAATACTTTATTGTACAGTAGAAACTGTTAAAGGGTTTAAGTGTATTATGGGGTGGAGGGCGATGGACAACATTTGGAAACTAAATTTGGGGATTTTTTCCCCCTGTACTGGTCTGATATCCGTTTCTATAAAACTGCCTTTCAACAATAGGTTGGCACACTTAACTACATGCCTCCTGAAGCAATTAAAGATGATTCGTCCTTTGGAGGAAAACACAGGTCAAAGGTAAGTGGTGTTCCATGAAATATTCATCTTGAATAATGTCAGTGTTTAGTTTTGGAACTAATTTAAAGAACTCCTTTGTCATATTGTTCAGTTAAATGAAGAATACATCCGACTTGTCTTTAAGGTGGATACATTGGGTTAAGCTTACAACATTTTTAAACCAAGCATTCTCATCATCTTATTGATGTATTCATGTGAAAGTTGTTTATTTTTATTTTTTTTAAAGAAAACGGTCACGGTTTCATTACAAACTAAAATGCATGTATATTTTCAGATCAGTCCGAAAAGTGATGTGTGGTCACTTGGCTGTATTTTATACTGTATGACATATGGAAAAACTCCATTCCAACACATCACAAACCAGATTACTAAACTGCAGGCCATAATCGATCCGTCTTATGAAATTGAGTTTCCTGATATTCCAGAAAAAGACCTTCGGGATGTATTGAAGGTAAGTGATGGCATTACTTACTGTTGGGCGCAAAGAACTAGGAAACCTAATGTTTTTAATTTTATAATTCAAGATGAAAGCTGATGAAGAATAACAAATTCCTTTTTTTATTTATTTAACAGAGGTGTTTGGTTCGTAACCCTAAAGAGAGGGTTTCCATCGATGAACTCTTGGGGCATTCCTACCTGCAGATGCAGCTGCAATCAGACCCGGAGTCGGGTAAATGAATAGAAGTTACAGACACCGTCGTTCAAATATGTTTTACATTTGTATTGCATGCATAAAATTGTGCATCTGAAATGTATTTTTTGTACTAAAATCTTGATCAAATCTACAGTATTATTACTACTTTCCATTATTGCAGAGCAACAGATTACCTCCCAAGAACTGATGCGCATCTTTAACGAGTTGGCTTCTATTAGTTCACCAAATAGCATCTCCAGAGCAGCAAATGTAAGTATACACGATCCCCAAAAAATAAAACATTGTAGTAAGTTGATACTTAGGCACCCTCCCCTTTTTAAATATAATTGCAGATTTAGTCACTTTGTTTGGTTCTGCAGGGTCCTGTTCAGATGCTGAATATGATGTTTGCATTGCATTGTGCCTGGCATCTGCATCATAATTTAGTTTGAAATATATGGTACATATATCTGAAGAACAAGTCTACATTATACCTGTTCACCAAATGTGTCCTCTGTATTGCAGAACTTGGCAAAGATGTGCAACAGTGGCAGAAAACTTGATGTATCTGAATGCATCAAACCTTCCAGTAATCCTACATGGAAGATGTGAGGTGAAGTGCCTCATTGGACTACTACTGTATATTAGTCAAGGACAACTAGTTAATCAAGAAGTACACTTTTTTTTTTCTGTAAATATCCATGAATCATTCTGTTTGGATTTCTGAAAATCTAAAGGTCAGTTCACTTTGCTATCCATCCAGTAAATGTTCAAAAATGTATTAACAAAAAAAAAAAAAAAAAAACATTATTTTTATGTAACTTTTTACAAAATGTTAACATGTAATGGCTGCATCTCGACAAGTAGAGCATTTTTACTTCAGATGCTGTTGAGGATACTAGGGAGGGATATTCAAAAGATTGCATACTGGAAACCCCACATGAGGATGTCCATAACATTTCCATGCATGTGAAGAGCTGATGACGGGCTGAACATCATTCAATGACTGAAAAATAAGGGGAGTGATTTCCTTAACCAAGCTTCTAAACAAGATCCTTGCAGGATGGATCAACGGAAGCTAATTGTGATATACCACTGCAATCTGAACTTGTATTTTACTCTATCTTCCAATGGGAAAATTAGGTATGGTATGTTTCTACAAACTAGTAAATTGGGATTACCTTTTGTTTAGGTACTATACCTGCTTCCAAAATAAAGAATTGTGGGTAAGAGTAAATCAATGTACCATACACTGCTTTTAATTATTGGGATATACAAGTAAATCATACATAGTTCCATTATGGCTTTGCCATGTGTGGGTTGCTGTGCTTGGTGGTCCATTATAAATTTAAACTTGACACTGGTTCTGCTGTACAGAATCCACTACTGAAGATCCCTGTTGCTGTGGATTTAATATGTAGTAGGGGGTAATAAAGGGATCTCAGCAGAGAAATGTTGGGTGTAGTTTCTTTTAATACAAATTCCTTAGGGTTTTTTTGTTTCCCAATGCAAGCATCTGCTGGCCAGCTTAACTGTATTATAATATTTTACACGGTAGTTGTAATTGTCTTCCTCTTAGACAGTGGCCATTGGATGCACACAAAGGTAGCATTATGAGGAAGAATGAATGCCACCTAAAGCATGACAACTGAAATTATTTGCAAGAGAGATGCATACAGTAGTGACAATTACCAACAACACTTAAGGTTCATTTAGAGGGTCTGCTGTGGACACGTGCAATCCCCCTGGTGTGTGCAATTAGGAAATACTGCTTTAAAATTAGTGCAGTATTAAATACATAAAGAAATCCTTCAGCAATAGCTGAAGCATTTATAAGGACTTGGAGTGGTAGCATGGATTTGTTTAACTGGCCACCTACAATTACATGCAGTATTGTATATTTTCAAAAAATGAAAAAGCACTTTTACACAATTGGCTTATTCTTGTCATTCCGCTTCACTATAACTCCAATATTAATACACTTCTGCTTTGTTTCTAGCTACGTTTAGCACTGAACTGAAACAACATATTGTAATTCATGCAATGCTTTTGGTCAGCTTTTCTCTCTGCTTAAATGATCCAATCATTGAAATTACAACACACAATCAATTGCAGCACCTGGAAGATACCATGGTTGACCAAATAGATTTAGGAAGAGCACAAGACTGCAAAACTTAAGTCATTTGATTGGTTATAGGCACGGCTTGAACTTTTTTTTTCCCCCCTGTACCTCCCTTTAAATGTTTATTAATTGTTAAGCTCTCTGCATCCTATTAAAGAAAAAACTACTTGTTAAAGACTGGGTTTAAGATAATGTTTTTCTTTGCTACAAATCAAGGATATTTTAAATGATTGACTTACTAACAGTGTATACTCTACTAGGTATTTTTATGCTGAAAAGAAAGGGTCGGGACAACTATTAAACGAGTGCAAATAACTAAAGCACAATGATCAACTAGGTGACTGCAAGAATGAAATGCAATTAAGATCAGTGATGAGCAATTACATAATTTGACACTTCTGTTTGAAATAATCAAGCTCAGTCATATGAAGGTAAAAAAAAAAAAGTGACATTGTTTTGTAATTAACTGCTTTTTTGGAGTTTCATTAGGAAACAGACTCAGCTCAAAATAAGTTTAAAGGGATGTCACGTAATCAAAAATAAAACCAAAACATGTCAAGCCCTAGTTCTATGTTGTTGCAGCTGGAATGTAGAGTAAATCAGGCCTTTGGTATTTTTTGGTTTTTGGATTTTCTAAGGCTAAGCCAGTTCTGTTCTAGAATAAAGCCTGAAACAATTGTTTTTGGATAAACCATGCTTCAATTATATTGATACAAATGTAATACTCAGGTTTAACAAATGGCAAATTAATATTGTAAAGTATATACAGTGTTGGTGTCAATGTTACTTTGAAATGATACAGTTTTTTTCGAAATGTATATATTTGGTAAGCATCCTACTGCAGGGATGAAAATCATTTTGAAAATTGGGGCTAAACTGTTTGGAAAGTTTAGCATCAGAGAGACACCTTTTTATGTGACAACATTTGATGTGGGAAAATCAGTAAGGTTTTCTGATCAATTATCTGTTTACTGCAGAAATGATTGCGATACTATTAGCTATGGAATGGATAAATGATGTCAGACCTGACAGTGCAATAATCTCAGACTCTATGGCTTCTATTATGGCAATTGAATCAGGGGTATCTGAAGCTAGACAGGATATAGTATGGGAAAATCAGACATCTGTATAACAAGTTGTTTTATCAAGGAATAAGTGTTTTTATTTGGATTCCTGCACATATTGGAATAAGGAGAAATGAAAGAGCGATTTAATGGCAAAAAACACAACAGGATACAATAGACATGAACATTTCATTGGGTAGGACAGGTACACAGTATTGTCAAAAGGAAGGTTTTCATAAAATCGCAAGAACAGTGGAATAGTGATAAAAAAGGGAGACATAGTTTTAGCATTTGTCCAGTGGTTGATAAGAAGGTACACAGCAGGTGTAAAAATACAATAGAGGAAATAATCTGGAGTAGAATTAGAACAGGACAATGTGCTATTAATAAATTCCTTAATATCACAGGCAAGCATGACAGTGGAGATTGTGACCAGTGCAAGACAAGAAGCCATGGAACGTGATTTTTTTAATTGTCCAAAATATATTCCACAGAGAGGAAAGATGATGGGGAAATTGAGACGGGTAGGATTGACAAGTAATGTGTATTTTGACGTTTTAAAACATTAACACAGAACATACATCACAAAACACGACAATTAAGTACATAAAGGATACCGGGAGATACAACTCCATTTTCCCAACTTCCTACAGAAGACAAACCTGTGTGCATGTGGGTAGTCCTGACCCAATGAGACACAAACATAATTTCTGGTTGCTATGGAATACAAAAATAAACGCACAATTTGCACTCCTGTATTGTTACTATAAAATACAACTACATTTGCAATACAGTACCACTATAAGTCCAAAATACAGTATCTGGGTTACCTGAACAGCCCCTGTCATATGTGTGGTGATCTTTTATCCACGTCATAGAAAATCCGCTAACCAGCCCTAAATCTAGTGTGATGGACTAGCATGACAAAATGATACCTGCCGAAAACACAGAACACACTTGACATTTAGGGTGTGCTTTACTAATAATTTCTCCTGTAACCTATGAACGTTTAATTTAAAAAAAAAAAAAAAAAAGTGTTATAGCACATCTTTGACATAATTTCCTTTACAAACACAATTATTATAATAATACTAATAAAAAAGAAATGCTACAGAGGTAGTGGCAACAGGTATTTTACTGCTACAGTTTGGGGAAAGTACACAAACTGGACTGCACAGCATACTAAACCATGGAAAACATACACCAAATATGGGATCGATGCATTATTTTTGGACAAAAAACAATAAATTCTTTGGACTATTTTAAAATGTATTGATATAAATAATAATTATAAATACTACTTATAATTATTTTACCTTTCATCCATTTGATTTCCTCACGTGTGTTGAAAGCACTTCCTAGCCGATCAATCAACACGGTTTCTGCCTCCTGTCGACGTGGATTCAGCTTCCTGATTTCAGCAACAATGGCGGCAGCAGTTTTTACTGAAAAGCGCAGCTTCTTCTAAAGCTGCTAATATCACCAACGATGTGCACAGCGGTTTGGGACTAACGTTGCTTCGACTGTTTCCTAAATGTGACCCACACTCGAAACACAGAAACGACATGCAGCTCACTTCACCTAGTTCCAGCCTGACCCAACTCCTACAGAGTATGGTAAGAATCTGAGTGCAGAACCGTCCTTGTACTACTCAGAAGCAGACTTCAGGAACACCTGCTTTAGTTACAAAATAAACAAACGTGAAAGGTACAAAATTAATTTAAACGCATATGTCATGTTACGTGTAGGATTTTGTAAGGTATCGTACTTAATTATTATTACAACACCGCAACAATACATACCGTGTCCGAGACACCAGAAAAAGTAGGGATAGCTAGTGTGATAAACTTGTTTTAAAAAAACAAGACACTCGCTGTCACAAGCCCCCTATCAACATGCCTCTTTCTTATTTTTGTGTGTGTTCTTGGCTGACATAATACAGATCTGATTAAACCCAAGTGAAAACACTAATGCAAACCCTGCTATCTAAATTGTATACATATATTTGTTTTTGAACATTTTCATTTTGTGAGTAAAGAGGGTTACAACTAGACCCTCTTGGACACAGACTGTCACAGTACACCCTTTCTCCACCACGATATTGGAAAGACATCTTCCCAAACAAAGACAACTTTAAATGCGTACAATTACCGCTTGTATTACATACTTTAGCCTAACCTTTTAGTGTATTGGTTATCTGCAGATTATATGTTTTTATTAGGGCTGTCAAGCGATTAAAAATAATATCAATTAATCTTGGTTTTAATTGCATATTTAATTGATAATTACTGCACCCATCTCATTTAAGTGTTTTATTACGCATGCTGTTGTTATCATCATCCAAAAAACAACCCAGCATAAAAACCATATTCTCCTATTTCTGGGTTTGTTTAAATTTTTATATTTACTTACAAACCAGCATTGTTGTTCAATTGTTGAACCAACTGCTAAATCACCAGTCAGTTTATTACTCACCTTACATATACAATTATCAGTTTAATTTACTCATAATAAACTGACGTTCTAACTTGAACTTATTAATAACTTGAAATTGCCTAAATAAAACTGAACATTCATCGAGTAACGGTTATAATATCCTCCATAATGGTAAATAATATAAATTTAAAATAAATGTGGTTGTTGAAATAAAACAAATCTACAACGGGTCTGCAGTCGGTAGCTATCCAACAGCACTGGTATAGTATCGTACTGAGCTTGATTCATGGGTTTGCAGCGATCCTGAATTTCTAAACTGACAGGTTTCATTTGTTTTTGTATTGTTGTTGTCTACAGCCGTAAAACTACTAGAAAGTGTATTTTGAGAAGTGAAAGCATGTTTAGCACGCAGGTGGTACAGCAGACTAGATGCACTTCTGTGATACTGGAACTCACTTTGACAGTAGATACAAGTAACCCTCTTTTTATCCAATGAACCGTCAGAAAGTAAAACAAAAATAAAAAAATAAACGTCCCATTCACAAGTCCTTTAGTTTGAGTGCTTTGCTACAAAATGCGGTTCTCTGACTAATTTTATATTCAAACGGTGACTACACTCATTCACTCCTGGCATGCACTAAAATGATGCCACAGGAAATTAATTACGGTATGCGAAGAGGGACAAGACAGGAGTGCGTTAACCGCAGAATTTAACTGCGATTACTTGACAGCCCTAGTTTTTATGCACGCAATACTTGAAAGTATATTATGAATGAGAATCTATTATTACAATATTCAGATACACGTAGCCATAGTGATGTATATGCAGTACTTCTATTATTGATGCATTTTGGTTTAATTTTGGTTTATATTCTAAGTGTGTTTAAAGTGGTAAATTCTTTAGTTGCAGAAATACAAACTTCACTCAGTAGTCATTCACAGCATTTATATGCCTGTATTTAAGATGTAGTTTTTAAACCATTTTTTTCTTCTGAAAAATAGCCTGTGTCTTAAATTCGAGTACAGTATAGTGATGTGTGTATTAAAATCAACAGCAAAAGAGGTGACTACCCGAGTACACAAACGGCAACGCGACTTACTGCTGAGAAAAGACGAACAAAGATGTCACTGCCCAAATACACAAGCAGCAATGACCACAGTGACCAGAACTGAACACAGTATTCTACATGAAGTCTCCCCAGTGTATTGTACAACCTTAAAATCACTTCCTTTTGATTTGTACTGTACACTTTTGACTATATACCGAGAATAATGTTTGCTTTTTAATTACTTCCCCACAATGAGTTTATTAAAACACCCAGTATTTTTTTCTTGGCAGGCTTACGTTAGTTCTGTACCACCCATTTTGTATTTGGATCCTACATTATTGTGACCGGTGTCTAACACTTTTTAAATTTGTTAACATTAAATACAATTTTCCACATTTCGTCCCAGTTCTTTATATGGTCTAAATCCTTCAGGATTTCCTGGGTAACTGGAAGCATGTTTGCCACTCCCTCAAGCTTTGTATCTTTGCATTGTAAGCTTGCTAATTTTCCCTCCATCTAAGTCACTGATGTAGGTTAACAACAGGGATTAAAGCACATACAGTATGGCACCCAACTGAGTACATGGCCCCAACAATGGGTTTCTCCTCGTACTCTATGCTTCTGTAACAGGGCGGAGGCTGGGTGTGAACCAACAACCCTGTGCGCAACAAGTGAGCATCTTAACTCATCTCTCACCGACAGGATAGAATCTGTAACGGCCGTTTATCACACAGTACTGCCCGTTGCAGTTCTTCTGTTTTTAACCAGTTATGTATCCAGTTGCATGTATGTAGTGATTGCTTAGGTTCTTTTCAAAGTTCACTGATAAACAGCAAATGCCTGATGCACAGGAAAAATAAAGAATTTATGAGATGTAGGAATTAGTAAATTATGAACAATAAATCATCCATAACATGCTACCCATCGTGGCTATACACACTGACTTGTATTGTGCTTTTATTTTTTTTAAACTGTTATTTGGCCAAAAAAAAAAAAAAAGGCAACAAGGTGTTTTTTCTGACTTATATTTTGCCATTGCGAAACAAAATACCGGCCAATGTCATCTGCTAACCAAATGTCAGTCATGGCTAGTAACAGTTATGCTAATCAAAATTTGGCCCCATTTTTTTATTTTTTTATTTTTATTTTTTTTAAATGAAATTTAACCCACTGCGCTTTCTTCAGCATTTGGATTGTTAGAGGCCATACTGAAATCTGCTCTAACAAATGTGTATTATTATTTATTTTGTACTTGTAGGCTAAACCCAGAAAATGAATCTGTTCCAGTCTATAACAAGTGCCTTGGATAACACTCTAGCTAAGGATCCAACCGCAGGTAAGGTATTGAAAACATGCAAACCTTTCCCACTGCACGCCAATCGGCACATACTTAGCTTTGAAACAATGCAAGCCTAAAACCATCCCCAAAGGTTTTTAATAAACACGGTCTTCATTCTTTGCCAGCTGAGAACTCAAGCAGAGCTGCCATTTAGTTGCCGGTTCGGTTCGTATTGTAGGGATGCACTCTCCTAAAGAGCTCAAATTAACTCTGAAAACATATTTGTTTTGTAGTTTGGTTTGGATGTTCTCATGACGGGTGTTTTAAAAATGTATAATTACCTTGTATTTCATAAAACTGTTAAAAAACCATGCAAATTAACTTCTACATACCTTACACTTTAGGTTAATATTAGTACTCTGGAGTCCACTGGTACTCTTCCAAAGCAGTAGGGCTAGTTTCAGTGCACTGGAAGGTTATACATTTCAGGAAGAACTACACCTAAAATAATGAATAAGGTTACCCACCATAATGAATCCACTCGATTACCGGGTTGCTGTTCTTAACTGGATTATGATAAGCTCTCTTATAGTAAGATGTGCTGCTTTAGTACTCTGCATGATCAAAGTAAGCCAAAAACTACTCCAGTAAATTTGACACAATTTGTATTACAATCATTTTGTAGGTCTCAGATGTTCCTATATAACAAATCATGGCAAACGTTGGGCTAAGAGACAAATATAGTACGTTTTTTATATAACTTTATATATATCCTGCTAAATCGTACTGTACTGCAAGTGGATTTTCATTTTCATCAATTAAATATAACAGTGGGCATCAGTCTGCGTAACCATGGATACCGAAATGAACGCCTCTGATGACGATCTCCTGCTGTCAGCTGACTCTTGCAGCATCCACCCGCATAAACACTCCTGAATCAAATCTACTGTTTCCATTACTCCATCTTCATCGCTTGGTACGATTTTGCGATCAAACAGCAGACTGTTCCTGTCATCCCTGACGGTCCTAGGCGCAGTTCCAGAACTCATCGTAGAAGTGGAAGTCCAGGCATTTCCTTCTAGTCAGTAGGCTGCCTTAAACAGAGCAAAGAAGATAGCATTTCCTGCTGTTCCAGTTCCCATCCCATCGGCCGTTCCATAATATCCCATATAACCTCTCCCTCTGCCTCTGTTACCCTCTCATCACCACTGAAACTTCAAACTGGTTTTTATCTTCTACTTGTTTTTCAGTAGCGCTGTCCAATCTCTCCACATTTATAAATGGTCTCCAAAATGTCTCCAATAACTTTTACCTACGGCACCGTCAGCCTGCGGCGGCCTGCCTATCATAGCCTCTGAGGCATGGAGTGACACTTTTTTCATTTCCATGCATTCGGCCACAGGTGCTCATCTCGGGTCAGCAGGCTATGCTACAAGGATGATGTCTGCTGGCACATTATCACTTAATTTCGTAACAGGTCTCCTGCCTGGTCTGGTTCCTCAAACTGCAGTACAAGCTCTGCTTCCTTCTAAACAACTGTGTTTCAGCTCCAGAAATGCTGGTGACTTGTTGCACTGGTAGTAGTATATTACTTCATTATATGTACAGCACTAAGATATTCATTCCAAAAATGTTTACTTTTTTTTTCGTACGCAAAAAAACGCATAACAAAAGGCTTGCAAATATTTATGGCTTTTCAGTATATAAAGTCATATTTACTATCCAACCTTGCCTCTTGTTATTTTGACTGACTTGTTTATTAAATATGTGCTGCAGACTTAGCTCATAGTGGAAAATGAAATACCCCTCGGGATGACTATTGTTTCCTCCAGGTTTCGGGCTTTATAGCCCCCTGTCGGTAACAACAGTCTTCCCACAGGTCAATAAGTTTCCACTGTATAATATATATTGCATTACAGTGCACTCCACTTAATTGTATATCGAATAATTGCTATTTGTTTGCATGGTATTTGACTCTCAAATGCATCTCTGATAATTGCATAATTCACTTAATTGCATGAAACAGCCAGTTGATTTTGTATGCACCTGTAGAATTAGTTCTGATAATTGCATTGGTTGAGTTGCCCGCGTGACCACAAACAACTTGACTTGCAGTTATAGAGACTTCTAAGAGGACGTATACCACTCTTACTTTAGCACAACAAGTTGAAGTTTTAAAAAACTTAGAAAATAAACAAACAGTCAGAAGTCAATTGCAGCTGTTTGATGTTGATCAAAAAGCAATTTCTCAAATTCAAAAGAGCAGGGAAAAAATTGTTACACTAGTGTTGGGTGCCTCCGATTCAACGTTAGCTGCCCTTGATTTTATGTATTTTTATGTATCGTGTCGTTCAGATTTCCGATTTTTCGCTATATGTTACTGGCGAGGCGAGCGACCCATAGGTGAGAACCACTGATCTATATCGTAATCGTTGACTTTACATTCTGTCCTATATACAGTATTTTCTCTTTCTACGTCTATGGGGCGTTTTGTCTAGATCTCCTGAAGGCTGTTATACAAACTAGAACACACACTGAGATTTTGCTACAGTATAGGGAAATAAAAAAGAAAAAAAAAGATAGTAGAAACGCTTATTGCCTTTGCCAATGTTGTTTTTGAGTTTTAAAATTTTTGATGAGATAAGTTTAACTTCCCAAGAGTTTACAAGATCTTACAGGTTACTTAAAGGGGTATGCTATTTTTTATTTTTTATAATTTTATATTGCTTTTTCTGCTTGGTGAATATTTGCCAGACATACTACCTCAATGTGTGGCTTCTCTAAAGACTATTAAAAGCTGAATTTCTGAAGTGAGGTGGTTTAAAAAATGAACACTAGGGGGCGTGGATCTGTAATTTATGCTCCTTCTGTGACTGGAAAATACAGTTCTTGGTTGAGAATTGTTTGAATAATATTTAGCAATGCAAATGATGGCCTTGGCAGAAACAACAATGGAGTATGAAAGAGGGCAGATGTAGTAGGATATTAAACAGGTAAGAAATACAATCTAGATCATATAAAGCAGGGGTGCACAATTCCGGTCCTGGAGGGCCGGTGTCCCTCCTGGCTTTTGTTCCAACCTTGCCCTAAATTACTTAATTGGACCAATTATTACCAATTATTGGTCTAATTGATTTAGAACACAGTTGGAACAAAAGCCAGGAGGGACACCGGCCCTCCAGGACCGGGATTGCACACCCCTGATATAAAGGGATACCTAATAGCCTAAAATAATTTACTTGTTGTGCTCCTCCATTTGCAGTTAGCTGTAGATCTCACATGTTTAGGTTTCAAAGCAGATCAATTTATAGTATAGCAGTCATCAAACTATATATTAATTTCATATTAATATTAGCTGGCACTATACTTTTGCATGGAGTGGGAGCAGGGTATGGAAATCTTGTTTTGCCCTTTTTAAATCTGATGACTTTGTTTTTTAGATTTGTTCTGATATAGCTCTATGAGCCAGTCACATCTGTTCAATATGTTCCAAAATGAAATGTAATATAATGCAACATTTATGTTAATGGCATTACAGTATAAGCTGGAAATGTTAATGTACTGGCTTTGGCTTGGATAGATCCATAACTTCAGTTAAAAAATTATTTATTTTTTTATATGGATGTCATATTTGAAAAATGTATTTTTTTATTTGTTGAAAATGTGGTCTGAGGACTTTATATTGTGGCATTCCAAATTAATAATTCCTTTTGATGGTTTAAAGACTTTGTTTTTGCAAATACTTACTTGTTTGTTTTGCACACAAACCGTTTTTGGTGCCGACTTCATGTGTTCAGTATTCTTGAATGTCCTTTTGGCAAAACATTTACTGTGCCCTTCACGTTGATTGATCTAACGTGACTGCAATATTGTGGTCATGACCTTTTGGATGACAAAGACCAAATGCTTTGAAGTAATGGCTTCATGTTCAGTACACAACTGTATCCTAGGATTCTCTTTGTCATCTTCCGTCATGGGTTTCATATTTGACACACAGAAGTATTCTACGAGTATCATAATCAAGTTCCATTATCAGTGTTGTCCAGCAAAAAATAAATGTTTCATTGCAACTTTGTTTTACCCTCCTGCCAAGCCAAATCAATGATGCTAACCATATACTTTGACATGGTGTTGTCTAATTTGACACACTGCAGTATTTTATATTATTGGTATCCAATAAAGGTTTGCTGTTTTACCCTCCCATTTTACTTAAGAAACCGTTAATAATACTCAAATGACTGTCAAGCAGAAATGTATTTAAAGCTGTACAATAAGTTACAGTATACTGCTACATTTTATCCCAATATATTTTTTTTCATGAAAAAATTAAACGATGTATTGGTTTTCATTGCAAATTAAACAAAATACCTCTGCCTCTATCCATTCCTCACTTTTAGGAGTTAAATGCAGATCATTTAATGCATGTAAATTAGATTTTCTTTTCTTTTTTTTTTTTTCAAACTGAGGTTTGCAAACTGTGCCCAGACTAGGAAACATTTATGTTCATTCTCAGTTAATCAGTGTCATGTCTTTGATTTGTTTGGCCATGTTTAATTGTATAAATGTGCCAGTCAAGTCTGAGTATGTGGCTTATGCCATGGCATTGCACTGAATGATTTCAGTGCAATACAATTTAAGAAACTCAAAGAATGGAGAGAAAGTGCAATAAAGGTTTATGCCAGTACCTTTCTAGTGGTTATTCACCCATTGGATGTACTTCTATTATAAAAACAATTGTGCATGTATTTGGTCCTAGTGAATTATGTTCCATGCCCAGCTAATCCAGCGCTTTCTTTTCAGCTAGCCAATGCTCAAGTAGATGATGTGTGTAATATTGTAGTATCCACTGAGTGGCAGACAGTAACTTAAATCAGTGATATTGCTGAAAGCATAAGACTTGTTTTCCCCCCACTTTGGCAATTGAGTACAAAGAAACTTTTGGAGAAAACTATAAAGCATATAGGCTTTGTTAGGAACACGAGATTCATAATTACAAGACAGTCTTGTGATAGAATGATGCGAGTCGCAAGAAGTGTATACTTTTAGGATTATGGTTTCACAGAGGCTGCCACGTGAAATGTAAAATGCCTGTTAAAATTAAATGCAACATATGTTTTTCTTTTATTTATTAGCTTGTATAATTTTTGGTCTTGATCAGCTGGATATTGTCCTGCATACAAGACTATAAAATGGTTGACAGATTCTCTGAACTGTTTGTTAATAAAATGTAAAAAACAAAATAAGAATACACAGTATATTTCCTGGGATTAATTCCAAGTTTCCTTTCCTGAGCTAATAATTTCCACAAGGGGGAAAAAAAACCTTATAAATCGAGGAGCTAGGAGACTTTTTTTTTATTTTTTAGGAACCTATTATCCAGTCTCTTAAAGTATTGCAGTGAAGAACACCATTTGTTTTCGTTTTCCAGCTTTAGTATTAATCCTGTGTGTGTATACACATGTTTGTGGTTTAATTTTAAAAATATAATAGCTATAACAAATCAGTCTTGTGGCTCCCAAGGTATATGATTCAACAGGCTGTGAAAAAGGTACGTTTCTCCATTTTGGATATTCTTTAACACATTTGGATTATAAGTGACATAATGACAGGTGCCTCTACTATACAGTGTTACTGCGGGAATAAAATAAGATTAATGCATTTCCACCAAAATATTATTTTTTTAATGCACAAGCATTCATTATTAACCACTTCTGTGCTGCCAGACATATCTGTTACGTCCTGAAAACTGCTTGCTCAGTGCTGCCGGACGTACCAGATACATCCTAATTAAAAACATGTTTTTTTTTAAAAAAAAAAACAGAGCACATTTAAAACAATCTGCGTGTAACTTTTGTTTCTCTGCAAAGAGGATCGATAATAAAAACAACATTTCTCCTTTGATTAGGAGCTGTGCTACCAGCTTGTGTTTTTGTGGAATTAGCTTTGAAGTGATGCACCTGCATTCTCTTATTGATGTGACGATACAGAAAGACCCTTCTGCTTTTGAGGTTGTCATGTCGACCGACATTATCATTATTGAAACATCTCACGTGTGTGGGTAGGCACTTGAAATCTGTGACCATATACTGTATGATTAAGGCCCTGTGTAAATCGATTTTATGGGCTGCGTAGAAATCGTGAAATTAGCCCAATACCGCATTTTTTTTTACAATATTCTTAAGAAATACAAATAAGTTATTTCATAGTTATTTATTTCATACAAAAAAAATCACATTAATTAAATTATACGGCTCTGCTGTGTGCCATGCACATAGTGCTGTGCAGTGATTGTCATGTGACTTTGCAGTCTAGGCGGGAAATTAAAATACTGCACACTGTAAACAAGAAAATGGATGGCTCTAAAAAGACAAAAAATGTGTCTGCAGCAGATCACGTAAAGCAGTATCCAGCAGGAGTTTTACACAGCGATGGAGGTAAGCTCTTCTGTACGTCCTGCAACGTTACTGTAGATCACTACCGAGAATCGGCTGTTGACAGGCATTTAGATTCAAGTATTCACTGAAAGAGAAAGGTGGAAACCCAGAACAGTACTGCGATTGCTTTACTTACAAAGAAACAAAAAACGGTGACACCATGTTCCAAAAGTGCACTGAAAACCGTGAAGCAGGAAACACATTACATTTTGATGTTACCGAGGCGCTTGTTTGCGCAAATATCCCTCGTGAAAAATTGGACAACCAAAAGTTACCTAAATTCTTCAGACTGAATGTATCAAATGGTCGAGTAATTCCTTCATCAGCCCAGCTGAGACGTGAATACTTACCTAAAGTTGCTGAGAATCACAAGCAGGAGATTATGGAATTGGTACAGTCTGGTTGCTTGTCAGTGGTCACACTGACAAGTTGACTGATGCCCAAGATCAGTATGGGTTACACATTGTATTTGTTTTGCAAGACCTAAATGGTGAACGTGCATCTGACGTAGAACTGAAAGCTGGCCTTGCAGGTACGCTTTACCTACAGGCTGTTAATTACAACACCGATTCACAAGCTATGCCGTGAATTTTAAAGAAAATGTCAGATTTTCACAGGGCCTTATCTATGATGTGGCTTTGTTAGTTTTTTTTCTCCAGTGACGATTGAGGTCAGCGATCAGAGGCTCAAAGGAACCACGTGGTTTTTTTTATATATGTATACATATATATCGTTTGCCTGGGGTATCTTAAATGGAACATATGGTAATTTTGGTGTAAAACAGCTAACTCCCAAAATCACAACATTCTTGTAGCGCAGAGCATCAAAAGGGCCTCAGCAGACAAGGGGTTAAAGTATGATCGTGGGGTAGTCTCTTGAAGACTTTCATTTCATATGTAACACTGCTGAAGGCAGTAACCAAAACATAAAAAAGCTGTTCTAATTCAGACAAGAATATAGATGTGCACCCAAATGTTCACTTGATACAATCTCAATGTGTTGACTATTTTCAGCTAGTCAGTGCTATATGTCGTCATGATGTGTGGCTGATTCAAATCTGTAAATATACAGCCTGTAGTTTCCTCTTACAGACTGTGCTGTTGAAAAACTGCTTTAAACTGGAGCTTCTTCAAGTTCTATTTATACTCCAGGCAGGTTAATCCAAACAGACAGTGCATGATACCTTCTCTGTGGCTGACGCACACGACTTCAAATAATGCAGGGCCGTTGCTTTTCACCTAAAAACAGGAGTTCAAACAGAACTCTTATTTCGAGAACAAGGGAAATGGAGAACAGACGTCAGTTTAGAACGGTCTCATTACCATATAAATGAATGTTGCTATAAAAAGACTGGCTGTTTGCAGCATTCCTTATGTTGCTGCTTAGATTATATTGACTGCTGAAGAGAATGACGCAGGAAAGTGCCCCCTTATCCAGAAAGATTAACTTGTTTTGGTTCCTCAGAAAACTTATGTTTTATTTTTATTTATTTATTTATTTATTATTCATCAAAATTAAAAATAGATGTTTGCTATAATGTTTGCTTCTTTTAAAACTGCACATGTAAGACCTATACAGGGTGTGGATGTGCACCACAGGTAAGATTTATGCAACTTCTGTAATTACTCCACAGCTACATCAAACCAGAAAATCTGCCACACACAAGGCACTATGTTCTACGAAACCATCTATAGGGTTGGGTTAATTGTTTAGCTAATATTGTGTTGAAATGGAGAGATGTTATTAAAAAAAACATTGAAATAAACGGCTCATGCTGTTCATAATATCAGTCTCAAACAACTTTACTGTTTATACAAATACTGTTGATTTAGTAGCAAAATTGTATGGTGGACACACAAAAAAAAAAAAACATTCAGTGCGTCATTGGAAGCAGAAAAGTACGGAAGCGTCCTAGTGCCAATAAAACAAACAAACAAACAAACAAACAAAAAAATATCCTACATAGGACTTTAGGAGATACTTTTTTTTTTTTTTTTACTGGGCACTAGGACGCTTCCGCAGAAAATAATTCCAAGTTCCTACTAGTTGAAAAATATAGAGCCTGTATTTGTTTTCCCTTCTAAAAAACATGTTTGCTGTGGCTTTAGTATGTAGGCCAAGAGTTTTCTTTATGACCTATAATTTGTGATGAGAACATATCCATTCAGTTATAAAGACCTGAGAATAACAGTGTATTTGACTTCGCAAAATCTGGAAAGCACCCTTAAATACAGACTATACTGGCACCCAAAAGAGTTATTGAAGGGTTCAGATTAAAAACAGTAAGATATAAATGTCTCTTGTGGTATTTATTTATTTATTTATTTTAATCCTTGCTGTAGTTACACATAGGAGAGTCTCAGACTCTTGCATATCAGTGTGTGTTTGACACTGGCTGTCAGTGTAGGGTCATGATTCAGGTACATGTTCCAGGTCAGGACTCTGGTTGCAATTCTCACTTCCCCTCCAAGTAAGATGACGTGAAGTCTGCTACTGGCGAGCCGTTTAGTTCTGTAGTGTTGAGGACTGTGGAAGTACATACAGTAGATCAACTTCTGGTTTATTTCACAAACGTTTGAAAGTGAGTTACCATTTTTGACAATTGACTCCAACCTCACCACATATTCTTATTCTTCCTATTCACATAACTTTCATGTAGAACACAAAAAAACCACTCCTAACTTTAGTACATTAATATACAGCAGAGGTGGAGGGCTCGGACTCGAGTCACAATTTTCAAAAGTCAAACTCATGAATCTAAGATCGAGACGTTTGGACTTAACTCATTGACTTGTGACTTTCTGAATTTTTTTTTTATTTTTTTAAATGAAATCACGTTTCTATTACTACAACTATTAAGCCGTACTTTGTAGTGCTGTAGCCTTAATATTTACAAAGTAAATAATGCATACTACTACAGGATATGGAGATACAGTAAAGGGTCTGGCAGATCCACATGCACTGTGAACATGGCGTCAAGTACTGTTTCTCCTCAAGTGATGCAATTCAGGTTTACAAATATTAGCTTTACAGTCATCTCTGTTTTTTAATTTTTTGAACCTTTTTAAAATTCTTAACAGTGATTTAAAACCATATTTTAAATAATGTGTTGAATAACTTCTATTTCTCCATCTGTGCTAGCAGCAATACTGAGAATCTGTAAAAACAAAAAAAAAATATTTAAAATATTTTGACTAGTATTAAAAAATTAAAAAACAGAATTTGGCAGGTAGGGTATTAAAAAAATAAACCCTAAAATTCATAGTTAAAATAATAAACATTAGAAACCCAAAGTTATAATTTGTACCATCTTCACTTTATATTAAAAGTGTACATTGCAGGCCATGCAGGAAGTGCAAGTGAGGGAAATACTAAATAAATAACTTCACATGTTAAGGAAGTTGGAAGATATACAAGCAACCACCCAAGACAGATGGCTATCAGTGAGTATCGTTACAAATTTAATTGTCAGCTGCAGCCTTCGACTCGGCATTGTTGAGAGTGATAATGTTCATCATTTTCTTGGAGTTGTAGACAATAAGTATTGTTTGATGGCGATCTACACTAAATTAAAAAATAAAACATAAAGAAAAGGATCTTAAAAACAAGATAAAAGCGGATCTAGCAAAGGCAGCCTGTGTATCAACCACAGTTGATATTTGGAGTGATCGAAAAATGCATGCTTTTTTAGGTGTAACAGTGCACTGACTGGATCTTGGGTTCACTTGGACTCGACTCGGGACCTTGGGGCTCGGACTCTACTCGACACTTATGGATTTGGCTCGGACTCTACTCGACACTTATGGATTTGACTCGGACTCGAAGACCAGTGACTCGACTCCAACTCTGCTGTTTTCATTTTCTTCCATAATATGGCTGTGGTGGGTTATGGGAGGAAGTGACGTGACCCAGAAGTGATGGAGACAGGAAGCAAGTGAGGTACAACCTGCGCACCAGCAAGGCAGGGCAGGGTTTTATTAATATTCCATATGGAGAATAATAGCAGGGGTCAAAGACAGGTACAGTATTGCACAAACCAAAATAAGAAACCCCCTTTAATACTAGCAATAGTAATCAAGGGTTGAAATAAAAACAGTAAATAAAACCGTCCCGCACTACACAGAAACACAAAAACAAAACAATCACGTGGTTCCTCCACGCGGTGACAACCGGCGTCCTCCAGCTGCTGCCTCAGCTCCCTCCTGAGGCTTCACAAACACAAAGGCACAGAGACAAAAGGTGCTGCGCTGCAGATCCGTCCAGGTATCCAAAGGGGTAGGGAAAGCAAGGGAAAACACACAGCTCGTCAAGGATCTGCAAACACAGGGCTTCAGTTGTGAAAACAAACAAACCAACACGTCTCTTGCGGGTGTTAATCCAGCACAGGGAACCCAAATGGCCGAACCCCACAGCCTAAATAGTGCCGAGCCCCACCCAAACACTCGGTGCACTGCCCCACCTCAGCCAATCGTCGAGCACAGGACAGCTGATTGCAATAATGGGGCTCAACCATGAGGTCCTGCCCCAAGTTAAGATGGCCACCCCCACTGTGGCTTCTGCCCCAACCATGACTCAGCCTTTCTCCTCTGTCTTGGTCCTTCCTGCACAGCGTTGCCAGTAGTCGGGAGGGTGAATTACAAGAGGGACTCCTTTCACTCCTGTCACAATGGCCTAGTTTTTTTTTTTTTTTTAGCACCATTTTCCGCTGAGAAACTAGGGGACATCAATTGCACAATTAACACGTTTTTTAATCATCTTTTTATGAAGAACCTGAATCTAAAAGATAGGTGGTGCGTTGCATTATTTTATTAACTTCTCAAAAATAAAAACAAAACTGAGAAAATCAAATAAACTAAGGTTGGTTTTGCATTAGCTCCACTGTCTGATTTTTGGTGCTGTTTAGCCTGGCTATTTGAGTTTTTGAATTGTTTTGTGCTTTTTCATTAAAAATGTAATGATATATTCCTTCATAGACCTACTCGGATGCAGCCATCACATCTAATAATAAACACTATGCTTTTTTCTGTTTGTTAACCCCTCCCTCCTTACCCTTTCATAGGTCAAGACAGGATCTTCAATACTCCATTGTGCGAGCGTGGAATTGTGGGCTTCAGTATTGGAATTGCAGTAACTGGTGTGATGCTGATGAAACATCTACCCTGCCTTTGACCAGGTATGTTTTTTTACAGTGCGTTCTATATGCTTGATTTTGAATGAATGTAGTCTCCTATAACTGTAGATAATTATAACCAATTTAAATAAATACAGTTGACTGAATGTATTCTGAAGGTAATTGGTCTTGTAAGTTGTGTGAGTGTTTGTGTCGATATGATTTTATTGGTAATCCACCAGTGTCTGTATACAAGTGCATTTTTTATTTTGTTACTTTTATTTTTGATGCAAATGCTCAGAATGAAGACAGCCTCTCCGTACTATGTCAGAGTAATAGTTATGGCATCCATCCTACCCATAGTACACATACTTCTTAATCTTGCGGTCTTTAAATTGTAGATGAGGCTGCTAAATACCGTTACCGCTCTGAGAACCTGTTTGACTATGGGAGTTTGACAATCCGAGCACCCTGGGGTTTTTTGGTCCATGGATCCCTATACCACTCCCAGAGTCCAGAGGCCTTCTTTGCACATTGTCCTGGAGTTAAGGTAAGCAAATAATGTGTTTGGGAAGAATTTGCTTGTGAGGAAATGTTCTATTCATAACCTTAAGGTCCTGTATTTTAATTTCTAAGTATTATAAAAGGAAACAGTAAACAGCCTTTCACGCAGTATCTCACAATACAGAATAAGGCATTTTTTCACAATCTCAATGTCCCAAGTTTGAAAAAAAAAAAAAAAAAAGTTTAAGAAATTAGGTTGCCGATTGCACCACTTATGTCTCTGCGTTTAAACTGTTACAGATAGAATCAGTGCTCTATAAAGTAATCTATCTAGTAGGTTAAATGTTACTAACATTTAAATGATACACATGTCTGTCACACTCTACATTGTGAACACGATAACTGTATTAATTTTGCACCAATCTACAACAAACTGTTAGCCTCCTATAAAAGTTTCAGAATACCTGCACTGGTTATGATTTGTGTTGTGTGTTAATATATTCAGAAGTCTTTTATAGTTCTAAATCAAAGACAGCTTTCAATTGTTTAACAAAAGATTAACGGTCATTTTGGTTGTGTTGGTTAACCAAGGCGGAGAGTGAAGGACAGCCACATAATCTCTGTCCAGCTTAATGTGAATGTGTTGATTGCTATGCTTGGGTCAGCTCTATCCCGTAGTAAAACATAACAATAAGATTCAATGTTATATATTTAGAAGTAAGAATTACTGTATTTTGGAGTTTTAGACTGCCACAGGGTGGTAGTTTGTACTGCCAGAAGCATTATTTATAGTCTAAGGTGGTATTTCCTCGTTTTTTTTGTTTTTGTTTTTGTACTATATGTTCGAGCAGACAGTGCTTGATTTTCAACAAGATACAGCCCATAGACATGCTATAGATGCTGCTTGTGCTTAATCTCTAACGTCAAAGCCTACATTTCAATTTTTTTTTATCCTTTTATAGATGCAAAGATTCAGTCACTCTTAATTTTAAATGGACAAAGGTGGAAATGACACCTCTCAGAATGTATCTGTCTGTCTTTTTAGGGGTTGAAGTCTATTTTAGCAAATTGTAGTAGCATGTTTATGGTGAATTATGTTTAATTTTAAAATGTAGTAATGTTGCATCATAACATGTGGGTTCTCCTAACTAATGTACATTTTTACGTTAAATAAAAAACACATGCAACTTTCATTTTCAAATGCTAATTACCCGTAAGGAATTGGATGCAAAATATTTTATTACCAACACATGATTTATTGCTATAAAAAGTACTGAAAATTAACCTTGTAATCTTAAGCCAGTTTCTCTCCTATTTACCATTGTTCAGCTGTGTACCAAAAACCCCTTGGCAGTATTGGATACCAAGCTGTGTGGTGTGCCAGTGACCGAGATCCTGCGAATGATCGACACTGAGATGTATAGCAAATATAACGGATCCAATGTTACTCTTTGTGTAAGACTTCCACATACCATCAGTATGCTGAGTGAGCAATATCAGCAAGATGTCTGCCTGTTTGAACCCCCCTGTAAGGAAAACTCATATATTTGAGTAAATCTGTCACTTTTTCTTCAACTTTAAATCTGTTTAAACCATTTTAAAATGCAATCTTCATGTTTCCAGTATTGTGCAGTATTCTGAGAACTGCTTGTGCCGATGCTATCGGCACCCTTCAATTTGACCTGTGACTTTAAGATTCATTGTTTTCTTCATTTGTGTTCTATATATTCTGTGTTGATCAATATCAATTATGGGTATTGCAGAAGAAAATGTAACCCTTTCATGTCTGCCACCACGGTGTATAAAGCCTGTGTGAGGTAGTGACTTTGTATTAGGGTAATGTAAACGCTGCATATTAAATTTGTTGGTGACCTTAACTTTGACTTTAGGGGTGATATTACTTTTTTGGGGGGTATAGAGACTGTACGTTTTGAGTTACTATATTGTGTTACATTACCAAAAATTATTATTTGTTAAAAGTTGAGTAATAATGACTTTCCAGATGTAAATATGTCTCGGGAGGAATGTGTGTATATTTCATTTATGAAATGCTTAACTCGTAAATCATTTAGACACACAGACGGTCTCTTTGCTGCACTGTGAACACTTAATATACGGCAGCTGGAATAAAGTGATTTTGACCACGTGTGAAAGCAACAGAAGTGCCTAAATGCATCCCGGAGGCAGAAAACACGGACAGGAAATCAGTATGTGCCCACTATGCAATCATATCCATCTGAATATCATCAGTGAAAGATCTAACATTTCGTTTTTAGCTCTGACGAATAATAATGCATGTGAAAAATTCTGCACACTGAATGCTAGTCATTTTAAACTTAAAGACTATCCTTTTAGTTTTATTTTTTGTCATCTAAAGTTAATCAATATTGTTTCCAAATATATACAGTAATACACACTAGCATTACCCTTATCAGGGTTTTACTAAAGTGCTATAATAAAGAACAATTGTATGACCCAGTTAACTATTAAGATTAGGTAACTGGTAAAACTGAGTGAGAACAATGTAACTGATCAATTAATTTCACACCTGTTTTGTGAATCGGAACTTCTGCAGAAAATTATCTATAGAGCAGCCACCTCCATTTTAAAATGACTATCGCTGGTATTGCCTCTCAGTATACCAACATCGAAGAGTGGTTACTGCCACCAATGATAATTGGGAGTGAAACTCTACAACAAAGTCTCTTCTCATGAATCTAAGACCTGAAATATAGCCTGTGCTTGTCTTCGTTGTGACTGAAACTAACATGCAGCAAAAAGGTGCAACTTCTATATACAGAACCAAGGATTGCATTTGTATAACAAACCAATGTGAGGGCTACCTCATTAGGAGGCAGTGTGGTCCAGTGGTTAAAGTCCAGGGCTTGTAACCAGAAGGTCATCGGTTCAAATCCCACCTCTGTGTGACCCTGAGCAAGTCACTTAACCTCCTTGTGACCTTGTTAAATCAATGTCCTATTATAAGTGACTGCATATAATACACAGTTCACAGCCTACCACTGTAAAGTGCTTTGTGATGGTGGTCCACTATGAAAGGTGCTATATAGAAATAGATATTATTGTATTATACAAGTGTATATTTTATATATTGTCAGCCTTTTAAGCTATTCCATTGAATTACATTAATAAAATAGATGCAAAGTAGGACAAATTACCTTAAAAGAAGTAACATTTCACAAGTGATCCTACACAGGATTAGATGCAGATGGGATGTGGGGGTGGAAATCCACAAGTTGATTTCTGTATAGAGTATACGCCCTACATTAGTTTAATTAAAGGTGAAACTATTTCCATTGGAAATATATATTTTTTTATTTCAACCCGGCCCACCGCTGCCACCCCCGCACTGACTCAGGAGAGACGAAGACGGACACATACGTCCTCTGAAACGTGTGTCGTCAGCTGTCCGCTTCTTTTCACTCTGCTGGCCTGCCATGCAGTCACCTCGGAGGACCACACAGCTCTGGGCAACTTACAGGCAAGCCCGCAGGCACCCAGCCAGTCCACAGGGCTCGCTGGTGCGTGATGAGCCAAGGACACCCTGGCCGACCTAAGCCCTCCCCCACCCGGGCGGCGCTCGGCCAATTGTGCGCTGCCACCTGGGAGCTCCCGTCACGGTCAGCAGTGGAATAGCCTGGACTCGAACTGACGACTTCCAGGCTATAGAGCACATCCTGCACTCCACGTGGAGCGCCTTTACTGGATGTGCCACTTGGGAGCCCGGAAATATTTCATTTTTAGTGGTCACTTAAAATGATCGGAGTTAGGTATTTCCATTTATCCTATCAATTTGCACTTTTAAAATTATTAAAGTCATTAATGGGTCTGTTTACATTTCTGGAAAACGCTTGCCCAACTTCTGACATCTTAATCGGTTTAAGGTGATGAATGATGTTAGCAAAATCTGTAAGAGTTCATGTTTCATATATTTCATATGGATTATGAGTTCTTTAGAAGGTATGGTTTTGAATTTCTTTTTTGCTGGGCCATTTACCAAACAGGCTACTTGAAACCTTTGGTGTGAATTATTTCCGGCCATCAATCAGATTGTCACTTTCATTTGATCTGTGCTTTTGACAATGCATTGCTAAAGTGGCATTCTTGTTTAAGTCATTGTGTTGGGGAAGGGAGGTGTCTGAAGCTTGTCATGTAAACTGGAATTGGAATGTTAAAGGTTAGTAAGCCCTAGAACTTTTGCACACAGTTAAACACTGAGTAGGCTGTTAGACTGAGGAGCTTATTGTTGTTGACTTACAGTTAGTACAGTAGGTACCTAGTTAATGATATGATTACCTGTATTCTTGCTGGCTGCCTATATCTGTTGTATTGAGGTTCAAACTTGGTCCCTTACAGATTTCATTTTTATCACACTGAACTGTATCCTTTTGGACGCTGGTCTCAGTTTGTTTGGGCCATTGCTGTCCCAATCATAGGTATCCTACAAGAAAAAAATACATTTGTGTGCCAGTATTTTACAAAGCTGCAGCCGCCACCACAGAATAGACAGTATACTTTAAGTTATTGTCTTGATGTTTGGTACACAGCTGTGATTTTCTTAGTTAAGTTCCATTGTTGTCGGCAAGAAAAAAAAAAACACTCACTGCCACTTTATTTTTGCCTCTAGCCTTATCCGTGATACAGGCCACATGGCTGGAGAGTTTTGATTTTTGCTTGCAAAAAAAAAAAAGAAAACTTTTCTAATGTAAAAATGTTATATTAATGGAACTTGTGCTTTTATCCAGCTGGTAGCATATAATGCAATTTCCGTATGGGCTTTTGGTGATAGATTGCAGTTGCCAAAAATGTGTATATTCACCAATAGGTGTTGCTGTATTAAAATCATATTGTATCCTGTTTCTCTGCATTTGTTTATTTCAGATTGTTATTCCAAGAAGCCCAGTTCAAGCTAAAGGGCTGCTGCTATCGTGCATTGAAGACAAGAACCCCTGCATATTCTTTGAGCCAAAAATCCTTTACAGGGCTGCAGGTGAGTTGAGCACTCGGATGATTGACGATGTTACCATCACCAGAAAACAAAACCGCAAGAAAATATCTTAACAGCAACCACATTGAGTTCTGTGTACCGCTGGGTCAAAAAATAAAACGGGTTGTTCTGTTGTTTTGTTGTAATACAGGGTCTGTAGTTGAGTAAAAGGAAGGCTAAAATGAGCAAGGAAGTTTATTGGGATACAGCAGTCTATTCACACAGAGTGGGTCAGCAGACACTGGACTCCTCACAGTAGTTCCAGTGACTGATTTAAAATCACATATTTTTTTTAATTAGTATTCAGTTTATTTCACTTTATTATACAAAAGCAGTTCAGCATTGAACAATATTATTTTATTTTGAGTTTGTTGAAGCAGTTGAATATTTATTTATTTATTTATTTATTTGTATTTTCTTAAATCTGGTGCAGTGGTATTTAATAGGGCTACTGATTTTCCACGATCGCGGAATCACGGACGGAATAGCGGAATTAGGCATTTTTGGAATGGAATTTTGCTCTGCAACTGCACCTTTAAAAAATAAATAAATAAATAAATAAATACAAAATGCGCAAACCATCTTTGACCACTGTCTCCTGTAAAAAACAATGGATTGCTTTGAAAACTACACTACCCAGAAGCCCAGCACTGATGCTTGTATAAAATGTTTTTGTATGTTTGTTTGGATCATTGTAAAATGAAAAAACAGGTGGTTTTGTGGCCGTTACGCTGATGGACTGTGTGTCTGCTGCAGTGCTGCCTGTGTGCTGGGGGAGTCGAGTTTTAAAGCAACTAGCTGTTTTGTGAGTTCTGTTCTGTGGAATAATTTTGGAGTTGTATATACAGAAAAGTAAGAAGTACCTGAAAAAAACTGGTCAAAAAAAAAAAAAAATCATTCATTCATTGAATTTATGTATTCATTTATTTAGTTATCGCAAATCCGTTACCCCTTCACCCACTCAACACAAGGAAACGACACAGTGGTTGAGGTGAAATCTTACCTTAGTTTTATAAATAATACTGCTTACTCAGAGTGCTGTTTAGTTTTACTCGTGTTGCTATAACGTGGCTCTCTCAAAATTGTAGATTCAAAAATGAGTGGACCAATAAATACTTATTTTACCAGCTGTACCAAACGCAAAGCCAATGTGTTTATTGTGCAATGAATGTGTGTCAGTAGTTAAGGAATACAATATGAAAAGGCATTTTGAAACCAAACAAGGAGCTTTTGGAAATACGTATCCAGAGGGCACAGTAGTTAGAAGCTCAAAAGTAGAAGCGCTGATCAGTTCTTTACAGTTCTACATTAATATGTCACATACATTTTAAAATGTTTGTAATGACACTCTGTTAAATGTTTGCACTGTTCTATTAAAGTACTATTCATATGGTAGAATGTGTAAGTCTTGTTCAATATACGAACATTAAGTTATATCATATTTATTGTATTGCTTAAAAATGTGCAGAGTAAAATACACTGGCCCACCTACTCATAACTTTTTTCTAATGTAGCCCGCTTAAATTAAAGTTGAAAAGACCTGCTGTAACTAAAGCAACTCTGTCTGTCCAGGGTGTTTGAGAAACACTGTTTTACAGTAAGTACAGAATAAACCAGTCTGAGTTGTTGCAGATGAAACTATAGATGGGAGAGAGAAGCGTCCTGAACATCGTATTTAATTTGTAATTTTATGAAAAGTGTATATTTTTGTAACAATGCCCCTCGTTTGACTATTCTGTATATTGTAATGCCAGCAATAAGCTGCTTTTTCAAAACACCTTTATTTGTTGACTGACCTACAGTGTGTTACTAGTGGACTGCTTGAAGAAAGATTTTCCTGAAAATTACAGTGTCTCGGGTACTTAAATAAAAAAAAAAAAAATGAATTCAATAGATTTTTACTGTAAAAATGTTACTTATGTTCAGATTACATTGTTAATTCTTAATAAATTGGTAAAAACGGAATTGATCATTTTGAAAAACGGAATTTGCCATTCCCAGAATGGAAAATCAGGAGCCCTAGTTTAATATTCCCAATTGTTCCACTAGTAATCTTTGTGTGCAGAGAGAGAAGTCTGCCAAGGGTTTTGGAGAAAACCAGATGGAGAAAAGTAATTTAAGATGCAAGTGACTTCTTGAGTGGCCTGATTCTGGCAGAATGTAATCCCACTTCAAAAAGACACAAAGATGTAGGTGGTTTGTTTCAGCACCAGTTTGAGTCCTTATTACAGTGGACACGGCCTCTATGGCTGAGCGTTCTACAAGGTTACTAAAGTGACAACAATAATGAGGGTTTGGATGTGTCCATTTGTTAAGTCTGACTGATCTTGTATCCATTCCTCATATCCATTCTATCCAACAGGTCCAAGAAATTCTCAATCAGATTTATGTCCAGTAGGTGTCCAACCCAATCCGAAAGATCTTGGAACATGTCCTGGGCTTTTGGCCAGGGGTATTTTTAATATTACCATCTGTTATAAGGATCTATATGTGAAGCTGCAACTGCTTGTGAGGTCCCTTGAATGTTGATATTTTTGTAGTCCTTGCCAGTGCAGCAAGAGCCAACTAGGCCTTTCTGTGATGTTGCCCACTTCCTCAAATATGGCATTCCATGTGTTCTGTATGCATTTTGAATAAACATTTTACAGCACAGCCTGGAGTAGCTCAATGCGAGTATATGTGCTCAATGTGACCTGAACAGCACCTCTGATTCAAGATATATTATTTCCACTAGGGGTGTGCACCACTCCAAAACTCCACTCCAAAACAGCGAGTTTATTAAAGGGTACCTGTAGTGGTAGTGAATATAGAATAATTTCAATAGTAAACATGTGGCTGAAAACTTGGCACAATCTAAAGCCCCTGCTCGTCCAGTTTACGATATAAAAGCATTAAAACAACATTAAGCTTCTGTGCATTGGGTCTCTTATATGGCGCACAGGATATGACATCGGCTTGCTGAGTTCCCTATTTCCGAACACTGCTAGTCTGTAGCTGCAGCTAACAAAATTATTTGTGACAAAATTTATCCGATTTATTATGGGTGAAAAAGTCAAATAGATGGGTACTTATATGAATCCTTGAGGTCGGACTACCCTAGTTTAACTTTGTCAGGCAGTGGTAGTGAATATTCAGACAAGGATAATGAGGAGGAGTCTGCAAGCAGCCTAATCTGAGAAAACTGAACCAAGAAGGCTCCAAATACTTGGTGCACTTGTACTAAATGTGTTTTATGGAAACACTGCTGCAATAACTTTTGTCTTATGTGTCAATTATTTAATATGCACATTTAATATAAAAAAAACCTTTGGATTTGTACTTCAAGGTACATAGCCTACACAGAACTGTACTGTAACTGGTCGAGACACATTTATTATTATTATTATTATTATTATTATTGTTATTATTATTATTATTAGGAGTGAGAGAACAGAGAAAACAGCATGCAAGCCTACACACATACGCGAAAACAGTGAAAAACTGAATCGTAACAATTTACAAACTGGAAAACGGTAATAGAGAAAGCATACTTTTTTTTCTGTAATTCATATAAGTGTTCTACTTTTTCAAGCTTTGTAAACGGCTACACCTAAAAAAAATAAAGTACATCAAAGTGTGCAATAAAAAGCCCCTAATACAAGTATCTCTGGCTTCTGGTGACATTGACTTTCGGTCTCGTCATTTATCTTGCCCACTTTGATGTAGTTTATTACTTATTGTTAATAAATACAATTGAGTTATATATATAGTGACCTACCTTTTGATGATTTCATTGTGCTAAACCAGGGGTTCTCAAACTCAGTCCTGTTGTTGGCATCGCATCAGGTTTTGGCCTCGTCTTGCATTCATACCCCAGAAGCTCTGCCTGCATGTTCCTTTCATAGCATTCAGGTTCAAAGTGGTCCTTACACACATGAAAGAATTTCGACCGAATGGAAAGGTTTTCAGGGTATGCCCCATTCTCAAATTATGTAGTCATTTGTTTTTTTGCTATGATCGGCCTTTTTTTAATGAATAGGCTTTAGCACACAAAATAACATTTTTTTCGTCTTATTTTTACGCTTATTCAAGCACCCGAAAGCTTTGCACTCCGCTATGGGTTTCCACCGCTTTATCCCATAAACTCATGCGCGCAACTTTTGGCCTGTCAGGTAAATCAACAACTTGACATCACATTGCTGCTTGAAAAGCTCCAATATGTCAGCTCCCTCAAATGTTACTTGACCCAGAAAGTCAGCAAAGAAATTGAAAACATCGCTAAACGCGCGACTTGTTGACCAAATTGGTGCAGCAAGAAGCATTTATTTATTGTCAATGGGAAATCTCAGCAAAACTCGCTGTTTCAGTGGGGGAAGGAATTACTGGTGCGCATCCCCCATTTTTACACTGGCCTCTGTCCTCCTTGCTCAGCGACTTTCCCCAGAGGTAAAATATGTTGGTGTCTTTGTTAATATCCATGAGTGCAGGACCAGATAAAGGATGATTAAAGTAATGTACCTTACAAAATAATTCCATTAAATCTTCCATTAGCTATATAGCAGTGTCTTCTGGGTCAAAGCAAAGTTTGACAGTCAATAGGGGAAGCAGCAGATTGGCTATTGACAGGAAAGAATTTCACCCTGAAGGTGAAATGATGAAAGGGCAAGACTGTCTAAAAGCATGGCTTGCAAACAGAGATTTAGTACCAGATTTGTGTTTTTAAAATGAAAATACATATGCAAATCTGCAAAACGGGAGAGGTACCGGCAAAAGAGAAAGGAGGAAACACACAAACGAGCAGTTTCAACCTAAAAATAATTAATGAATATGCATGGAGGAGGAAAATTGTATGGGAATATTTGGTTAGCTAAATTTTCGTTAAGAACACATACAATAGAGGAATAAAGATTCAAAAAGCAAATATTATGCAAATTCTGAGGATATATATATATATTTTTTTTTTGGACTACCCTTGCAAGTCTCTCATGTAATTGAATTTAATAATTCTTGATTGTTTCTTTTGAATGCCAACTGTCACACACTATTGGGAAATAAGAAGAGTCTGTTCTGATGACAGATATTCCCTTTTTAATTTTCTAAACTACACACCTTTTATTTTAGAACTACAAAGCAAATTAAATGTTAATCATAACTTAAATGTATATCAGTTTCAACAAATATAAAATATACATGTCAACATAAATAATACAACTTTTATATGATGGCTACACAATGTGGCTTATCACATAAAGAAAACATTCCAGATTCATTCTGATAAAAATATTTAGGATGTGCTGCTGACAGCTACTACTGTGCTGGAATCAGCGTGTGTTTTTCTCAGAACAGTACATTCTGTTCTACTGACTGAAATGGCAATTTTATAGTCCCGCAGGATCCCTGCCAGTCCTAACCATATGTCAAAGATATCTATACTTTATGTGCCTATGTAAACTGTTGCTGTATAATGCATGATAAAAAATGATTTTAATATAAAGCAAATTGTCTTGAGTGTAATCCAGACAGCAGCCGGTGATTCAAAATATAGAACAAAAGGTGCTTTTAACCTGAGGGTTATATCATGAAGTAAACGCTCTGATATTTACAGTGTGCAAGGGGCTGTCATCCACTTGTCGGCAGATATTCTCAGGATATTCAGCCTCTTCTACCCTGGACACTGCTACAGAACCACAATATGTGTGTGTGTGTGTGTGTGTATGTGTATATACACAGTGCCTTGCATAAGTATTCACCCCCCTTGGACTTTTCCACATTTTGTAGTGTTACAACCTGGAATTAAAATGGATTTAATTGGGATTTTTACCATTTGATTTACACAACATACTTAACACTTTGAAGGTGCAAAATATTTTTTATTGTGACACAAAAGTTAATTAAACAAAAAAAATTAACTTTGACATTTGTTGGTTGCATAAGTATTCACCCCCCTGAGTCAATACTTGGTAGAAGCACCTTTGGCAGCAATTACAGCGGTGAGTCTTTTTGGGTAAGTCTCTACCAGCTTTGCACATCTGGATCCTGCAATTTTTGCCCATTCTTCTTGGCAGAATTGCTCAAGCTCTGTCAAGTTGGATGGGGACCGTTGGTGAACAGCAATTTCCAAGTCTTGCCACAGATTCTCATTCGGATTGAGGTCTGGGCTTTGACTGGGCCATTCTAAGACATTCAGGTTCTTGTTTTTAAACCACTCCAGTGTAGCTTTGGCTGTGTGTTTAGTGTCATTGTCCTGCTGGAAGGTGAACCTCCGCCCCAGTCCCAGGTCTCTTGCAGACTGAAACAGGTTTTCCTCTAGAATTTCCCTGTATTTGGCTCCATCCATCTTGCCCTCAATCCTGACCAGTTTCCCAGTCCCTGCCGATGAAAAGCATCCCCATAACATGATGCTGCCACCACCATGCTTCACCGTGGGGATGGTGTTCTCAGGGTGATGAGCAGTGTTGGCTTTGCGTCACACATAGCGTTTTGCGCTAAGGCCAAAAAGTTCAATTTTGGTCTCACCAGACCAGAGAACCTTTTTCACATGCTTGCTGTGTCTCCCACATGCCTTTTGGCAAAATCCAAACAGGATTTGATATGGGGTTTTTTTCAGCAATGGCTTTCTTCTCGCCACTCTTCCATAAAGACCAGCTTTGTGGAGCGTCCGGGTTATAGTTGTCCCATGGACGGTTTCTCCCATCTCAGCTGTGGATCTCTCCAGCTCCTTAAGAGTTACCATTGGCCTCTTGGTTGCTTCTTTGACTAATGCCCTCCTTACCTGGTCACTGAGTTTTGGTGGACGGCCTTCTCTAGGCAGAGTCGCGGTTGTGTCATATTCTTTCCATTTTTTAATAATGGATTTAACAGGGCTCCGGGGGATGTTAAAAGTTTGGGATATTTTTTTATAACCCAACCCTGATTGGTGCTTCTCCAGAACTTTATCCCGGACTTGTTTTGATAGCTCCTTGGTCTTCATGATGTTGTTTGTTTAGGCAGCAGTGTGGAGTAGTGGTTAGGGCTCTGGACTCTTGACTGGAGGGTTGTGGGTTCAATCCCCAGTGGGGGACACTGCTGTTGTACCCTTGAGCAAGGTACTTTACCTAGATTGCTCCAGTAAAAACCCAACTGTATAAATTGGTAATTGTATGTAAAAATAATGTGATATCTGTATAATGTGAAATAATGTATAATGTGATATCTTGTTACAATTGTAAGTCGCCCTGGATAAGGGCGTCTGCTAAGAAATAAATAATAATAATAATAATAATAATATACTCTCTAACAAACTCTGGGGCATTCCAAAAACAGGTGTATTTAATCTGAGATCAGGTGACACTTTAATTGCACACAGGTGGACTCCATTCAACTAATTATGTCACTTCTGAAGGCAACTGGTTGGACCAGAGCTTATTTAGGGGTGTCACATCAAGACTTTTCAGTTTTTTATTTGTAAATAATATTGAAAAATATGTAGATTTTTTTCCCCACTTTGATATTATGGACTATTTTGTGTAGATCAGTGACAAAAAAATCCTAATTAAATCAATTTTAATTCCAGGTTGTAACACTACAAAATGTGGAAAAGTCCAAGGGGGGTGAATACTTATGCATGGCACTGTATGTATATACTGTATGTGTGTGTATATATGTATATATATATATATATATATATATATATATATATATATATATATATATATATCACATAAACACACACTGCTGTGCAAAAGTCGTAGACATGTTGCATTTTTCTGTTCTGATGCATTATGAGCATCAACAATTTACTCAAAGCCTCCACTAGTGTTTTCTACTATTATAACAACCTTGACTTGCATAAAGAAGGAAAAACATTGAGTGAAATAGCTCGCATCACTCGATTTTCAAGGTGTGGTATTTGAAGTATAAATCAATAAGTACGGAGAAACATTATCTGTAATTGACAAACCCAGGACTGGAAGACCATAGTCCAATTTCCATGTTCTTGTGTATATTTTAGCCATTTAGTCTTGTTCCCCTTTCTTAACAGAGGTATTCTTACTGCAACACATCCTTTAAGTTCTGATTTCAAGAGTGACCTTCGTACTCTCTTGAAATCTCCCACACTGAAACTCCCACACTGAAACAAAGAAATAGTAGAATGATTTATGAGGACACTAGTATTTTACTCTCTCCTGTACTTCCACTACAAAAATACGTATAAAATGCCTGAGAACTCATCTACTTTTTGTTTACAACCTCAGCTCCTCCCATATCACCTACTCACTGTGGTTCAGTGATGTTGAAGCTGAACAAAGCAGCAGGATTGTCAAATAGATACACAGATCATGCAATAAGATCTGACGTTACCGCTGTTCATGTTCTTATCAAAGCTGGGCTTAAAACACTAAGTAATGCCCATAACTAATTACAAAAAATAAGGGATCCATCAGAAGCTAGTAGCAAGCAAGCCATGATCAAGAAATGAAATACATGGTGCCATAGCCTTACTGCCAGTGGTAGCGAACCATCCTAATTCAAATAGACCTTTGTCCACACTGAAAATGACCCAGAGCAAAAAAACTGCGGTGGCTAAATCCTCGCTCTACACAAACATCATTACCGCCCTCTTTCAATAACATTACCTAAAAAAAATAAACACATGGGGTCAATAGTTATTATTTCTATTTGTAAAATAATACATATAATACCTCTCTCACACACACACACAAGCAGATGCTCACCTGAACATTACAGCGGTAGGACACACCAATGAAAATCATTATCAAGAGTGTTAAGTGCCTTATTAATATGCTAGTAAGTAACAATAAATACATGCCATTTTATAATCAAATGATGGTACTCCAGGATGTGGTGAAATATCTCAACGTTGTTGGTTAGAGACACTAACATCGCAATGGCTCATAATCCCCACAGCCGTAGTGATATTTCACCACAGCACAACACCCTGGCGTACCATCATTCTTAATTAATATATTTATATTGAGGATGTGGAGCTGGATGTCCATTTTTATTTATTTATTTTTTCCAGAAATTGCCACATGCTTCTATTGGATTGTTCACCCTCCTGTATAAAGGGCATGTTCTGAATAGCATGTCTGTTGTATGGGAGCAGTGCATTCCATATACAGAGCTGTTCAAAGGTTACACAAACCATGAAGGGTTACCAGTGTGTGAATGGCTCCCATTGCTCCCTGTGCACTGAGTAATGTTGAGTGAGGAATTCAGCATACAGTACATGCAAATATTGGCACAACACCCTTTGTTTATTTAGTTTGAGCCAGTGCTATGCCTTATTGATCAGATTTTTTTTTACCTCTTAAGATAATAAGTTATTTTTTGTTGCTGGTGTGTTCGTTTTGCTTTGTTTTAGTTATGTACCTGGTGTAAAGATTCCAAGAAACATTGATCGTACAAACAGTGGCTATGCCTGAACAGAACATATGTTCATACAGTGTCAACGTGACTAAAATGTTTGCAACAACAAAACAAAGATACAAATGGTTACTGTGAGCTTCCACACCCCCTACAGTGTGCTCTGACCACTGTAATGTCAAGTTGCTGCTTCTATTAGAAGGGCAGGGGATCTTGTTTTTGCTTGATTGATGGGAAGACAGACACGAGACACAGACACGAGACAGCAATTTAAGTAAGAGTGTAGATTGGAGATGAAAACTGTGGGTCTGACTCGCGTGTTGAAGTATAACATCATAGACCTGACATGCAGCTTTTGAATTTGAAATTGCTGCGTCATTGAAAAGGGCTAATAATAATAATAATAATAATAATAATAATAATAACATCATAATAATTGGTGACAATGGCAGAGAAACAGCAATTGCAGATTATGGTATTTTATTGATAATCCATGCCGATTCTGATTGACGCATCCGTAACAGTGGTGAATATGATACAGTAGAAGGTGCTATTGTTGGTGCTGCAGTGCATTAATACACCAGATGTGTCACATATGATGACTTGTTGGATTGCTGGCTGCAGCGTCCTAATTCATAATTGGCAGTATACCTCTTTTAGTATTGTGATGTCTTTTATCTTGTTTTCAGATGAGTAATATACGTGAGCTTTAAAGGGTATTATTGAGAAGATGCCCTGTAGAAAAAAAAAAGGTTGCACTTTGAAAACTGTACTAGCGATAATGGATTAGCCAAAGATCTGTACTATGTGGGATGACAAATAATGAATAGGCCTGTTCTTCAATCAGGCGTGAGCAAGAGAACTATAATCGTATGCTTTTTAGAAACTGAACATCATATTATATCATTCTGTGTGGTTTGGATGATTCATATGCCATCTTATATTTCCATTAAAGACTGCGAAACAGGAAAGATTATATATTTCTTTCTTTTTGGAATTGAAGGGCACAACATATAATGTATTTAATGCATCAAAGTCAGTATTGATGTTCATGACTGCTTTTCTGTATTGTCTATAAAAATACAGCTATTAACCTTTGTAGAATTGCCAATACCCTCCCAAATAAAATAATAACGATCGCTGTTCAGTAGATCTGAATATTTTTATTAACATATCCCTGGTCATAAATACGTTTTAACCAGATATTTTTCTTTCACATTGGTTATGCATCGTGTCTTCCTCAATATGTCTTCTGAATTCACATGAGATGCTGAAATCCAACCGGTTCAATCAGAAACATTTCATTGGTTCGTGATGTGTTTGCATTATGCAATTATCAAAATTAAAATGCAATGTACAATGGACTTTGGGACCGCGCAGCTTCATGCAATTAAGCAAATTTACCCGATATGCATTTAACCGTATCATACAGTCCTAGAAAATGATGCACTAAAAAATGGGATCAGCAATCATGCAATTAAGCGATGTATCTTTTTTGTTTTTTTCTACCCTTAGCATTTTGAAAATGTGAAATGCTTTTGTAGCTAAATTTAGCATGGTGGTAGCAATGAGCCAGAAGCTCTTTTAATTGTGGGTCAATTTAAATACGAAATTGAGGAATTGGTAGGCAAGATGCAGATTATCTGTTTATAAACACTTTTTTTCTTCTTTTTCGGTTGCTTGATTTATTTTCTTCAGAAATGAATTTCCGTATTTATCAGAAAACAGGTTGCCCTGAATTCAATCATCATTTCAAGACCCACACAAGTCAGCGACCTCTTTCCTTGGGCAACTACATATTTCAGATTCCTAGTACTGAAATTGAAGAAGGAATCTATGAAAAAGACCTAGGAGTTTATGTTGACTCAGAAATGTCTTTATCTAGACAATGTGGAGAAGCTATAAAAAAGGCCAACAAGATACTCAGATATATTGTGAAAAGTGTTGAATTTAAATCAAGGGAAGTAATGTTAAAACTTTACAATGCATTAGTAAGACCTCATCTAGAATATTGTGTTCAGTTCTGGTCACCTCGGTACAAAAAGGATATTGCTGCTGTAGAAAGAGTGTAAAGAAGAGCGACCAGAATTATTCTGGGTTTAAAAGGCATGCCATATGCAGACAGGCTTAAAGAATCGAATCTATTCAGTCTTGAACAAAGAAGACTACGCAGCGATCTGATTCAAGCATTCAAAATTCTAAAAGGTATTGACAATGTCGACCCAAGGGACTTTTTTGACCTGAAAAAAGAAACAAGGACCAGAGGTCACAAATGGAGATTAGATAAAGGGGCATTCAGAACAGAAAATAGGAGGCACTTTTTTACATAGAGAATTGTGAGGGTCTGGAACCAACTCCCCTTCAAGAAGCTGCTTGATGAGATTCTGGGATCAATAAGCTACAAACAACCAAACGAGCAAGATGGGCCAAATGGCCCCCTCTTGTTTGTAAGCTTTCTTATGTTCTTATGTACAAATTAATGCTGGCCAATGTCTGTTTAATATTACTTACAATCCTCTGCAGCAGCTTGGTTTCTAAATGTAGAGGTGTGAATGAGCAACACATTATTTTAATATAACACTGAATTAACGGAAAAACTACTAATGAAAAATGAATGACTACTGTAACCTGTTACACTGTTTATGAGGAGAAACCAGTTGCTCAACATTCGTCATCAGAATACTTATGACAAATCATTCAACATGAATATGTGCACTTGAAAAGTGAAGGAAACTACTTGAACTGAATCGGACTGTTTTTTTTGCTTTAATTATTTTTATTTTATTTTAACAAAACAAAAACAACAACAAAACAGGTTTCATTGTGTTTCACAGTAGCATAGTTGAATAACCAGTCAATGTAATAGAATGCATTTTAGAGTCAGCACAAGCCATAATCAGTCTTGAACAATTTGTGTAGGTTCGTTTGAAATGGAATTAGAAGTTTTTTGTACTGGTTATTTGTAAATGAAATATCAAACAGAAATTTGGCAGACAAGGTCTCCCAACCTTTAGTTTTGTGTGACAAGAAATAAGTACCAATACTTAATTTTGCAAGGTTGAAATTATTTCTGAAGCTAGATTGCCAAGTTTCTTCTTTTGGACAGCTTTCAGCAGCTTTTGTAGTGAACCAGAGAAATAAATATGAAATAAATGTGGTTGTTTTATAGACTAATAGATGTCTGGCAAGACAAATAGAAATAACAATAATGATGTCCATTACATGAGAATAGATGTTAAAACTTCATGCTGATTTGAACTTGGCTCTCGCCAAGATAAGCACCAACTAAGACTTGGCTTTACAGTAAACTAATGTGATCCACCTGCATCTCCATCTATTTGTGTTTCTTTCCATCTGATGATGTAGCTATCCTTCTGCCTGGTGTTGATGACTGAAGTGTAATGCTGGCTCCAGGGATCAGCTTATTTTGCCTCCCCAGCCAGAATCTTTCCGTCTCAACCACAGCCAGTTGCTGCTCCTTTCTGCTGCTTCAGATAAGTTTTTCACTGTGCGACGCAACTCTTGACCACTGAACCCGACATCTCTGAAAAACTGGGTTGTAGAGTGTGCCACAAATCCTCGACAACCCACCTCCACTGGGTAGACCTGGACTCTCCTGTTCCGCTTCAGCAGCTAATTGAGCATACCGAAGTTTCTTCCTCTCATACGCCTCATCCACAGCATCCTCCCATGGCACTGTTAACTCTACCAGATGAACAAGGCATGCTGATCCAGACCACAAGACAATGTCTGGTCGAAGGTTAGTGGTGGCAATGTCAGGTGGAAAAATAAGCCGTTGACCAACATCTGCCAGCATTTTCCAGTCTCTAGCAGCTTCCAGTTGTCCTGGGCGAGGCTTGGTTTTAACACCTTTTCTTGGTGGTTGGTATATTGTCTTATATTGTCTTTTGTGTGTAATGCTTTGATGGAACTGGTGGCAACGTATTGGTCATGTTACGCTTGCCTTCCAATGCTAAGGCCAAACATCGCAGCACATGGTCATGGCGCCAAGTAAACCGTCCTTGACTAAGACCCACCTTACATCCTGTCAAAATGTGCCTTAATGTTGCAGGTGATGAACACAAAGGACATGAGAGGTTTAGGTTCACCCACCCAGAGGTTTAGGTTCTGTGGTGATGGGAGAACATCATTTATTGATCTGATGAGTAAACTGATCCTGCTCTGTTCCATTGTCCATAGGTCTTGCATTGTTCCAGACTCTCCCATCTCATCCATTCTCCCTGACTGGCCTGGTAAATGGCCTTTACACACCTCATCCTCTCCTCCTGGGGGGAAATATTATGAACAAGCTTTTATAAAGTAGCAAACATGAATTTAAAAACTGTACAAGGTAAAGCTTGTATACTTCATTGAAACTATATGATTCACAAAACACTTAGTGTTACAGTACCTCCAGCAGTGCTTACAAGAAACATGTTCTTTTACCTTTGCTTTATTCGATGTTGTCCATGTCGTAATCATTTTTTCAAGCATAGTCCCGATATAAAAAAAAAAAGTTAATTTTTTATTCACACATCATAGGTAAATAAACTAGGGCATTATTTTTATTATTTTTTTTTTTTTTTACTTTTACTCAGAAATGTTCTCCAGGAGAGTAAGGTTTTGTCTTCTAAGGATCACAGTGTATCCATACCAAGTTCCCTCCTGCAAAAATGTGGAGAAATGCATTGCCCAGTTGTGTTATGATCCAGACAACATGCGATGTAGCAAAGGTAATGCAATGTGATTCTTGTAAACTTTGCAGGGCGGTCTGTAACACACTAAGCTAATTATTTTCTGTCTTTTGGAATTATTTTTATTTTAGTAATTAATAATTGTAATAATTTTTTCTATGTTAAGTTGAACAGGTCCCTGTGGAACCCTACCACATCCCCCTGTCTCATGCTGAGGTGTTGCAAGAGGGAAGCGATGTTACACTTGTTGCCTGGGGCACTCAGGTCAGTATAGATCATTTGAATTTCACATGGGGCTTATTAATGCTACTACTTCAGAAATACATTTCCTTGAGGCCTCATTGGTGTGGAGCAGCAGAGAGGAGAATCTGGCATGCAGCGTGAAGTAATGTGGCATTTATTTCTCCTTGGAGAAAGAATGAATAATGTGAAGCTTCTAGGTTTCCTTCCGGGGGCTTGGGGCTCAACAGGGTTTTGCAGCTCACACAAATGATGCAAACCTGTAGTTTCTCAATAAAATTACCATGTATTTATTATTATTATTATTATTATTATTATTATTATTATTATTATTATTATTAATATTATTAATGTTTTGGGGTCCTTATTTGCACAGATCACTGGAGTATTTGTTTCACACTAGCTATGTTGTGCATATTATACATATAGTTTTTCAGGAAGGCTGATTAAGATGGCTCAATCCTTCATTTATGTTGTAGGAAAGGTCTCTGACAGTTAATTAATGTGTCTTTTTATTAAAGCAGGCAGCAATTAGAGAGATATTTGTAAGAAATAATTAAAGATTCTCAACCAAGTATCTGTGAGTGAGATGACCAAGGACAGCACCCCAACAGGCAGATTCGAACTTAGCTCAATGCTTTCAAAACAAGCACCCATTTATGTTGGCATCATTTGATTATTTAGTGTAACCAGTTGCCAAGTAATGCCCTTGCTCCACACAGAATGAACTTAATCTCACCCCGTAAGTTAGTCATAAGGCAGACGTTAGGTGTCATCAAACTGTCAGCTTGTTCCATCTCCCTGAGAGTAGGTGAATGGCCACAGTATATTAACCACATATTATCCTGTTACACTGGTATGAACATAGTTCCTAAAAATAACGTGTGCATCTACAATAATAATAATAATTAAAATGATGATAATCATAATAAACTAATCATGTTTCTGTATAGTGAAAGAGCAGTAAAACAATTCAGTGGTCAATGTTTCCTAATTTAATGTAAAGATAATGCAGTTCTGCTTCAGAACATACTCTACCTATCAACAAGAAGACAGGGATGAGAATAAAATTGAAACTTGTAAGACTGCAAAGGAATTGCTGTGAGCTTTAAATAGTCTGAAGAACAATACAGTAATATTACTTGCTCTGTCACTGTTTTCAGATAAATGGTGTATGGTTGAGCCCTTTAAAAAGCCAGAGTTGAAGATAAAATCCCTACACTGCTCAGTTCTCCAAACATATCCCTGGGAGGGGATAACACTGATGAAGGCATGTTTTTGTTCACAAAAAAACACATTATAGTTTAACATTTTCCCTTTTACAAATTTTAAATCTGTTCATGTTATATATTTTGCGTTATATACAAGGTGCACAGTGTACCTGGGTAATACATGCTATATGTTTTTGATGGGCTAAAGCACCACATTATAAAAATAATACAACCAACCCCCGTGAGTGTTATACGCAGTGTGCACGTTATACTCTTATAAAACTATGCTTGCCAGTTAAATGACAAATTTACATTTCTTAATTTTGCAAATGATATCCACATTCTTTTGTAATTGGATGCAAAAATGATTTCCTTTTGGCTGTTTAAACAAAGACGCTGTCCATATTCTTTTAAAGTATTCCCTTGCTTTCAAACTGCAAAGTGTATCTGTAAAAAGAAACTTTTATGGTTTGATCGTGAAAAATGTAATCCATGCTGTTTCCAAGGCAAGCTCTGCAACACATTCTGTAGTGCCATAAAGTACAGCACATTAGAAACACACAGCCTAAAAAAAGGCCATCATGGGCCAATGGTTTCCTCTCCTTTTGGGCAGTAACATATTGAAATATTGTTTCTGTCTGTATAGAAATGGAAAGTAGAAACAGTCGCTGTATGATTTATAACTGGTGTAATGAATAGGGCCTTGAGAAGTTCACAGATGGTTTAAGGATGACTGTTATTGGTTTGACAATATGTCAGTTTAGACTCAACCTAGGCTATGTAATTACTAGCAGTAATTAAAAAATCAGTTACTACAGAGCAAAGAATTACACAGAACATTTCAAAGTGTGACTGGCACTGCTTTAAACTGTACTTCATTATTTAAATTGTTAAACTAATCTAAAGAGTAATTAAGTTAAGTGGAGTTTTTATTTAGTTATATGGACATCTAAAGGCTATACACAGAAATAATATGGAGTCAGTGTAAGTTAGTGAAATACCCTGTGAATTACTCCAGGCTTCCAGTAACATTCACAAAAAAGCATTCATAATAGTACGTAGTTTTTTATTTTTATTTTTTTTGTTTATTTTTTCTTTAGGTAGAGAACCCTTTTAACAGAAGTCACAATTCATAGTTTTTTTTGGACATCTGTTTAGTTCTGTCTTGTTCCGTCATGCTTTTTAGACCCTGTTTTACAATATTTGTTATTTTTCAGTATCGCTTCAGTCACAGTAAATTCAGTAAACCAGCTGTATGTCCAGCTTTCTACTAATGCGTCTGCCATCTGGCTTTCCTAAATTCTAGTGGAAGATAAATCCCTGTCCACAAAGAGAATTTACATAACTTCTCTTTATACCATTATAAAGATTGTTGTGGGAACTGTTGAGTCTGGAAGATAAGTTATCTGATCCTGAATGCAGGGTTTATGCACGTGATGAAGTCAGAATTTTTGCAGGGTAAGAATTTTTCAAGCTCGATATGCCAGATAATAATTTCCACTCCTAGGAAGGAAGGGGCTCTTGTTATTTATACAGTGTAGTTTGTTTTTTGTTGCTGGCAATACACTGTAGTATGCGGCTACATTACATATAGCAAGCAACTAGTACTGAAAATCAGCAATACATTGAATTTGTAATTCCCTAAAAGTTTTTTTACACAGCAGGCTACTGGTGTCAGGGTAGGGGTCAAGCATTTCTGTGCTTTCTTCTTTCACCCTTCTTGAAATGATCAGTTTGAAAAATAAACTCCCTTTTACCTGCAACAGCTGACAGCTGCATTAGTACTAAACTTGTGTATGTTATTTGTATATATATATATATTTAATAGGTTCATGTTATGAGGGAGGTGGCAAATATGGCCCAAGAAAGAGAAAGAAAAAGCTTGCAGTATCCTGTGAACTCATAGACCTGCAGACGATTTTGCCTTGGGACACAGATACAGTCTGTAAGGTAAGATGCTCTACTATTTTGTATTTGATTTGTGTAAGTGAACAAGGTCAATTTAATATATATATATTTTTTATTCATTAAATCATTTTATCAAATGATGTGGGCAGCATCCAGTTCCAACACATCAATTTAGCATTTCCTGTTTGTCCAGGCTTATTTTTTGAATATATTATTAGACAGCATTTGCTGTGACGGCTAGGAGCCAGAGAGGATTAGCTGATTATTAACAAAGAAAATACCTTGGGTCTGACCAGGATTCGCCTGGTAACCCAGGGATTGGACAGAAAATTGGAAACAGCTAGGATTCAACATGATTTTCTCAAAAGCAAACCAACCACATTCATAAAAATGAAAACCAAACCGATACCAACCAGACATATTGTCAATGAGCGACTATGAATTTACCCTGCTTCTTATTTGACAGTAAGCAAGTTAGTGTGTACATCGTTTCTCTCAGAAGCAGAAATCATGTGCTGTTGTGTTTCTATTCCTCAATTGCCACAGCACATGCACACTGCCTGTTTTCAAGTGATTGGGCAATATCTAAACAGGTCTCTGGTATATATCACCTCACATTCTGCTTTGCTCACAACAGGAGAAAATGTGTTATGGTCATTGCATTGCCCTTATAAAAGTTTTACCATAGTAAAATGAGTGTAAAAGCATAGTGAAAGCACTGTAAAGCACTGCTAGGTATGGTAAAGCATATTAATAAACATGGCAAACCAGGGTACACTATGGTACATACCATGGGGAAAGCATGGGGAATACTGTTGTAAACTTTTACATGCGCGGCTGCTCTCCTGGCTGCTTTTTGTCATTGACATTGATTGTACGTTGCTTCCTGATTTACTCACGAAAAAAATGTTACTAAAAAAATGAACCAAACTGAGGACTATTCAGAATATTGTGTAAAGAATTTTTTTTTTTTTGTCCTACCCCTTTATAAACTCACAGTGAAATGTTTGCTATGTATTGTGCCTGTAATTTATATTCCTAATGAGAGGTATAGTGAATGAATATGTCTGTTTTTAAATGATATAATGAGGACTGCCCATGTTTGTTCATTTTAACTGCATTTCTACTGGCGCAGGGGCCACAGGTGTCACAATGTTTAAAAGTAAATAAATGTTTATCATGTCAACGATGTATACTGTATTCGGCAAAATAATACTTTTGAGAAAGACCATTTAGGACTCCTCATTATTTACAATAACAAGTCTAGCAACTGTTCCATTTTTAGATATAAGACCAGATTCTTTAGCAAGCTAAGGTTCTGGGTAAGTCAGTGCCTTATCACTTCCCCATATGAAGTGGGTGTTTATTCTGAAGGCTAGGCTGCAAGGAGTTGTACTGTATAGTACTTTAGTTGTATGTGATGTGAATGTGGCAGATTTGTGCGGGAGCATCTACATAAGCACTGTAGGCAGACAACAACAACAACAACAACAACAGCCTTCATATTATACAGTGTCTTTCATTACAGAGAGGTTAAATATGTATGCTGTAAAGTTATATTTTTAGGTGCTGGCTAGACTACATTTTGAAATAATTTTGCTTTTCTTAAGCTGGATGATTATAACATCCCATTAGCATAACTTTCTTGAATGTCCTTTACCAATTTTCTGTAAATGTTTGGGGTATTGGGACCCCCACCTGTAACCTGACTCTCAATTTGCTGCACATGAGACATAAAGTGGTGTCAGACTGGATCCTAAACTTACTAGGAATTCATAGTGTTATGTGTCCCGTAGGAAACCCTGATAAAATCTACTTTATGAGGACATAGGCCATGTCCCCTCTTTTGGGCAGAACGTATTAATGTAGTGTTCAATTCCTGGAGTGCATAGAAAAATTGTGTTTCGAAACGTAATTAAGAGTTGAGCAGGGTTTCCTGGTTAATGCTTGGGTACTTCCAGTTTTGTCAGGGCTCAAATGGTTGGGGTCTGTTCCTGTTTTTTCAATTCCAATTCCTTTTTTAAAATCAATACCCACATCTAATTCCAATTCCAATTCCAATTCCTTTGAATGAATTGGAATTGATATTTTAGAGAATGCGAGAAGCTCTTTTTAACAGAATACTGCTAATTGCTGATCAATGAATTGAAAATTGTTGTTGGAATTGAAAGGGAATTGATTTTAAAAAGGAACTGGAAATTAAAATTGCAACTGAAAAACAGAAATTGACCCTGACTTCTATATTTTCTTCTTAAAGAAGACCAGTGCACTGTGTGTCCAGGCCAACATGCCTCTCAGTGATCTGTAAAAACACTACTGCTGGCCAGTTAAGGGACCTTGGTGTACAGAGTTTGTTCAGCCGATGTCTGTACATCCTAAATAAGTTACAGAGCAAAGCCGGGAATGCATCATTCCATCAACCAAATCAGGAAGAGCTGTAGATTATTAAACATAATTAATAACTGGCCTCCCTTTTAAAACTAAAAATTAAAAAGAAGTTTAAAGACATTTTAGACACAGACAGCGTTCTCATGAAATGTGTGTTATACTCTCTATGCTAACTTTGAAGTAGTACCTTGGGTTAACTATTCCATTTATGATTTTATAGACTGCAATCAAGTCCCATCTGTTAGTACATGTCCTGCTCAGTAGACTTTTGCCACTAGAGGTCCCCATTAAACTATAAAGTACAGTACATTTGTGTTTGTTTTTCCAGGACTATGAATAAATTGTCAGAATGAAATTGAAACACTTTGCAAATGAAATTGGACATGATAGGAGTTTTAATGGGAAAAAAATTATATCATTTTTAGATGCAGCAGTTTTATATTCTGTTACTGGAAGCATTTAGAAACCCCTCAGTCTTTCTCTGGTCTCCTTTTGACTATTAAACTAGCATATGTAACACATAACAACCATTTGATTTATCTAGAATAACATTTACAACAAGAAATCAGAACAAAACTTGGATGCAAAACCCAATTAACAAGAATGCAAGTAGATATAACCTTGCACTTCTCAATGTTTTGCTCCAAATGTCACACACACTTCCATAACTGTACAAGTCTTCTTCTTCTTCTTCTTCTTCTTCTTCTTCTCCTTCTTAGTATTTAGGAATAAAATAAATATGGAGTTTTTTTTTTTTTTTTTAGGACTGTTTGTCATGGCTAACTAATGATTTGTTTTGCAAAATCACTATAAAGAATTGTGTGAGGTATTCACACTATTATTTTCAACTATGGTGAAATGTTTTGCAGCACCTAGAATTTTAGTTTAAAAAAAACACATCATTTAGATATTTTATTTAACATCATGTAATCAAACAAAATGATACCACAAAAGTCTACCGGAAGCCATAATAAAGTTAGATTTTGAAATATCACATTTTTCAGTTTGTCAGTTTTTCATTAAGTATACGGAAAAGTACAAAGTGGCATGTAATTGAATATGTTAATGTAGCATTATTCAGCAGGTTTCATTAGACTTTATGAAGCAAGATTAGTTAATTTTATAGGGTGATGCAAAACTTTTGGCCATAGCTGTGCATTCAGCTTTAGTAAGATTCCTAGCAGAAGTTGCAAGAGTGCAGAGTTAAAGCAGTAGCTATTTTGGTGTCATCTATACTGTGGTTCATCAAATGATTATCTTACAATCTGTCGGAACACACTTCCATTGTTTTGAACAACGTTATCTGTTTCCGCAGCAAAAATATATTAAAATAAGCTACTGGGAATCAGATGAGTTTGAAATGCTGCGATATGATGCACAGGCTGCATTGAGAGGTTTCTCAGGAATGGAACTGGTAGGGTAACTGAAGGTTAATTTTTTAATCCTCTTACATTTAATGTACGCTCTAATCGCATACATTTCACTCGGGGACAAAAGTTCAGTGTTGCTGCTTCTGAGAAGGGTTCCTTTTGAATAAAGCAGAACATCCCTCCAGCGCTGTGCCATGACGTGGATTCTGTCTGTCACAAAGGATGCTTGCAGGTTCTGTTGGCCTCTTGTCATGACCTATACTTCCCCACCTACTCCTAACTGACATGGTCTTTTGAAAGCTTGTAGCATAAAGTTCATTTGTTAAAGAAGGATCACCAAGCCTTACTTGCTTAGCTAACACTCGGGGACAAAAGTTCAGTGTTGCTGCTTCTGAGAAGGGTTCCTTTTGAATAAAGCGGAACATCCCTCCAGTGCTGTGCCATGACGTGGATTCTGTCTGTCACAAAGGATGCTTGCACGTTCTGTTGGTCTCTTGTCATGACCTGTACTTCCCCACCTACTCCTAACTGACATGGTCTTTTGAAAGCTTGTAGCATAAAGTATTCATTAAAGAAGGATCACCAATCCTTACTTGCTTAGCAAAGTATAAGAGACATTGTCTTTCTACCTCAGAAACATTTGCATGCTGCAGTGTTGTTTATAGCAGAGATGGAGCCTATAGTCATTTGCTTTGTTTGATATATGTCACAGAGCAAATAGATATTGAAATACATGAGTAACCCTGAAATTCGCAGATAAAGGATATAAAGGATGTGCCATTTAAATTCTGGGAAAAGCCTTAGAATAACTAAATCTGTGATTTTTTCACCCGACTATGCACCATGACAGGTGACAGTAAATAAAAAATTAATAAAAAAAGGATAATCCAAAGGAAATGTATTCCACATGCATGCGGGAGTATGAGCTCACAATACCACCCTTTCTGCCTATTTGTGGTTAACAGAGTCACTTAGAGAGGCAAGTGAAATGGCTTTTATTAAGCTACAACTTGATCCTCATATCCTGTTAGAATTATTCCAGGATTTACAGGGTACGCTTTAAAAAAGTAAACATTGGAGGCTGTGCAAACCTAACAGGCATTTTCGTTTCTTTCTGTCCTACTTAATGTAACTTATTGCGTCAGTGCCTGATATATTGAGGCTAGTTAATCGCTCTCAAAAAATTCTTCAGTAACCAGTTTTTGTCTGTTTCTAGGTTGCTGTCTAGGCCGACAGAAAACTAGTGAGGTTTTCAGTCAGTTGATTGAAGATTAAATAAGTTGGTTAGTCACTATGATCTAGATGGCAGCGGTTGCTGGCTGAGATGGGACTTGATGAGAGGAATTTCACTCCTTTGCCAAGACAGATTACAACAGTGCTAAACTGTAACAACATGTTTATCCTGGGTGGCAACAGGTCTTTAGTTTACCTTCTAAATGCTCATTGAATCCATATTAGATTATTATGCTCTCTTCCTTCATTGTCAACTGCGGGTCATTTTAGGTAAAAGGGGCTGTCCCAGTTGTACAGTGAGATTAGCTGTCCTCCCAGAATGGAAAAGGAGACCTCCCCTGCTGTGCATGATCAATGGCCAGATTCCCACCAGTAGTCCCAGCCGGCAGTATCAGTGCTTTGTGGCTAACATTGCCAGCTCACTGTCTGCTCTCACAAGGAGGAACTGTTCTCGGCAGCTTCTCCAACATGAGTTTTTTTCAAAACGTTTCGAGAAAGTATTTGTTTATTTTTATTTTTATTTTTTTTTGGTTTTGGTTTTACAGTGTGAAGGCTGTCCAATGGTTTCATTTTTTGTCCTTTATACATTCTTTGTTGAAGTATTATTTTACAGTCACACAGTTAAATTGTGGGTAGTTTTCTAATTATTGACATCAAAATCTCAGCATGTGTGTATTTCAATGATTTCTTAGAATACAGCAAAATGTTGACAATTACTAATGGCACATACAGCTAGTCCTTAAAGCTACCCTCATTATAAAAATGCATTGAGTGAGACCGGTGACTGCAGTATTTCAATAAAATGAATTATTTTTGTTAGTGCAATTTACATAGAAGAATAGAAAGTCGCACTTAACAGGCTAGTCAAAACTAAGAACAGTCACATCCTCCGAGAATAGCAGTGACTTGGGTGACATTGGGTTTAGTTGATACTTGTAATGTTTCATATTCTGACATTTTAAATTTAATCCATACCACTGCTCACACCCACCTTGGATGGGAGACTGGGTTAAAGTAATTTAATGTTGCCCACTTATGTTATTTGACACACGGCACACTTTACAGGACTTTGGCATCGTACCTACAGTACTTTTAAAAGCTACTTTTAATCACCATAAGCTCTTATAACTGATTTTGGTTTTTTAAGCACTGTTCTAAAGACTTTAAAATATTTCGCATACAGTATGTGGCAGCAGATGTCACTGTTGCTCCTTGTCGACTTGAAAGAGTTTATTTTATTGAATAATTACAAAATATAATGCAGTGGGTAATTTGCTTCTCCAAAGAGGCAGCCAGGACATTATCCCATCCTCCAGAGATTAGTAAAGCATAGCAATAAAAGCTTAAGATATTTTATGCTGCTTTTATCCTTATAGCTTCATTAAATGAGTTCCAAATTACAAAAACAAACATGTACAAATTGTAGAAGATTATTGATTTTAACAAATTATCTTTTATCGCTGTATTCAAAACTTCTTTTAAGCCGTCCATAAGGATAGAAGCGACGTCATTTTAAATGAATACCAGCCACAACATGCTAGAAACTATTACCAGGATCTATTCATGGAGTACTTTGTTATATTTGATACAGGTGGCACAACAATTTCAATAGGTTGGATTAGTAATACTGTTAATAAGTAAAACCATAGATGATTAGTAAAAATGGTCTTGGATAGCAGTAACAGAAGGGAGGCATGCACATTGAAATGGCTGAATAAATATTTGTGGGATTTCTGAATTACTGTGTGTTGCATAACAGTGAAGTAACCTTGTGAAAGGATAGCTTCAGGAATAAGAATCAGAGTGAGGGAAAGCTGCAGTTCAAGCTTGTGTGCCCATGTTTATTACACAAACAAACAAATAAAACAGGCACAGATTTAAGCCCATCCCTGCCGATCTTACATTACCACACGCACACTGTTTATAGCAGCAGGGCTTCTGCCCTGCCACAAACCTTTTATTGGGTTATTTCTGAAATGTGCTTGTGCATTACACTGATAGTGTGCGCTCAGATGCAGTCCTATAGCTAATAGGTTGATAAGCATATCAGCAAGATTTGTATGTAAATAGTAAATAGGTCACAGACGTATTTCAGGCCATTAAGCCTGTAATTAAATCCTGGATTGCAGCATCATCCACGTCCGGTCAATCCAGCTGTCATTAACAGTCTACAAGCAGAAAATGCAATTACTATCTCTGGTAACATTTAGATGCTTCCATAGCTAATGCTGCAGTTTCATACTGTGAAAAATGTAATTTGAAAACACATATTTTTATATATTTTTTGTTTTGTAATGTCAAATTTCTTGCTGGCTCTAAAGGACTATAGAATTTTCAATTGTCTGGTATCTGGAGCATCCCAGTAAAGGGGCAAGGCAGCCAGCTTCTGGATAAACAAAATAGTTGGTTCAGCACACCAGACCACTTAGGACGATTGGATGATATAATATGGAAAGTTTGCTACAGTATATCCCACAGTAGACCAGTAAACATAAAAAAATGTAATCATTACTTAAATTGCTACCAAGTCTTGAGCAGGTCTTCTATCTTTAATCTGTGTGGTTGCCCATGGTTTGAATAAAAAAAGAATAATTACTGTATAAAAAGACTGATGGATACAAGTTATATTCTGACATGTAGAAATAAGTTTTCATAACTGTTTTGATTATTATATGCCATGCTGCTAATTTGGTTTTGATGTTAATTTATCAACACAGTTATGAAAATATGTGTATATATATATATATATATATATATATATATATATATATATATCTAAAAAATGTTAATAGAGGTGCAAAAAAATATAAGGCAATTTGTATATCACTCGATAACACCCACAGTACAAAAGTGTTCATTAGTGATCAACAAAATGAGAATACGTTAAAAAATATATATGTATATATATATATTGTAAGACAGCAGGGAGGGGGTTAAAGCCTCCCTGAAGAAAAAACATGTGCGGAATGTACATTTGTTTAATTTAATTGTATTGGGCTTTATTGTTTGATTGTGTTATTTTATTGTTTAATTTAATTTGTTAGTTTTGTTATTGTTTAATTGTATTTTGCTTTATTGTTAATCAGTGCCATTAATTGTTTTATTGCTTAATTATTCCCTGCACCTGGAGATCATTATTAAATTAGAGCCAGGTGCAGGGTATAAAAGGGGAGCAGTCAGTTTGCTCGGGGCTGCTGAGTAGAAGGAGGCAGATGAGGTGCTCTGCTTCCGAGCAGTCGAGCGGTAAACAGTGTGAAACTTAAACCTGTTTTCATTTTGTTTCTGGTGTTGTGTTTGGTGGGGAAACGGCTTAGCCGTCCCACATATAGTCAGGGTGTTCCAGTAAGTTTAGTTAGTGCTCGTAAAGAGGTAGGTGTTTGTTTTGTGTTTTGTTTTGTTTGTGTTATTAAAAGTGCGCGTAAGCGCTGAACCTCCAATTCCTGTGTGTTGGGTCAGTTTTTAAAGGGGCAAGAACCCGAGCGTGTGGCAGAGAGTCTTTTACATTTGGCCAAATCAATTTCAACTGGCTGATAAAGCAAGACTTGAAGATTGCAGTCCATTGACGATCCCCAACTGGTGCAATTTTGCCATGAAGAATGGGCAAACGTTTCACCATCCTACTGTGCAAAGCTAGTAGAGACCTATCCAAAAAGATTTATAGCAGTAATTGCTGCAAAAGGTGCTTTTACCAAGTTCTGACTTGGGGGCTTGATACTTATGCAACCAGTAAATTTCATTGTGTACATTTTCTTTGCAAGTTTTGCTGACATTTAACCTCCTCCTCATATAACAGTGTTCAATTTAACCACTACAGCTTTGAATTTAAAAAGTTTGTTTGAAAAACTGTGCAAAAATTATTTGTAATTCAACAGAATGTGACATTATCAGTAGGGGTGAATACTTCTGCAAGCCACTATATATATATATATATATATATATATATATATATATATATATACACACACACACACAGTGCCGTGAAAAAGTGCCCCCTGTCTGGTTATATATACAGTATGTCTGTATATATATATTTATATCAGTACACTTTTTTTGCTTAACTGGAGCTTTTGCTTCCCAAAGCTTGGCTGTCATTATAGAATCAGCTCCAGTATGCCTTTCTTTTATCAGCCAGTTGAAATTGATTTAAAGGACCATTATATGAAACGTGATTTATATAGGCAATAGTTGACCTTTGAGGAATGCTCAATGGAAGATCAGATTGTATATGCTGGATTGGGATGAGATCCACACGGGGGCATGATCTACTTTAGTTCCAATTTTGGAAATGTTAATCCAAAAGTTTTTCCAAAGATTTAGTTTAATTAAATGCTTCATTTAGAGAGACAAGTGCCCCAACCAATGATAAAGCCATCAGATTGTTGACAGATCAGCACGGCACCATACAAAGTGCTTGAGCAAACTAATCGTTGATAGAGGCCTTTTTTGGAATATTTTAAGCATCACTTTTGTATACGTGATTGTAAATCCACCGCAACAGTTTGAGATACAGACTTCATATTTTCAGTGGTATGGAAAATCCTTGGAAGACATGATACACCCCCTTCCATTTCCACATCTGCCTAATATTTGATGACCAACCATGAAGACAACATCATGACTGAGAGATTCCCATTGTGTCATTTGTCACACTAATATTACAACAGACCAAACATATTTATTTATACTGCTTCCTTGAGAATGTGTTCATGGTTGTCTCCTTTGACAAAATATTATCAGAACAGAGCTCCATTTCTTTATTTTTCTTTAAATGACGCACTAGCCCTACTACAAGGGAGAGACTCATCAGCTTTAGTCATGAACAACAACCTGCCAAATATAGCATATTTGTGATTTGTTTTGTTTTGTTTTCCCCATTTGTAGATCCGTCAAAGATTCCTTGCTAAAAGATACAATTTAAAGAATAATAATAATTTTAAAAAAGCATGGCAGCTGGTCCCATAAATTAAAATATGAGATGTCTCTTTGTTATTGAAATTAAGATTCTGGAAATAATGTCTGGATTTATTTGTCTTTCATACACCTCTGAGACTAAGCAATAGTTAATACTTGTATGTTGTTTTAAGCAATAGAACCTGAAGAAGAGGCCTACCTTGTGCCGGTAAATGTAACATAACGAGGATTTAACATAACAAAAAGGGCCTTACCAGATGGTAAATCCCTCTTATCAAGGTTATATTGCTGTTAGAAAATAGATATGTAAAAAAAACACTTTTTTTTTGTATTCTCCCCTTAATTTTATGCAGCTCTAGTTTTTGTTGTGAAATGAATACAAACATGTCCCTCAATATTCCATGAGTAATGTGGTTTGCTCAGAATTCCATCTGTGGTCTGGTAGCCTTCAGGCTTCACTATCGCAGCGGTGGACTATGTCGCATTGTGGGTATTTCCAATAGCTAAATAATACCTCAATACTAAAAAAAAAAAAAAGAATCTTCTACGTACATGGAGCTGTTCTTCAGTTCAGGTACCTCGTACACAAAATCGAACATGGTTTGTGAACTGTTTGTAACACATGTAAACGAATAAAAGTACAGCTAACATTTTATTTAATTAGGATTTGAGTGTAGGTTCATGTATTTCAATATTTAAGTCTCAGTATTTACTGGTAAGTTACCTTTAGGTCTTAATATTTTATGTAATTAAGAATATCTAATAGTCTACATGTGTTGATGCTGATCTTGCTGTTTGTTCAGTAACATGTTCAGTGTGTTCATAACGTTTATCCAAAGCCTTCTTCCTGGATAAACAACATTTTAAAACTGTATATACACTTTATTAAATATAATTAAGCAAAACTATATAATAACATTAAGGTGAGAATTTTTATTTATTTCATTATTTATTTAACAACTCCTGTCATAAATTACACTATGTAACACAATTTTTGTTCCTGGGTAGTAAGTGTTATTTCCTAATTGCTTATGCCTCAAAAGTATAGAAAATGGCTATTATTCCCCACAAACTTTGCTTTTGTGACCAGGACAGTGAGATTTTGAAATTTACCTATTTCTAATGAGAAAATGGGCAAATTTGTGTCTTTTCGTCAGAAAAAACAACATATGAATCCAAATTAACATGTATTTATACTAAAGTAGTACAAAAATGACTACAGAAGATTTAGAAGTGAGTAGTTTTTCGAGATTTACGGTTATACTGTAAATCACTTTCACGAATCAGCCCCCAAATGAAGTCTCCCATCATGTTCTCGTTATACTGTCCTTGGTAGCGGCGTTCAAAGTCCAGTATATCCTGGTGGAAGCGCTCGCCTTGCTCCTCCGAGTACGCTCCCATGTTCTCCTTGAATTTATCAAGATGAGCATCAAGGATATGGACTTTGAGGGACATCCTACAGCCCATTGTGCCGTAGTTCTTCACCAGAGTCTCAACCAGCTCCACATAGTTTTCGGCCTTGTGATTGCCCAGGAAACCCCGAACCACTGCGACAAAGCTGTTCCAAGCCGCTTTCTCCTTACTAGTGAGCTTCTTGGGGAATTCATTGCACTCCAGGATCTTCTTTATCTGTGGTCCAACGAAGACACCAGCTTTGACCTTTGCCTCAGACAGCTTAGGGAAGAAGTCTTGAAGGTACTTGAAGGCTGCCGACTCCTTATCTAGAGCTCTGACAAATTGTTTCATAAGGCCCAATTTGATGTGCAGTGGTGGCATCAGCACCTTCCGGGGGTCCACCAGTGGCTCCCACTTGACGTTGTTCCTCCCCACAGAGAACTCAGTCCGCTGTGGCCAGTCCCGCCTGTGGTAGTGCGCCTTGGTGTCCCTGCTGTCCCAAAGGCAAAGAAACTTGGGAAAACCGCCTTGGAGACCCATCAGGAATGCCACAATTTTGAAGTCTCCTATGACCTTGATGCCATCTCAGAAAAATGCAGATATGTACCCACTTAGGCAGCTGGAACTAAACTGAACTGGTGGGCTTAAGGCCCCTGTATTTATACTACTATTTATATTACTGGAAAGTTCTAGAAGTTACTCCAAGTTTACTCGGCTCTGAATCTATCTGGAATGTTCTGGAAAATAGGTAAATTTCAAAATATCGCTGTCCTGGTCACAAAAGCAAAGTTTGTGGGGAATAATAGCCATTTTCTATACTTTTGAGGCATAAGCAATTAGGAAATAACACTTACTACCCAGGAACAAAAAAAAAAAAAAATTGTTACACAGTGTTATTTCAGTACAGACTTCATATTTTCAGTGTCTCAGGCCAAATATGACCCTTCACTTTGACCTGTGAACTATTATGGCTGCCATGTTTTGGTCATGTGACGTTTTAGTTTGAGCACATTATGATGGTATGATTTGGACTAGTGTTTTGGATAACGTCTACTGTATTTATATTCTTGCCAGGTGGTATGTATTTTACTTACACAATTATAATGGCTCTATAATAGAACTGAAAAAAAAAATATCCAAACCGTGGATTTATTTTATTTCACCTATTCCTACCATATTAGGAAGGTGTTTATGGAGGACCAGCTTAGAATACAATGCACCTCCTATTTATAACTTCTTCAAGTTAACATTTGTGAGCTGCGTTAACTAAGGATCAACCTAGGATCAACTTTGATGAGAAAATGTGAGGTTTATGATGCCTTTCTCAAAATTGATAACAGTCTCTCAGGATATTTGTGCTTTTTGGAGTTCAAAACCCATAATTGGATTATTATCACTTGGCCTCTGAACTAGCTAAAGACAATAAAATAATGTTGCTGCAATAGTGATGCAATGGTTTAGGCTTTTACTGGCAGCTGTGTTAAGGGCGGCTGTTTTAACTATCGTTCTGCTGATGAGTTACAAATAGATGCGCCCTGAGTATTAAAGTTGCATTAACTAATTATGCTTTATAATTTTCATGTTGAATAATATGATTTAGTTTTATATTTGCTTCTTTGATAGACATTGTGTATTTAAAAAATACACAAAAAGCACCATTTACAGAAAATACTGTTTTTATAAATAGGTTTACACATGTATGAAAGGCTGCTTCAAACATGTTTATCTAAACTTAACATTCACACTTTAGCATTGATGGGTTGTAGTAGGGTCTGGGGTCCACTCATACAAATACCTGCTATTGATAAAAGCGTGCAGTGTGGTAACTAATAGAAAATATACTAAAAGTAACTTTTCAAGTAATAAATAACTTGCTGCATGAAGTTCTTGATGTTAAGGGAACATGCATCTTTTGTATAGACTGCACCACGTGCAAGAAACACATAACTGAGCAGCTTTGAGTGACATGAATGAGTAAAATGTGATCTAGGGAAATCTGAAAAAAATTCTTTGTTTGTTAATCGTTTAGAAGAAAAGCAAACATTAGAGCCAAGGTTCACCAAATTGTCAGCTCCAAATTGATTATATTAGAGAAAAGTGAGTGATGAAGTGACGCAAAGTAAAGTTTAGTAACAGGAATTGACTGAATTTGCTTATCTAATAATGTGTACACCGTATATCACAGAAATTCTCTGAATATTTGCAAAAATGCATCTTTTATACCGTGAAAGTCTTTGTTTCTTAAAGAAGAATGAATTTGATTTTTTACAACAGAAAAGAAAACACAGTTGTTCTTATGAATACTTAATAAATATTATGAATTGCCAATTTGAATCCCCAGCTTTGTTATTTTTTATTTTGAGCACTGTGACGCACCAAATTCTGTATGTGTGTGTGTATATATATATATATATATATAAAGACACTTTAGGCTGCACATATCTGTGACTATTTTCTACATTTTTCCAATAGTTTACACTTATATGCTGTCTTTACCATCTGAAACAGACTTGTTGGCTTTACAGTTATATATTCTGTAAAAACACTTTGGTCTGTAAAAGTAATTTGCGCTGCAGGCCAACCAGCTTCCTCCCTCGTTGAAGACACCTTGTCATTCTGCGCATTAAACTGGCATGCACATGCTACTTACAGACCAGGAGATTGTTATGAATGGCATCTTTGGCTTAGGGAAGACAAACCGTAAGGAAAGTAAACTGATATTTCCAACACATGCTTAAAAAGTACAAACAATGTTATGTAAAAAAAAATAAAAAAAATTGAGAGAGGGAGCATTGAAAGTGTAGGACTACATCTCCCGGGTCAGAGGCTGAAAAGCCTTAATTGTTTGCCAGTGGCGACTATTATAAATTGAAGCCAGCTGCTAAATATAAAAAGGCAGCAGTCAGTCTAGTCGAGGTAGCATTGTGAAAAGCCCGCTTGATTGTGTGCTCAAGCGTATCGGGGAAAAAAGGTGCTGCGTGATCCTTTTAAACAGCTTAGCTGTCCTGTTTTATAGTTAGGTTCCTGTTCTGTTTAGTGAGTGCTTGAAAAGAGCTAGGTTTTTGTTTGTTTATTTTTATTTTGTATTATTAAAAGTGTGCGTCAGCGCTAAACTGCCAAGTTTTGTGTGCTGGGTCTCATTTTAAAGGGCAAACGAACCCCTGTGAGCTTGTCCCTTGTTACTCTACAGTCAGCATTCACATATAAATTTTGACTTCAGTGACGGCTAAACGCGTGTGACGCGTATCTGATTATTTTATTTTGGCCTGTTCCAACCTTTGGAACACAAAAATGATACAATATCAAAAATAAATATCTGAAAAGATAAACTGATAAAACTAAAAGATAATATAAACTGGCTTCCATTTAGATGTACAGGTTTTGTTGGTACAGTACTATATTTTCAAGAGAAGTATTTTAATTCTGAACGATATGATTCTGAAAATATCACTTGCCAAAAGAGATGACACGTGGATTGTAATACAGTACATACTTTTAAATCTGATACGTATTGTAGCAGTATGTAAAATTCCCTGTTAACGACCCAACAGCAAAATGAAATCAAAATGCTACCCATGCACAGAACTGCATACAATGTAAAAGGTAATGCAATTTAGCAAAAAATAAAAAAATCAAAAAAAACAAAACAACGATGCAGTTTATATATAACTACGTAGGGCATTATCACCTTTCATTGGACCAGAAAGTCTTCCAAAGAACTGGAAGAAGATTGTTTTTAGGGCCCCAAACCATTTTATTATTATTTGCCAGTCAGATTTGAGGTTGCTTTTAATAGATACAGCCTGATACATAAATCACTTTGTTTGTCCTGTGTTTGTTTGGGGAATTTAACCCATTTCACTTTCGAAAAAGCAGGTAGGAGTCACAAGTCAACTGGGTTAAGAGAAAATGTTGGCGCTTTCCTACTGTCATAATTTTATTTGTTGCGATATGTTATTCAAATGGCTGTAATTACTCTACTTATTGTGGTGATTTTATTGAGGTTACTCATACATCGATTAGCATTATTAGTACTTGAGTAATCTGTGTTAATTGTATTTAATGCTCTAGGTCTGGTTTGTCTCACAATGGATTGGTCTGTGACACACTGACGAAGGCCTGTGGCTGCAGCACGTTTTTCTTTCACCTGGAATTGTCCTTTTTTGTGTTCAGCTCTTGTTTTGAATCTTTTAGCTATTTTTTTTTTTTTTTTAATAAAACATGAACGATTGTTAGTGCTTGGTGAGTGCTTGGTATTTTTCTACTTTTTTATTGACATCTTGTAACCCCAGTAAAACTTTACACACAATTTTCAGCAAGGTCTCAACTATCATTTCACTGTAAGATTCACTAAATAAAGTACATTAGCATGATATTTACTTTTCAAAGTACATGAATATTATCCATTTTTTGTTATAGCTTGTTTTAGTTTGTGTGCTTTTTATATAAATAATGAATTGTGTTGCTCAGCAGGCCTCAGCTGGTTTGGAAACTTTCTCCTGTAATATTCACCTTTGATAGAGTAGACATGATTGATCCTTCCAGCTGCGTTTTAGGCCTCAACTCCAAAGCAGCAGACCTCTGGGGAGTTTATGTGCCACTTAATGTGCATCTATTGGGCATAAAGAAATGGCAGTGTTTTTTTCACCATATAAAAATGAGGTGCACTGAGGGGGAGGGGTGAACAAACCAATGAAAAGGTCATTTTGACCTTTACAGCGCTGCTCTTTTGATGGTTGAGCTGAGGATTTATCCTACTGTGCAGCAAGCCCAGTACTGACACATAAGAACCTCTAATACATTCGCAAAGGTTATCTTTTAAAAATGTAATGTATTTTATGGTTTGTACAACTAAGCACTTTTCACAACGGTCTGATAATAGGTACTCTAATTAGCAAAACCCCTTTATCATATTCAACATGCAACAAAACCATGGTTACCCACATTCTAATTGAAATAACGTTTGGTCACAGCTGAGCTATCCATTTAAAAATGGTCTCAAATAAACCGTAGTAAACGCAGCATATGAAAGTGTATTACACAGACCTTTTATAGCATAAATTTACGAGTAAAAATAAAATGCACAGAACAAAACATTAGATAGTTGAACAGAACTAACTTGCACTTATTATTCTGGAAGGCAGACAGGCCCACTTTGTCCTGCCGCGCAGACTTCAGCCGTCGGCAGGGTATTGTGCACAATATTCATTAAGTGTTTTCCTCTTGTGCCCCATTTTCAAATCAAACTAGTAACTGTCACCGTATACCTATAGCAAACGCTTACCTACACCGCTTAGGCGCTTTGAATGGCAGGCGCTGTATCTGGCAAATGAGAGCATTCTAGCACTGCTTCAGTCAACGAGATCTGTCAGAACAGGGTGAAACTACAGTACTAACAGATAACTGAGATGACTGACAGTGACCCCCAGCCATTTAGAGCGGAACAGAGACGGGACAGAGTATAAAAACTATACAAACTAGAGATGATTTCTAAATTATTATTTTTGGTAAGAAAATAAAAAAATAGCGAGTGGTTTTACCGACGTTTATCGTATATAAATTTATTTCAGTCAAACTCATATTTTTTGGGAATTCGACGTTTAACAAACTTTACCGATTAATATTGGCTACTTATAATGCAATATTTATATTACATAAGCTTACCCGGCGATGCAAGTGCAGTGCTGCTCGGTAATATTTTCGCCATCGACCTCGATCAACAACGTGTGCAGCTTCTTGCTCTTACGCTGTGATCGGTAAGACTTCCCTCCTATTTTTATGATATTCTCGACTGCTGAGATTTTGACATCACGAGTGTACCCCTCAAGTGCATACTGAAGCCCCTTTTGTCGACTGTGGGATGAGATTGTGTCAGTTTTCCAAAAGGACGCTGTACTGTTTTGTTTTAATTCACAAGTCGAACACTTGAACTTGGCGCGGCTGTCATTTTTATCTCGGTAGCTTGTCTGTTTACTGAAAACAAAAATGAATGAAAACAGAATAATCATATAAGTTAAAATCATGCTTTTAGAGCTTCTTAATTCATATCAGAAAGTTGCTGTGTGATTTAAATATTCTGTGCTTTGCTTCAAATCTCCACTTGTTCCCAGCATACGTCATCACTTTTTGCAAGCAACGTCAATGATCACGGCTTCTATGAAAGTGAAAAACGTTGAATTGACAACAGAACTGGCAGAAGGCACAGGTGTCGCTGTCCATCCATCAACAGTCCAAAGCACCTTTGACCATTGTTCCATAGTCCAATTTCTGTGTTTTTGTACATATTTTAGCCTTTTAGTCTTGTTTCCCTTTCTTTAGAGGTATTCTTACTGCAACACATCCTTTAAGTCCTGATTTCAAGAGTGACCTTCGTACTGTTGATTTGATGGACAACTGCCTTCTGCCAGTTTTGTTGTCAATTCAACACTTGTCTTCTTTCTATTCCTTAAGGATATTATCTTCAAGTATTGCTCATCCTTGTTAGACAACTTTTTGGGTCTTCCAGTCCTGGGTTTGTCAATTACAGATGATGTTTCTCTGTAATTGTTGATTATGCTTCGGATACCACCAAGGGCGTAGGTTTGGTTTGAACATTGGTGGGGACACAATTTTTTAGGGGGGTGGAGTCGCGGTTGCTAGGGGGGTTCAGGGGCGTGCCCCCCCGGGAAGACATTTTTTAGGAGACAGCTGTTAAATGGTCACTTCTGGTGGCTTGAAATGAATGAATCGAGGATAATCTGATTGACATGAAGTTGGCTGGTATACACTTAAAACACTATGATAAAGTGGCCCTCCTGGAAGCTGGTTTGACATCCCTGCTATAGAATTACTAATAACCTGAATTATAACCTATCCCAGCCTTACTGTAAGCTACCATTACCCCTACCACTACAAGCATGAGCACATGCACGCTCACGTGCTCTGCCTGCCTCTCCTGTGTCTGTGCTGCTGCTCGCACCTGGGTGCATTGCTTCATTCACCTGATAAAATAATAAATTGATGCATGTCATATAAAGAGAAAATATATGGCTATGGTAACTTTATTTGCTGAGTATTACTATACAGCATTAGCCTACTATCATATCACAATGTGCCTCAAACAATAATATATCTCAAAACTGAGTCTAACACTTTCACTTTCACCCCCCCCGGTTAATTTGACTTTTTAATATATATTTTTTTATGACTACCTATATAATATAGAGCGTTTATTTAGCCGCCTGGATAGTCACACTGTCCATTCAATCAAATATATGTTCATGTTTGCTTTTTACACACACGATACAAAAATATCAAGCAAGGAGTAAGTTAGTTACAAAGGGAGGAAGGATGAGGATTGAAATAATGTGACAACGCATTAACCAACAAACACAAACTAAATATCGAATTTAACTGATTACATTTGTTCTTATTTTTTAAAATAAATGTGAAAAATGTGGCACAATATACACCGTTTTAGATTGACTAGAATGTTCCTTATTTTAAACCCGGAGAATCACCTTTAACTCCCGAGTCCTTGTTCACTTTCGCGCCTCAATGAAAACGGAACACTCTGCTTGGTCCCTGATGTCAGCCGCGCACTGAGTCCGTGTTACAGTGATGCATTATGGAATTTGTAGTTTTCTTGTCTGCTGATTACACCCCAAAACCCCACCAAACACCTACAAATCCCAGGGTGCCATTCTTTTTAAAGCTATCTCTTTTTCTCTCTTTAATAACTCGCTGCACTCAAAGGGCGAAATCGGGAGTATCGTTTGGCACGTCACTGTTATTATTACTAGTACGTTATTATTCAAACGTTCACGGCCCGGTTGAGAACCTAGTGCCTAAGCCAATCAAATTAGCGTTTTTTTTTTTTTTTTTTTTTGGAGGAGGGAGGAGCAACGAGGGGATCTTGAGAGAGTTAACCCTTTGTGGAGCGGATAAAATAACATGACAAAAGACGTTTCAGATTTATCAAAATTATTGGTAGGGACAATTCAACGGTCCCTTGACATTGGTAGGGACATGTCCCTACCGTCCCTAGCTAAATCTACGCCGGTGGATACCACACCTTGAAAATCTTTATGCAAGTCAAGGTTGTTATAATAGTAGAAAACACTAGTGGAGCTTTGAGTAAACTGTTGATGCTCATAATGCATCAGAGTAGAAAAATGCAACATGTCTAAGACTTTTGGACAGCAGTGTATGTATACCACAAGATTTTATTTATTTATTTATTTATTTATTTATTTATTTATTTATTTATTTATGTATGTATGTAATTCTATATATATATTACACAAAAACTTTAATTCTAGTATGTATTAGATTAAGACCTCAATAAAATCGTAAAAAAAGTAGACCAGGTTTGGGGTCTTTTTTTTTTTTTTTTTTTTTTTTAAATTCCAATTCCATCTCTCATTCCTTTTATAAAATCAATTCCCTTTTAACCAATTCCAACACATCATTAATCAAAATTGCAATTAGCAATATTCTGTTAAAATGAGCTTCTGACAAAGACAACAAATTACTTCAATTGAAGTCACTGTTAGTCGGTTAAGCTGGCTTCAAATGAAAGCAGTTGAACAATCACAACAATGGCAGGGTTTAGAAACTTCAAATTCTCTCGCCATTGAAATGTGTGACATAACAAGCATATATTACACACGTTCCTCACGCTATAGCAAGTGCTTGGCCAAAACATTGTATGACTTAAAAGGGTGGGTAAAATGACAAATTAATCTTAGACTTGAGCGACCACCTATAGAGTTGAAGTAAAATCTCATAAACCTAATTCAATGAAAATGTCCTGTATTAAACATTTTGACTGGATCATTTTTATATTAACCTGAACTTCGGGATTTTGGCTCCGTTCGTAGACTACTATAAAAATCAGAACTGCCGAAGCTACGGTTCTGTAGGAAAACTTGTATATATTATATACTTTTTTGCGTTTGTGTAATGCTATGTCTGGGTTTTTGTTTAGTTTCCCTAGCTTTTTGTATACATTTGTTTTGGTGGCCAAGAGAGGCAGGCTGCACTTGCGGTTCTTCAACACAAGCTAAAAACTTTGTGGAAACCCAGTTTAAGAAAGCTGCACGATTTCAGTAGTCGTGCAAGGCTAAATTGGACCTCAGACCGAAACATTTAAATATACCCTACCACATTTTAATATTAATTAGCTAATTTGCATTTGGAAGGAACATTTCTCTCCCTAAAAGAAAACTACATGGAAACCCAAAATATCAAGTACCAAAATAATGTGTGAAAAAGGCGAGACTTTTTTTAAAAATTTTCTGTGAAAACCCAGCAAATTATGTTTTTAAAATATCAATTCCAATTCCTTCGACGGACGTGTAATTGGAATTGGGGATTGATTGTAAAGAGGAATTGGAGACTGAGTTGGAATTGAAAAAAGGAACTGGGACAGCTACACGATTCTTCCATTGCAATATTTTATTTCTATTGGCTTTCCCCAATAACATCTGGAAGCTATAATATGTTGAGACAAGTTCTGATTAATCACAGCCTTCTGGCTCGCTTTGAACTGTATGTTATATTATATTACTGGCACTTAAATGCAAAGAGATTCTCCTAATGCTGCACTTTTGTGTTTGGAGAACACCTCTGTTCCTTTTATAGACTGCTTTAAGATTGTGTGTAATAATAAAAAAAAAAAAAAAAACAGTGTCGCGCTAACAGTGAGCATGGAAAAGTGCTGCTCATGTACATGTGCAATGTGGGAGCTTGAAAACTAAAATCTTTTCACTTGTGACTTGGTCAGGATTTAACTCTCAACACTGCAGACTTGTAAATAGTTCTGGGAAAGAAAAACTCCACCCAAAAACTGCAGACCGTTCAAGTAGAAGGTTTTAATAAGTCATCAGGATGTGATGACAGAAATGTAAAATTATACAAACTCTAAACAACAAGAAGAATACATTTAGTTAAGTTAATTGATATTTCACACCAGTATCAAGTTATCTTTAGCAGCAACATTAAAAAAATCTTGATCGTAGAGCTGGGTGCCAAGTGGACTGGCAGCTTTTGAAATGAGTCTGTCCATTTAGCCAAGGCCTCTGCCAAAAGGCTTACCCTTTGTGAAATCCGGTCAACAATGAAGTGCATCTTTGCCACATAGCTTATTATTTTAGAGCCTATGCAGGTTATGTTTTTTTACTGTCCAACTGCATTTTGGATATAGAGTTAATATGTAATTGTATAATTATGCCAATGGAACTATTGAAACATTTTTGTTTGTGAGGGATATTGGGATGTGATTCTCTCTGTTTTGATACTGAATTGTCATTTACTCTTTTGATTTTTGGCAAGTTTTCTGCAATTGTCATTTTAATACTAAGCAGCAGACATTGATTTTCTTTTAAAGCCTATGGGGGGATTTTTGAACACTTTTTTTTACTACCAGTCACAAGGTGAAATCCTGTATTTGCACAGTAATATTTCTGGCCCGCAGAAATAATAAAGGCCTGGAAACAACTAAAGAAAATGACAAAAGAAGAAAAGACCAAGGCAGTGTTTTGTTACTTGTATTAAGAACCTATTCTGCCTATTTTATTGCTGAAACCAATGGGTGCAACTTTTGTATTTAATACTGTTCACACGGGTCTAGTCTTTCGGGTGCCTTGTAAATATCTGACTTGCTGTACCAGCAGTATGACATTGTGTCGGTTGCCTATCATAATTTATCAATCTTCTTAAATTTGTTCGGCAAGAAAATGTGAATACTTTGATCACAGAGTGAGACTTTAAATTCTGAAACGAGAGGTAAGTGTTCACAATTTCTTGCTGCATAGGGGACCTACTATATAACTGGCTTACACTTTATATACTGTAAAACAGAGAGAAAATGTTACAAAGTGTTATACAGCCGCCAAGCTATATTATCTTACAAAAATCACTCTTTGTTTTTTTCAGTCCAATAATTAACTAAGCTTTCACACTTACCTAGCGGAAATGCAGGGTCAGTAAGTTTAAAAAAAAAGGAGAGCAGAAACCATGGAAGTATACACTACCCCACCACCACTAGTCATAAAAGTGTAGTGCACTGTTTACTACAGTGGTTCCACAGTGTATGTTAAAATGTAAAGTAAGGTTTCTGCACACATAACCAGATTCTGTTACTCTCAAAAAAATCATGGAAAAACCGTTATATCGGTATGTTTGACATACATGCATAAAGTTAACAGATTGTTTCTACGAATGTATATCTATGTCACTGTGGATAAGCACAGACAAGGGTTTGGTTTATTGGGGCTACGTTAGTTATTGGAGGTAACTGGTTGATTGGTACTGTAACTGTCAGAGTGCTTCAGTAATAAATAAGCACAACAGGTTCATTAACGCTAGAAGCTCCAAACCTGTCAATTTGACCGTTTTGGGTTTTAAAATTTAAATTACTCTGCGTTCCAGAATGTAATGCGCATTAGAGTCCTGCATCGGGTCGGGTACTAGTGGGGCCCGCGGGTGACCCACAAAAGCGGGTCGTGTTTGGATCGGAATGTGAACTTTTTCGCGGTTTGCGGTTCGGGTGCAGGTCAAAAAAAAAAAAAAGAAATTCGTGTCTGAATTTGAATCACCTAAAACGTTTTCTGCCCTTTCAGCGTACTCGTCTGTAACCCTTTCCCAAATAACGTATTAGAAGGTAAATGTACCAGAAGTGTGGAATTCTTTTGGCATCATGGCGAATGAAAATAATAAACATGTGACTTGTAAAACCTGTTGTTATGTTTTTGTAAACGACAGCAACAAAACACTCTGCAAAAGCACAGGTGTAGCTCCCTTTCAACTGGTGGCACGAAAGGAATAGACAGGTATTTAATAGTAAAGTAAGTAGAGATAATTAATGTTACAGTATTAAAATATATGCAGACCACTACAGAAAGCTACCACGCTGTATAGCCTATTGTATAAACTCAATCTGTGGAGAATGGTAGAGATATCTGTGTGTGAATGTGAGAGCGTGAGAAAGTCAGTTGACGCAGGCAGTGGGTAAAGGACAAACACTTGCAGGTTCGAGTCGGGTTGCAGGTCTTATTAAAGCGGGTCGGGTCGGGTTGCAGGTAAGAAGACGGTGTTGCAGCGGGTTGCGGGTTCGGGTCGGGTCCTGTAGTAGCAGGTCCGGGTCGGAAGCGGGTCGTAAAATTGGACTCGCGCAGGACTCTAATGCGCATGCCCTCTTCGTGACTTTTCCTAAATATATGTAATAAATATAGTGACGCTGTTTGAGCTGCTTATTCTCAAGAAATTGATCATTATCTATTGATAATTACCTAGAAGCGACAAAACTGGTCATTTTAACCAGTTATTTCAATACATATTTATTTATCAAATATAGCCCATAGTCCTGCCTGTCCTTTTCATTACAATAAGTCTCGTGATCAAGTGGCGTGTACCTGTCTACATTCTTTGAGTGCTTGTGTATAGCATTACAGGTTAATTCTCAGCTGTTTGGACAAAACAGTGGTGATCGGAACCGATGGCAAAACAAAGTCTGAGAAAGTGGAATACTGCACTGCCACAAAGTTTATGTGTGGATGTGTTGGACCAGACGGCACAACAGTATTGTGTCAATATTTGTCGGTGGCCTGTGGCTGTATTTTATAACATTTTGGACCTGGCAGCCATCAATGAGTATGTTTTGTACAATGAATGTACTGGGGAAAACTGCAACAGGAGGGACTTCATCTTGTAGTTAGCCATGGAGCTTCGGCAAGCACATATGGATCAGAAAAGGGCAGAGACAGATGCCCCTTCTGGCAGTGTTGCAGCCGCTGCACCCACACGCAAGAGGAAACAGTGCCTGGTTGCAAAATGCAAAGACAACAAAACTTTGGCTGTCTGCTCCGGTTGTGGAAGGGCAGTGTGTGATAAATGCTCAGGGAAAGTGGAAAAGCATGTATTGTGTGTGGGGACTGTACAGGTTAGAAAGCTGCCAGGTATGTAGGCTAAATAAATAAGTTATGTAAATAGTTTATTGTATTATAGATATTTATGTTTTAAAGTAGTGCATTATATGCTATTTTTCGGAAAAAAAAGACCCTTTGATGTTATTTTTACAAACAAATAAAATGTTTATATAATTTCTTATGTACGGAGACCCATTACAAAATAGTGACTAGTGAAATGTTTATTTATGTTTTAAGTTTTTACTTGTTTTGTACTGCTCCTTTTGAAAAAAAAAAAAAGTTTTGTTTTTCATTTAAATATGGTGCAAATGTTTGATGTTCATAAATTAAAACTTTTGAGTTTTATACGATTGTTTGTCTTTCATTATCCTATTACAGCTGTTTAAAAAGCTACTAGTTTGACGCTTCTAGTTCAAAATTCCGGTGCTTTTATTGTTAAAACAAATAACAAAAGCAGTGTACTGGGGAGGATTAGAGTGCTAGATCTGACTTATTTATACATCTTTTTAATGACATTTGTTTTTATAAATACACACACACACATATGTGGTAGACTGACACAGATTCTTTATGTGGCTGTACTTTTCTCTGTGACATTGAGACTTTAGCATAAATCATCAGAAGTGTGTTTCCAGTCAGGCGCATGTGGGTTCGACCGGGCTGCCACATATAATTGTAAGGTGGTCTGGTAGACTAGCCACGTTCCTTTTTAGAATCAGAAACTATAAGCAGCCACCATTGCTCGGACACAGACCTCAGAAATTCCAAATGTGAGTAATTGTGGTCACATCTATACAAATACAATATTACATCTCATGCAAAGAGTGTATTCAAAATGTATCTTCTTAAGTTCCCTCAGTATCACTTTTTCAGAGATGCAATCACAGGGCTCTAGTGCAAATGCTGCATTCTATTTTTGAAAGCCTTTTTGAATCCTTTTTTTTTCTACAAGAAATACCTAATAGCTGTTGCGATTGATTTCCTCAGTTTAGAGTGACCCAGCTGAGCAAACAGAATGTATTTTCTTGCAAGATAATCTTTACAGTGGGAAGTCCTTAATAAAAATGCAAATTGATTTCATAATATTGTCATTTAAATGTAGCTTACTATCCCTTACAAGAGTCATAACACATGCCTACTTTTCCATTCCATCTCTGTAATTTATTCAATATATTTTGAAACAGTAAAATATTTTATTAATTCAACATTTTTTTTTTTCACCAGGATAGGATTTTAATATCCACTGATATTAAAATCCAATTTTTAAGAACACACTAGGAGCTATGCAGCTTTAAATCATACATTCATTAAATCATCACAATTATGTAAATTAAAAACACTCAAGGCAACAAATCCAAAGTCTAATCAATATCATGTGTTACAATTATCGTTGTCCTAGCATTTCATCGTATTCAACGGTGGGCCCTGCTAGTTTTCGCAGGTGGGTGACTGCAGGATGATGAATATATTTCATGAAATACTGAATTCATATGCACATGCTGCTTATTTTTGTTTCCTTCCCTCACACGGTTGTATCAAGCATTATAAACTGTGTACTTCCCATACATTTGTGAATCGGACTGCTTACCAGCCAGGCAAAGGGCATTTACATCTATATTATGAGTCATCTTGCCCACCCCTCAAATAAGGGCGACACATTGTAAAGGTTAAAGTATATTGTTGAATGAGGAGTACCACTTTGGAAAGTGATTTCAAGCCTCTGCAATTATCAGGTGATTTGTTTCTGCTGAATCATCATGGTTGTGTTGTTAGGGGGATGCTTCTGTTTGTTTGCTTGCAGTGCTGAGAGCACAGTGAGGGCGCATAAATTGTTCATAAAAAAGCTCTCTTCATTTCTACTGTAGATACAGCTGCAGCCATCATTACTAATAGCTGCAACAACAGTTTTTGTTTCCAATCTTTTAAAAGATGCGTGGTGTTTTATTGAAGTAACTTTGGCTGTTCTACAGATCACTCTTTCCACTACTGAATGGAGCACAATGAGTCTTGATGCATATTTCAAAGAGACACTTGCCTTTCCATCCCATCCAACTACCATGCAATTATAATGTTTGTGATCCTGCTGTTTAACTGGTACTGTTAAAGTGCAAACACACATCAAATTGTTTCAGAAACGGTCTAATCCTGATCACTTACACATGCGTACAGAGTAAATGACATTGTAAGGTTGTTTTTTTTAGGTATTCTTAAGTAATCATCAAATACGTTATTGCAGTTACCCTGCTCATCTGTATTTTAAACCAGATTTACATTTCCTGACAATATCAAAACGGGACCCTTGGGGCTCCCGAGTGGTGCATCCGGTAAAGGCACTCCGCGGGGAGTGCCCTATATCCTGGAGGTCGCCGAATTGAGTCCTGGCCATTCCACTGCCGACCGCGGGCGGGAGTTCCCAGGGGGCAACGCACAATTGGCCGAGCGCCGCCCGTGTGGGGAGGGCCTAGGTTGGCCAGGGTGTCCTCGGCTCACTGTGCACCAATGACCACTGTAGACTGGTCGGGCGCCTGCGGGCCTGCCTGTAAGCTGTCCAGAGCTGTGTGGTCCTCTGATGTTGTAGCTCTGATATGGCTGAATGGCAGGCCTGCAGAGTGAAAAGTAGCGGACAGCTGACGGCACACATTTCAGAGGACCATGTGTCCAACTTTGTCTCTCCCAAGTCAGCGCGGGGGTGGTAGCGGTGAGCCGGGTTGAAATAAAAAATAATTGGGCTTTCCAAATTGGGGAGAAAATGAGAAAAAATAATTGGCAATTCCAAATAAAATAAAATAAAATAAAAGGGACCCTGTGTTGACAAGTATCTTTTTAAAGATACTACACTACTTTTTGTAGGTACACTGCACATTAGGAGATAAACCCCCATGTTGATATAAACTGTATCTTGTCTGCCTGTACCTATTTGTGTGTGGCTGTTGCAGATAACATTAATTGGAATGAATTCTGTTCAAAGGAAAGATCATAGAGTAGGACATATATTGGGGCCTGTCATCAAGGAATGGCTTCAAGGTTTCTTAACCAAGGAGTGAAAATGTTGGCAAGCACATTAAAAACTCAATGTTTGCCGGCTACATTAAACAGAAAAAGGGTCAGGCAGAGGAAGAAAGAGAAACATCTGTAGAATTCTCAACATTGGGAAATGTAGCTGAGGTCCATCAGATCCATTATGATTGTGATGTTTACTTTCTGGAGAGCAGTTAAATATACCACATGTGCTACACCAGTGGTAGGTTCATGCTTGTATAAAGAAAGCAATATTCATTATATGGGGTGTGTATGGGGAAATTTAGCAAGCTGAAATCCAGCAGCCACATAAACAACCAATCCCGGTTGCCATAGGCCACCATAATGACAACCCTTGACAATGAATAGCAAAGTCAAATCCAACCACCACTGGTCTTCTTCCTACTGGTGGCTTTTGAAGGACAAAAACAAATTAAAGGGGTAACATTAACCATTGAAGATCTGTGAACTGAAAGAATTGAGGTAGTTACAATATGTTTCTTTGTTGATCCATATTACATACAACAACATATATTTATTGTATTCTAATATTTATTTTTCTGTAATTTTAGATATTTTCATACCCACATATAAAATAATGTTCCTATTAAATCAATGACTTTATATTATAATTTAACAAGGTTATGATCCAAATATTACCATCAAAATGTTCCAGTTGAATGTCTTGAATGGGGTGGAAAAAATCCAGTGGGATTAATATAGGGATTACAGGGCGGTAGTGTTTTGGTGTCTTGGGAAACATTCCTTGTGTAACGCACACCTCAAGCTTAATACCCTATGGAAAAAATCGTATATAGAACACTAATAACCTAACCTTGTATGTAACATACAATGTACAATCCATTTTTAGATGAGTTCTTCGGAAAGAATTCAAGAACAACCTTTTCCACTGTATACTATTGGGTTAATGATTGGCTATTTAATCCAACACTTTGGTATGTGGTTTCCATACCACTGTCTATAGGCAAGACAATCCAAGATCTGTATTTATACCATTGTGTAATTCATGCTGCACACAATGTAGTCATAAAATACATTTAGGCTTTAGGCTTTTTTTTCTGTTCACAATTTCTTCAACTCCCAAAGTGCTACACTATGTTTGTTAAAAATTGTAAAAAAAAAGTTAAACTAGTAAAAAAAACAAAAAAAAAAAAACACAATCACTTTGGGGACCTAACATAAAGAATATGAGTAAGTATATATCATGAACCTTTGCAATTTTTTTTTTTACAGGGTGTGCAAGGCTTTATACATTTTTTTCTGGACTCCTTTCAGAGATGGCATTATTACACATGGTACAAATCCATGTGCTTGAAAGGGTAGTGATTGTTGTTGTTTTTTTTTTCCCGCTGATGCGATTTAATCACACAGATCACATAGTTATTGTTTGGATTCATACACTTCCTAATACAGACGTCTCTAGTTACGGTGTAGCTGCATGGGCACTGCGTCCATAATGGCTGTGAATAGACTTACACAATCTATTAGGAATAAGCACTTTTTTCTTTTAGTGTTGCCTCTGACAGTTGGATTTGTAGCTGGACTGGAGTGTTTACGCGTCAACCTGTGTAGCACAAGTCGAGTGTTGAACTGATGATAGATTTGTTTTCTTTGTTGCCTGGAGGCCATGTAACTTGCAGTGAAGTAACCCACTGTTAAACAGATCATTTCTGTGATGAATAGGGTATGTTTATTATCTCCAGTATCAAAATGGTGCTCTGTGTGATGAGCAGTCGTGAAAATTTCAAAGTGATACAGCTTAGTTCTGCTACCACTTGCAGCTGTAATTTACCTTTATACGTGTCACAGTGCAATCTTTTATCACTTTAAAAGTCTTGCTGTCTTGATCAAATTATTATTATTATTATTTGTTTATTTAGTAGACGCCTTCATCCAAGGCAACTTACAGAGACTAGGGTGTGTGAACTATGCATCAGCTGCAGAGTCACTTACAATTACATCTCACCCGAAAGACGGAGCACATGGAGGTTAAGTGACTTGCTCAGGGTCACACAATGAGTCAGTGGTTGCGGTGGGATTTGAACCGGGGACTTCCTGGTTACAAGCCCTTTTCTTTAACCACTGGACCACACTGCAGAGCCAGCACTCCTAAAAGTAACCAGTAGCCCTGTGACCTGTTTAAAGGTGTATAAAACCACTAGCATATCAATTCAAAAGATACAAGTTAAATAATTACAGAATTTTACTGTAATTTTTTTTTTTTAACGAGACAACTCTCCTAAGAGATTTACAACTGCTTCTCCTAGAGTTGAAATGAGTACGATCTCCTCCAGTATGCCTCCCGGTATTTGTGCTTGTTCAGTAGCTGTTTTTTTCAGTTTCTCATCACTAAGAAAATGGATTCTGTACTATACACCATGAAATGCACAGCATTAGTTTTGATCTCTGTCTAAGTATGTTTACCACCCTTAAAAAAAAAAACATTTGTCATTAGAAGCATATCTTTTTTTTTAAATCATTTTTATTCAAATACAATCTTTAAATCATCATAATAGAAAACTTTTTTTGTAGCACGCTTCAAGTGAGAAAATTTCAAATGCTGCATTTTCCGTAGTATAATGCAATCGGTCATTAAAATAGTGACATACAGTTTAAAACCAGCAAAATAAAAATTTAATAATGTGATTTCCATAATTAATAATACTTGAATTGGCATTGTTCCATTTTATACTACAATCATATTCCTTATATATGTAGTATAGTCTTCCACAGTTTGCCTTCTCTACATTATTTTGATGACCAGTTTTGCTGTATTGACACCAAGTGTACTGAACAGACATGCTCTTCTTACTCCTTATAGCATTGGGAGGTTAGAAATGACATGAAGCACGGGAAGAAAAACATTTAAAATGAGGAATTTTAGGTTTCACTCTTTGCTGTTTAATTATGTTTATCGTTGTGTGTTGTCAAGACCCTACCGATGCATTGATAGAGGCTGCTTGTCACATGTTTCCTTTTATTTATTCATTCATTCATTCATTCATTCATTCATTTGCTATGTTTTGCTAAAGGGGCATACAGTGTAAGACTTGGACGAGACACAGTGCTATAGCAGCTCCACTCCCGGGCTTGACATATCCGATTCAGATGGGTGGAAACGCCAAAAGCGTGTAAACCAGCACTTCCTTATCTACAGCTTTAGAGCAATCTTAGATTATACACTGTAAAGCAATTTTAAATCAAAGTTGCTGGGTTTCTCCAAAGGAATGATTTATTTTTAAATGGTGTGTGTGTGTGTTATTTTTTTAATGAAACAATGTTCTTAGAAATGTAAAGAGGAAATAAGTGGTATTAGAAGTCATATGTGTGGCATTCGGTCAGTGTCACATCTGCATGCTTTCATATCCACCCACAGTTCCTGGTACTTCTTTGTCGCAAGCTTCAAGTGAGAAAATTTAAAATGCTGCATTTTCTGTAGTATAATGCAATCTGTCACTAATTATGTGGCTTCAAATCTACAGTGAGAAACAGACTTTCATATGCCTTGTGAGCCTTGGAAACCAAAGTAGAGGGGATGATTTTGCGTAGAAACGTCAAGCTTGGTACAGAAAAAGACCAGAGGACATGGTTGGAATGTAAAGTGAATACAGGATAGGACACTTCTTTATACACAGAGAGTGGTGAGGGCATGAAATGGGTTACCAAACCATGATGTTGAAGATGAATCACTGGGACCCTTGAAGACCCGACCAAAGGTTTGGGATCAGTCCCCTTCTAGGAAGTGTGAAAGCATTGAAGGGTCTAAGGGCTTCCTGTTGTTTTCATTGATTTTCTTAGAAGATGCTCTAATTCTGTGGCATACTTATGGAGAGAAAATTGACAATTTTAATAGATATAACCAAAAAGATATAACCACAATTATTTAACATAGTGTTTTAAAAAGTGGGATATAAAATATCGAGGACGCAGTTTTGATGAATGCTAAAAATGGAAGGCACGGTACAAACTCAAAAGCGTCTGCATTGCATCCGTCCATATCCACCATACTGCGGATCCATGGAAAGTGAGAGACAGAAAGGGTTAACAAATCAAGAGATTCCGACTTCCCCGTAAATATGGAATACTTCTTACTGCATATGCGTTTTCTGTGATTTTGTCGATTTATTTTCATAATAATAACAAGCATTTCTGTTATAGTAAATATACTTCACAATTACTAAAATGTATTTATTATTAAGGTTTTTAATAGTGTTAATGCGCATATTATTTTAACGTCCTATTTTTCTGAAAGTCTGCACATATTGTAAACCCAACACGAATTGGACATGTGCGTATAATAAAATTAATCAGTTTGGAATTATTTCACACAGGTGTGAAGTATGAGCTTTTTATCATTATTATATCAACACAAAAAATAAATACTTAGCTTTTGTTTAATTGAAAGCTATCATTTGTAGAGCAGCACTACATTTATCAAGCTGGGTCATCATACAGAGAGCCTTGTTTATACTAATATATACTACTAGTCTGCAGGTGCTGAGCTGGGACTTATCAAAAGCTGTATTGCAGAGATACCTGTAAACATGCAAGATAAACACCAGGTTATTTTGGCAGTTTTTTTGTTGTGGTAATGCAGTTATATTTTAATGTCCGATGTATCGGAATGTCTGCGCATATTTAACCCGACACAAAGTGCGTGTGTGTCTTATTGCTACAAGCAGGCTAGTAGTCGTATTCATTTTCATATCATACTTTAATAATATTATGTAAAACCTCTCAAATTCAATATACAACATATCTATGCATCTGTGGTAAATGTGTTTGATGTTTTTATGCTTGTACACATCATTTACAATGTATCTGCAAATTGGCATATATAATTTTGAAGGGTATAAAACAGACTCTGTACTGTAAATCTATAAAGTACATGTGCGTTTATATTGGAACTACAAAGAGGTGTGTAATTCAATATGTTAATTCTGTAGGGTGAGGCAAAACAAAGCCAACGTGTACTTTCTATTATATAGTAGCTCCAGGGGGTTTTGAAAAGTGGCATTTGCAGATCTAAGTATATATCTTGATAATGTAGGTGTGGAAGCAATAATTGTTTGATGTACTACATTCATTTGAATTTCAGATGCACTTTAACCATTGTTTGCTTATCAAAAATAGCCTGCGTCTTAAGAACATAAGAAAGTTTACAAACGAGAGGAGGCCATTCGGCCCATCTTGCTCGTTTGGTTGTTAGTAGCTTATTGATCCCAAAATCTCATCAGGCAGCTTCTTGAAGGATCCCAGGGTGTCAGCTTCAACAACATTACTGGGAGTTGGTTCCAGACCCTCACATTTTTGTTTTCTTAAATTTGAGTACAGTATAGTGATGTGTGTATTAAAATCGCCAACAAAAGACATTGTTGCCCGAATACACAAGCAGCAACATGACTTACTGCCGAGAAAAGACGAACCAAAATGTTACTGCCCGATCTCAAATCATCCATGACATACAGGCAGCCATTTTCAAAGAAGTGTCATTAGCTTCAAAGAGAAGCTTTTACAATTTCAGCGTTTCTAACAAACAGTACCAGCTTGGACAGATCGGAAATGCTGATCAGACCCCCATATTTGACATGCCAAGCAATACCACAGTTCACAAAAACAGGTGTGAGTAATCTTGAGTGGAAATGAGAACCAGCACATAACTGTAATGCTCTGTGTGATAGCAGACAACCACAAACTGCCTCCATATGCGTAATTGAGGTTTTATCTTTGTAAATGCACTTTTATTTGATGTTTTATTTTTTCCGCATATTGAGGGTGGGAAATTTGGACTGCGTCTTAAATTCAAAAGAATATGGTATTTTAAAATCTGCTTTGGGAGTTTTTGAACGCTTTAAGTTACCCAGTCAAATTGAGAAATTTGAAGTTGCCTGTCAGTTTTATCTTTCATGTACATTTCTTTTTTGTCTATGTACACTGCTGTGCAAAAGTCTTAGACATGTTGCATTTTTGTACTCTGATGCATTATGAGCATCAACAATTTACTCAAAGCCTCCACTAGTGTTTTCTACTATTATAACAACCTTGACTTGCATAAATAAGGAAAGACATTGAGTGAAATAGCTCGCATCAGTCGAATTTCAAGGTGTGGTATCCGAAGCACAATCAAGTACAGAGAAACATCATCTGTAATTGACAAACCCAGGACTGGAAGACTCAAAAAGATGTCTAACAAGGATGAGCAATACTTGAAGATAATATCCTTAAGGTATAGAAAGAAGACAAATGTTGAATTGACAACAGAACTGGCAGAAGGCACAGGTGTCGTTGTCCATCAAATCAACAGTACGAAGGTCACTATTGAAATCAGGACTTAAAGGATGTGTTGCAGTAAGAATACCTCTGTTAAGAAAGGGGATCAAGACAAAGGCTAAAATATGCACAAGAACACAGAAATTGGACTATGGAACAATGGTCAAAGGTGCTTTGTTCTGTTGTCAATTCAACGCTTGTCTTCTTTCACTCACTGAGCTATTTCACTCAAAGTTATTTCTTCTTTATGCAAGTCAAGGTTGTTATAATCACACAGAGCAACATTTCTAGTGAATACAAAGGAACAGTTTTATTAGAAATAAAACTAAGTAAAGGAAAAATTAAAAGTGCAACAACTAAACTAAAGTAATACAGAAACGAAGAATTAACTAAACTAAACAGTACAGAAAAGAAAGTTTAAACAACACCCCACTCCCACTGGTTGATTAGTGATCCAACGCAATCTATGAGAGATTCCCTTAAAGGTTACAACTGCATTCCTGACAGCTATTTAAGTCTTAACAGGGGTATTGTTAGTGACACAAATATTTACTTTCATTAATATTTGATAATCAAAGCATCGTTAAATCAGACTCATATATATATGTTTTGGTTCAGAAGGTAATTCTCACTCTTGTGAAACAAAGACGCTCTGCATCCAGACAACCTATCGAGAATGATCTATTATCAAGACAGCTAAATTTGGATTCTAGCTTAAACACAGAATGATAATTTCCTTGTAAAACCCACATCAATTTGTATAAATCACACACAGACAAGTTTGTGGGGAATAATAGCCATTTTCTATACTTTTGAGGCATAAGCAATTAGGAAATAACACTTAATACCCAGGAACAAAAACTGTGTTACATAGTGTTATCGTTGTACTTGTAAACAAAAAGCCCTATTGTTTAAAAAACAGACAAAATGATAAGTTTAGCGAGATAAAACTAAAAGTAAAAATGTATTTATTTACTGGTAAAGTTTGTAAGGGAGGTTTGTGCATGTGGGCAGCCATCTTGGGTAGGGCACAGCCGGGAGTCCCAGGTATTAAAGGGCCGGGCAAGCACACCTTCAGGTAGAGGGGGAGGTTTTAACCTTGGAAAATAAAAAAGGGATTTTTTTTTTTTTTTTTTAAACTTTGCTATTGGAATAAACAGCTTTTGGGTATGTTTGTTTGTAAAATGTATTATTATTATTATTTATTTCTTAGCAGACGCCCTTATCCAGGGTGACTTACAGTTGTTACAAGATATCACATTATTTTTACATACAATTACCCATTTATACAGTTGGGTTTTTATTGGAGCAATCTAGGTAAAGTACCTTGCTCAAGGGTACAGCAGCAGCGTCCCCCACCTGGGATTGAACCCACGACCCTCCGCTCAAGAGTAAACACTACTCCACACTGCTTTGTATTATACAAAAAAGTAAAATGAAAACGATCTGTTGTTTATTCTAAAAGATTACATTTATTAGTTTAGATAAATGTAATATTTTAGTTCAAAGGGGGGAGGAGCCTAGCTGCCTAATTTGAGAGAGAGAGACTCTTAGTAGCTCTGAGCTTAGAGTGTTCAGTTATTGCACCACTAGTCAGTAGAGCATTACAGGCATCCTGTTCATGTTTTTAATTTATTTTGCTGTATATAGATTTGTTTTGGTTTCTCCATTTTGGTGCCTTATTTAATAAACCCTAACTAATGTATGTCATACATTTTAGTTTTCATTTTTGAAGTTAAGAAGATAATTGCATATATTGTCTGTGTGTGTGCTTTTTTCAGGTCAAATTTTGTAGTATATCTAAGCACTGGGTTGCAGTATTTCAAGTGAGCCCTCATCTTTGAATGAGAGCCAACCAGAGTGAGGTGGTGAATATATGGTGCTTCCTTATTGATCAGCTAATAAATCAACAAGCCTGCTATTCACTTGTTGTGCTTGCTTATATTGTCATTCTTTTATATTTTTTAATGCCTTAGTGCCATACTGTAAAGGGAATCATAGTATTAAGACAATTAGACAAGTTGCTCTGAAGCTAACAAAATAACACTTCCATTATTTGTGATGTAGACCGTATCTGGTGAGTGCAATTACATTCTGCCATATACTTTTGACATCAATACCAGTTAGTTATAAATAAAAATAATATATTAGTTGGCTTATGTATTAAACTGGAGCATCCAAACTATATTCAGTTCGAATCCCATCCTGCTGCAGTGCACCCACCAATTAGGAAAATAAATAAACTTGAATAACTTGTTCAGTGCAACAGAAAAAACAGGCAAACATGTAGAACACAGAAAAGAAAAGTCACTAACCACCCAGAAAAACAGACAAACCGAGTCACAGTTTAATTATGTAGCGGTTCTTTACGTTTGTGATTTTATTTTATTTATTTATTTATTTTTTTTAAAGAATTTGCAAACTTGTGGATTGCACAGTCACTGAGCCTTAGTGTGCAATTATTTTCAGAAGGAGCTCATTTGGCTAGCTGCTTGCTTCCATATAAAGTGCTGATTGCACCCAGCAAGAAAGCCTCATGCTTCAGGCAGCGGTCTAACGTGGGTGGTTTCTGGATTCTGAGATGTAGGCTTGCAGTAAATCCAATGGAAAAAGGTTGTGTTCCTTAATTATCATGTAGATGTAAGTTTTTTAGACGCACAGTCTTAACAATGCTTCCGTTCAGGACACACTTGGAATTCATTATCTTAACTGATGTCCCCCCCCCCCCCCCCATAAAGAACATTTTATAAATTGACTTGCATCGAGGAAAAAGGTATCATCATTTCTCATATATGTATTTGGCACTGATCTTCCTCATCTTACCTGTAATACGCTTTCTATTTCATAGGCTGACCTTTTTTATATTTATGACTTGCGTTCGACGTCCTCTTCAAATATTGAAGTTGCTACTTTTTGCCATTCATTATGACTCAAATGTGAACATGTGTTGGAAAGGATGTGAAAAAATATACTGCAGTTAATTAGATTTCTATTAACAAAAAGAACACACAATCAGCCACACTCTTTAATGTCATTGCCAAGCAAAGGCTGCCAACTTCTTCTAAAATTACTTTTGGCCTTTTGCACTGAAAGATGATACTGACTGGAATTGTTGTGCCTCAGTGGTTTGATCCAATAAAAATGTCATCCTTGCTTATTACAGATCTCTAGTAGAGATCATGTAAAACAAATTTGAGCAGGTGGAAAGGTGGGCTTTTTGTTTTCCTCAATTTATTTTTTATTATTAATGGGTTTTTTTATTGATATATGGAGTTGGTCGTCTGTACTTCCATCACTTTGAACATACATATATCTTGAGAACCTCTTATCAGATTGTGTTGAAACTTATTAAATTCTTTATTTTTTATTTTATTTAAGGATGTTATCAGATTTTATCAGATTATGGGTGTAAATGAAGTGTGTGTCATTCTTTGTCTTGCATTTTTACACACTGTATCCAGAGAACTGATTGTTCATTGCGTCGAAACTTGCTAGTGAATCATAATCTGAAGGTATATGGAGGCATCTTTCTGTATGTCAATAATCATGTCTTTGTCCATATTATTCAACGATCGGTCAAGTTCAGTCTTAAAGCATCCAAGTGCCTCAACTACATGTGTATGACAGAGCTAATTTTGTTCAATGGCAAATATGAACATAACATTGCTGCAATAGCTAGTTCTTTAGCTAGCAAGCACCCTTACCAGAGGCACAATTCCAAGACCAGTGGAAACCAGATCAGTGGAATGATTCCTTCAGATCGGAAGCGTAGCAGATCACAAACCGCAGTTGTGAGCTCAAGACCGTCAACAAGAAAAATAGCACAGGTGGCTGGTACTAGCCAGTCGTCTGCATGAAGGATTCATTGTAGTAAGTTTCATCCATACAATAGTTTTGACCTGAACCACTAGATCATATGCTATTGGGCTAAAACCCCTCCCTCCCATGTCACTATGGAACATAGACAATTAATTTGCTCTCCGTATCATGGTGTGGTTTGGCATCGACAACAGCACAGCTATTGGGCGATTTTATTTTTTGATGTTACAGTTAATGTAGTGTCCTGCATGTCTGTCCTGCTAAACATCTATTCACCATACCCTGATGACCTTCCTCTGCTGCAACCCTTGCTACATTAATGAGTTTAGGCAATCCATTTCCAAAGAGTTTGCTCAGGTTGGTGCTGCATCGACATTGCAGAGTGTCAAGATGCACTGGTATCAACACATTGAAAAATACTTGCCACAAAAAGGAGGTCATTTTTAATAGTTATTGTGATTTAAATGTTTTACCAGCATTTGTTTTTTTTTTGCATTATTTTCTACTTAAATGTTGACGTTGTTGAACAACCCTCTGGAGGCCAAGCAGTGCGTCACAGAGTGTCTCTGTCACAGACATTTTTCCTTTGCCGATCATCCTCTATGTACCCTCCAAATTATGTTTTGTGAGGTCATTTAGTTGGACAGGTACAGGATTTGATGAGATTATAATATGCTGTAATAGTGCTGTGTTATACTATTGTTCAGCTAATTAAAAGAATATTTGAACAATCAATGTTAACCCAGACCTTGTCTGAATTATGAACAGGATTCAGAACTGCCAACTTGACACTGTTAACAACACAATAAAAAAATTAATAAAAACAACGGTCATAGAATTATTGGCCTTTTAACTTTGTGGGCGGCATTTAATTGTTTTTACAGTGAAAGGGGTAATAATCCACAAAAGAAGTTTCAAGTGGGGCATTTATCAAAGATAATCGATGCATTGACATTTTATTTTTCAAAATAGGGACTGAAACTAAAGCATGGTGGCAGGTTAAATGGACTTCACACAAATAACACCTGGACAACTTCTACAGAAGAATGATTACATAGTTATATTGTGAGAATGAATTCTTGTAACTATATTTATCTATATATATACAGTGCCTTGCAAAAGTATTCAGACCCCTGACCAATTCTCTCATATTACTGAATTACAAATGGTACATTGAAATTTTGTTCTGTTTGATATTTTATTTAAAAACACTGAAACTCAAAAGCAATTATTGTAAGGTGACATTGGTTTTATGTTGGGAAATATTTTTAAGAAAAATAAAAAACTGAAATATATATATATAGTGATGATGTAACCCCGCTATAACAAAACAAACAAACAAAACAAAAGCTTAACTCTGGCAAGGAGCACTAACTTAACTTTTGTCGAGTGGCCCTGTCTAACCACGGGATAGCTGGCCGTTTACCCGTAACAAAAATAAATGTTAAACTTAAGTTCTTCAATAATGCATTTGCTCTCTAGCTTCTCTCTCCAAATCTTTCTATCTCTCCAACTCTCTTTCTCTATATATACTGTGTGTGTGTGTGTGTGTATATATATATATATATATATATATATATATATATATATATATGCATGCACGTGCGCACACACCTCTCAGAGACGGAGTGAACCTGTCCCTTTTTAAAAGGCTCTTAATTACTTGATTTAAGCCCACCTGCCAACAATAAATCAATTAAATGGGCCAGCAAGCCAAACCCTGTGGTCTTCTGGGCAATGTAGTTTCTTCCCGACTCCCTTATATATACTTACTTTTTAATCCTCAGTTATTTCCCCTTTTAAATGGCTTCTGTGCGCATCACATACTCCACAAATGCTTTCACTAGGGACATCTGGAGAAAGTGGTTGGCCTGGAGCAGCTGCACATCTGTCTGCCTGCTAATGCAGTTGTATAATTATGGACTGTAATTGAGGGATATACTGTAGTGGGGAAACTGAGTATTGGTCACGTGATAATGTTTCAGCCAATTAAATTCCCTGTTGTTACTCAGGTGTGTAATAATATAACATCTCCATTTTTCAAATCAGCCCCTACAACTGCTAATATCTCATAAACTATTTCATTATTAATCTATTAAACTTTATACACATTGTATATTATTATAATTATTAGTTTATTTACAGACGCCTTTATCCAAGGCAACTTACAGAGACTTGGATGTGTGAACTATGCATCAGCTGCAGAGTCACTTGCAACAATGTCTCACCCGAAAGACAGAGCACAAGGAGGTTAAGTGACTTGCTCAGGGTCACACAGTGAGCCAGAAGTGAGCTGGGATTTGAACCGGGGACCTTCTGGTTACAAGCCCTTTTCTTTAACCACTGGACCACAGAGCCTCCTTATTTCAGTTAGCAACTTAATAATTTCAGTTTTAGGTGGCAACATCTAATTGGCACTCCCCAATTTTGATCTGTGACCCAAGATATTCTGTGATTTTCTGTGCCAAAATTGATTGCGAGCACAAAAAATATATATATGTTAAAGCTTTCACCGCCATGGTCTCAATAGTGTATTGAGGTCAGTTTCTGCTATATATAGCTTTATTCGTGTTCATTTTAATAAAGTAATTCCTAGTCTCTTATTTTACTGTTTACACTTTGCAATCTTGTATCCGTCCAGCAAATTACTTTGCTAGGTGTAATGTATTTATCTCACTGCTGTTCCTTCTGCGGGTCTGAGTCAATGCTGTATCTGTGATGGATTAAGGCAAAATGAAATGCAGCCATAGCTAATTATTATTATTATTATTATTTATTTCTTAGCAGACGCCCTTATCCAGGGCAACTTACAGTCATAAACAAATACATTTCAAGAATCACAGTGCAAGTAATAATACAATTAAGAGCAAGATAAATACAATGATGAATACAATGACTTTGGTTCAAGTAAGTACAAGTGTGACAAAATACAATTCAATAATACAGCAGATAACAGTGTCAGTGATAGTTAGTTACATCAGGATATAATTAAATACAAAATACTACAGATTAAACACTTGGCAGATTATAGTACTCTGAAGTACAGGATTAAATGCAGTAAAATAGGGGGCAGATAAGAGCAAGTAAAGCGCATTTAAGGAAGGGTGATGTGTCCCAGGGGAAAAACAGAGGAGTTCTACAGGTGCTTTCTGAAGAGGTGAGTCTTGAGGAGGTGTCGGAATGTTTCATCCTTCTTAAACTTCACTCTCTATTAAACTGTGAATTTGCTAAACTAGGGTGTGATATTTATCCATGGGGGTCATCTCCATAATGGGTTGGGACTTTGACCTGTACCCATAATGTGTCCTGCGTTGTGCTCTGCTGTGTGAGTGAGTGTGAATGTGTTTCCCCCCTATCCTTGAGCTCCCTGCCTGCCTGTCAGTTTCTCTGTGTATGTGTGTGTGTGAATGCGAGGGGATAATGATGGGCCAATGTGTGATGAGTGGGTGGAGTCAGCATCCATCAAAAAGAGTGCTGCATGCCAATTGAGAGGAGAGTGCTGAATGACAGATCAAGAGAGAAAGTAATTTAAGAAAAACGCATGAAACCCATTAAGAAAAAGAGCTACATTCGCTGCACCCTGTTGCCCGTCTCTTCATTAAACACCAGAACCCCCGGCACATAGCTGGCCGCTGCAATATGTTGAAAATATACCATGTCCTTCACCACCAGACAACCGTCTGGCTGTAAGATGCAGGTACCAATATCCAGGCTTATGAGCAAAGTTTAGTTAATGAGCAAACTATCTCCAACAGTGTGTGTGGTATGTGACTATAAATGGAAACAAACAAATTAAAAAAACATAATGAAAATAACCAAAACAGTACTCCACTATGGGTAAATCATACTACAGCAGATTTGGAATATTATAAATGATGTAGCCACTGTTACTTGTAAAATCTTTTTTTTTTTTTTTGCAGTCGGTTGCAAAGACTGGGAGACTTTTGGTCAGCCATGAAGCTCCAGTAACAGGCAGATTTGCAGCTGAGATAAGTTCTACAGTCCAGGTAAACTGACATTAATCTTATTTAAAATGTTTTTTTTTTCTTTTCTTCATTTTTGTCCTTTTTAACTGCTCTTTTAGAGAGAAAAAAAGGTTTTATTTATGTTGCTATTTTGCAGTGCAGTATCAGTTATTACTGCCAATGGAAAGGCAAGGTGGGATGTTCAAGTTTTCTCCATATAACATTGCTCTTTCTTGTTCTGTGTCCACTGCCGCACACAATCTGTGAATTGCTTATTTGTTTCACTGCAGGGAATAACATACGCACCTAGGGAATTTATTGGGTGCATTTTCTCTGAGCAAATACATTCTGTTGTGACATAGAAGATACTTTGCTTTAATTAACAAAAAACATGCATTTCTAGCTGTTTTTCATGTTACCCCTAATAATGAGTTTCAACAGTGTTGACTGCCAAGACTGGCATCACATTCATGGACAAATGAATTAAGATATAATACCTGTTCCTCTTGTGCAGATTATCTCACAAAGGCAGCCTATTGATCATAAGTCCTTCCGGATCAATAAGCGTTTTTTTGTTTTTTTTTTACATTGAGGCAATATTTAAATTGGATAGAGATTTATTTATTTATTTTAAACCGTTTATAGTTTCTTGCAAGTAACTTCAAAATTATTCTCTAGCCTTTGTGGTAAGTGTGCCAAGAATTGTCAGCTCTTCCTGTCTACATTATTGTTTCCATGTGGATTGTAATTACAAATTTTATTGGCGTGCATGGCAAGTTTCCATGCTGTGATCCAGTACGTGCTGTGGATCCCTCAACTTTTTCACCTTGGCTAAAGAACAAAAAAAGGAGATCATCAGATCTGTAGATTGCATCTTCCCTGTAGGACTCGCACTGCAACAATAATACAGAGGAATTCATTCTCTATGTGTATAGCTCTGGATGCATTCCAGATTTCATTAAATGTTATGGTTGTGGTGTTTGGATAAAGAACGCTTTCTCAAGTATTATAAATCCTGATACTCTATTCTTTTAGTGGCATCAAACAGATGCAGCTTAATGTATTTTTATTTTAAAATGAAATATTTTGCTTTAGTCCCAAGATGCAATAAAGTAGCTTGGGAAAACACATTTGCCATTCAGTAACCGCTCAGAACAATAATGGAGAGATTTTCCTCTCGATATTTATACTTTTTAAAAATCTACAGAATCGATAACCGAAAAGATAACAGAAAGATACTAATAATTAGGTAAAATATAGTGCCTTTCTTGCCTCAAGCTTTTCACTCTATGTTCTTCTATATGTGATTCAGTAATGTTGGCAGGTTTGGGCAGTCATTTAGTTTAGAGCAAGAATCAGTCATCTGGAGAGAGAAGTGTCAGTCTTTGCTTATGTATGGTTCCAGTTACAAAAAACACGTAGGTAACCTAAATGTATACCTTTTGTAAGGGAAATTAATATATAAGATGAAAAGCAATATCTTTGCCCTGACATGACAAACAGTCTTCCTGTGCTCACAGCCAATGAGAAAAACCATGAACTGTAAAAATAACTGTATATGCAGAAACTAATTATAAAAAAATAAAAGCTTGGTAGTGCGAGTTTAATATTGTGCTACAAATTCCTCAAAAGTCATATACATGTGTAAGGCATGAAAGAAGACTTGACCTGAAACTGGATCCAAAACTTTTGACCTACCTAGGGTCATGGAACCGGAATAATACATTTTTCTTAAAGCTAATTTTTGTAGCTAATAGCTTTTGAGTGTAGTTATACCTGCTACAGTACCTACAACATGATGACTTATTATGGTCTTTTGTGTCCTGTTGTATAGGATCCAGGCTTGTGTGGTATGCAGATAACATGTCTATTGTTGCTACCTTCCCAGTTCCATTACTGTGGCTGATACCACGACCCCCCCCCCCCCCCGGTTTCAGAAAAGAAAAAAACAGTTGTTTACCATTTAACAGGAAGCCAGGAAACACCTAATTAACTCAACTATTAGTGATTGTCACGTTGTGTGGCGAGTGCTTTTTCTAACAGTGCTGTTCAAGTTACTGTGTTTACCCCAGTGATTACATTTGTATTAGTTAGTCACGTTTTCAGTGTTTTGTTGGATGCACCCTATCTTAACAGTGCCAGTTGTTTAAATGATGATTAATATTATTATAGTTACTGCCTTTCCAGGGGGATGTCTTTATTATTATTATTTATTTATTATTATTTATTTCTTAGCAGACACCCTTATCCAGGGCGACTTACAGTTGTTACAAGATTTCACATTATACAGGTATCACATTATTTTTTACATACAATTACCCATTTATACAGTTGGGTTTTTACTGGAGCAATCTAGGTACAGTACCTTGCTCAAGTTATGTTACAAAACATTAAAAAATAATCGTTCTGTGTACATTCCTTTTTGGAAGATTATATGGAGTCAAATAAACTAGATAAGATTTGTTAAGCTGCAGCAAAATAAGCTTGAGGTTACAGTTCAAAATAAACTATCTTGAGCCTTATACTTGTAGTCTTGACAGGCTTCAGAGCCCCACAGTTTTACAGGAATGAATGATAACACTAAAACATTGTATGATAACTGACTATTTACTGGTTGCTGTTAAGAAATGCAAATCACTGTGTTTCTATTATAGGCTCTACCATCACAGTACTCTACAGTCTCTTGACCTTTTTATATGCAAAGTTCAAACAAATTAAATGAGTCATGGAAGCAACTGTTACCACAACCTGTAATTTTCACTGATATGAATAAGACTTGGATACTATCACATTAGTGACATTTTTGTACTGGAATAGATGTTCTTTGGCTTTTCCATGTCTTTGTTCCAAGCATGGCCTTTTAATTATTAAATGAATCAATTTAAACCTCTCACCCTGTCCTGAATGACTTCATGATTTAATTGTAATAATACTGTAGTGGCCCCTGTAGGACTTGGCTTGCCTGTTGCAGTGCTAGAACACACGTCCAGGTTTTAGTGACAGAATTTACAGGGGTTGCCATGGTAGGTGGCCACCACTAGGGTACCAGCAATGGTAGCTCTAGTGTGGGACGACATACACCCAATTGTACATGAAAATAATTAATACATAAAATGCAAAAACAAAACAGTTGAAAAAACAGCTAACACAAGGTGGCCAAACACTGGCTGAGTGCTTCTCCTACTATAAGGGAGGCCTGCTCCAGGAACCTTCTCCCTAACACAACTCTAAATACATTTTTGGTGTGATTAAAATCCCCTAAATGAATCCCTGCTAAATCCCTAGGATCCCGGTTACATACGCTGTGGTCCTCGGTTTCAATGACCCCAGTATACACACGGTGATCACGCATATTTGGTTCACTCACCCTGGATTTACACACAGTCATGCGCTTCAGGCTGTTATATGAAGAACAACAAAGGACTGGGTCTTCAGCCCCTTTTTAAAGGCCTGTGGCCAGGGTTAATTGATAATCAATTAGTCAATCAACACCTGGCCACCTGCTGCACATGGATTTCAATTAGGCAGGGAGGAAATTCAAACCTTTCAGCCCTGCCATATCTAGGGCAGACTTAATCTTTCACATGAAACACAATTTATTTACAAACCAATAAAAACATTATTTACCTTGCCATAGTGTGCTTCAGCACCCTGGGGTAAATACCATCTAGACGGAGTTCGACTGGCTTGGCCCATAATCACAACCTAGTTCTCACATACCTTTCTTGCCTCATTATACAATAATATGTTATCATTGCTATCTTGTCCCGGAGGTCTGTTGCATAGCCTCTAGAATTTGAACTTTTATCATTACTAGATCAAAAAGCTGATTTTTTTTTTCTCCACTCGAGAAGACATCTCTCAGATCTTAACCATTTTCAGCCTCTTGCAGAATGCAGTCTGTCTTCCTTTTGTCGTAGAACATCCTGTAACACTGTATCACTGTAATGGGAACATTCCTGCCCTTTTGAAGTAAGGCAGGTTTCCACTAGACCAGAGGATACCTTTCTGCAGCCGTTTTCCTAATGCTTTGTTTGAAATGCCACCTCTGTGAGATTAATTTATATCAGAAATATGGTTTATAGCAAGTCCTAGCTGAAAATATGTAGTGCTTTCACCATAGTTCAGGTGCTGCTCTTCAGTTTTAGTTGCCTGCCATAGATATATGTAGCATAGGGTCAATGACTTTATAGAAGTAAGAGCCAGCACCATCTAATGAACTTCCACTTGTTCTGGCAATACACTGCTCTAGATGGTACTGGTGCTGGTGCTCATTAATATAAAGACACTGACTGATTTAGCCTATGTTACAGAAAGTATGCTTACGAGACTTCCGCACTGAAAATCCTATTTGTGACATATCTTCACGCAACTTTCTACTATTTGTAAAGGTTGTACCACCAAGCAATCGTGTATTATCTGAGAGCTGCTGGAAGTAGCCATGGAAAGCCACTTGGTTCTTTGACCAAATATGAAAACATAAACCTACAGTAGGAGGGGTTTAGATGCCTCTTAATTCAATATTATGACACCATTTTATTCAACGTTTCAAATTATTGCCATTTGACTCATAAAATGATAGTGCTTTATAGTTTGGTTATTTTATAAGCAATGTTATACAAAGATACTGAAGCTACTGCAAATACAAATAATGCAGCCCTTTGCAATACATTAATAACAAAGATGTTCTATTATTTTTGTAAATGCAGCAAACAAGACATGCCTCCTCCTCCTAGCACACTTGTTTTTTTTTATTTTTTATGTCAAGCCTTTGTTTGTAGACTGACTACGAGACAGAGATTGCTATTTCTTAGCAGACACCCTGGATAAGGGCGTCTGCTAAAAAATAAAATAAATAATTGCTATGATTGTGGATGTGTCAAGATGCCAACTCAGTGAAAGCCTAGTTGCTTATTTTTCAATGTACCTGGAGACAACAATCCTTTGTTTTTTGTTCCACAAATGCAACTGGGAATATATCAGAAGGAAATATTTAACCTTGAAAGTAGTCATTTTGATTGGAATACGGCAAGCTGCACTCAGATGCATACAGCAAAATGAAATGACAACAACTTATTTTATATATATATTTTTTTATATTACTTTTAGAAAAAAAAAAACATTTTGGTTTTACAGGTTTGTATGTACCAGTTTACATGTGTTTACACAATAGTGTTCAATGGAACTGCATCTGTGTTTACAACACAGCTCCTGGATGCAGGCACAGTCAGCTGGCAGACGCGTACGCTCCTACAGTGCAGACGTCCTACCTGAAGTAGTGTTATATTTTCTTTTTATGTAGTATTAGAAACAATGATTTCAGTTTTATAGTTTTGTATGTACATATACCCGTTTACACCTGTACACGGGTATATATACATACCTGTTTCGTTTGAAATGTGTATTTTATTATATTTGGAAATGTGTGTTTTATTATAGTAGTCGTGCTGTATATGCGCTCATTTTCAAACTAAAACCTTTTATGTTTAATTTTCCATTTAAATACGGTGTTTCTGCGATGCAAATGTTAGATATGATGTTCATGAATAAAACTTTTCAGTTGAATCCGATAGTCTGTCTTTCATTTTCATAACAAAGCAGTTTAAAAATGTATGGGTCAAAGTGACCCACGTGGCGGTTCTAGGTCATTCGAAAATCCGGCGGTTCTAGTGTTAAATAACGTACCTGTAATTTTTATTTTCAATGTTAACATCCTGACAACTTTTTACACTTATAACTTTAAAGTCTGTTTCAAAGCTCTTTTCAAAATGTCTGCTGTAGTACACTGACAGGGTAAGTATTATTGCCCACAGCAGGTAACACATCAATAATGATCCATGATGTGCTACCGAACTGAGAAGCCAGAGCACTTCTTGTTATGTTTTGTGTCTTGCTCTTCCTACAGTGATTTAGAGCAGGGTTTCCCAATCCTGGTCCTGGGGGACCTCTGTGTCTGCTGGTTTTCATTCCAGCTGAGTTCTCATTTACTTAATTGAACCCTTAATTGAACTATTCATTAGCTTAATTAGACCTTTTTAATTGTTTTCAGCTTTTAAACAGTTGGAGATTTGAAGTTAACTATACAATTTTATGAGTAACTTGAAATCTAAAAATTTTTAGGAGCTGAGAATAATTAAAAAGGTCTAATTAAGCACATTAGTTCAATTAACCACTTCAACTCCAGATGTAAAAATGAAACCCCTCCCCAGGTACAAGATTTTGAAAATTATAATAATAATGTTTTCAAACCTGTAATTGCTATAAAATGTTAACATATGATAAATAAAACACAAATAAATGACCCAGACTTTTTTCATTAACCCTTTATGCTGCTGTGTACTACATACCCATATTCAATATAGAGATAAAAACATGTTTTTTTTTGCTAATAACCCTAATAACAAGAATAATCAGTAAACAGTAATTGTCCAATAGAAATCAAACAACATCAAAACGTGTGCCATTGAAATGTTCAATACAACAGAACCCGGGGTTGACTTTGCAACCACTGCACACTGCACTGCACACTTGTGTCCTTTCTTTTGTTTTCATTTTCGTAGCAGACATTGCACCTTTGTTGCAGTCTCTGCTTCCCTTGTGTTGGAGGGATAGTCACAAATGCGTGTACAGGGCTACTTTGCGCAGGCATTGTGATGAATCTGGCTACCACATTGCCTGTACCCAGTGCTGTGTTTTGATAGTATTTCGTCACAGCACTGCCATTTCAAACCAAACAGCTTCCCGTTTGCAGCTGCCTTACCTGTAAAAGTAGCTTCATGCTCTTTTGTTTGTACAGTTTGTACTGTTCTAAGCTACACATCCTCATCATTGCTGAGTAATAAGTCAGCATCACTGTCGCTGGTATCGAAGTCCTCCGAACCAACTTCACTCCTGTTGCTCATTATAGAAAGACCACATACGTTGCCATGTTTAGCTTTCGCTAAAAACTATGGAAACTACAACTAAACAAGTAAACTAATAATAAAACAAAAAAATAATTTAAAACACACATATATATACTTGTAAAAGTTGAATGGCTTCCCACAATGTATCTCAATCTTCTAAACGCACACAGGTAGATTGGAATCGCTACATGACACGCAATTGGATACAAATGTCACCTGACCCTCCCCATTGCACATTCCACAGTACTAGCACTGCCTTAGAGAATGAAACCTGAAATGCTAGACTGAGAAACCGATCACAGAATAGAATGGGAAACTTGACGTACGCAGGTACGGCATGGTACTGTAAGTAGGTTTTCATTTGACGTACGTGTGTACGTCATGGTGTTGAAGTGGTTAATGGTTTGATTAAGTAATTGAGAACTCAGTTGGAATGAAAAGCAGCAGTCACAGGGGTCCCCCAGGACCAGGACTGGGAAACCCTGATGCTTGAATAAAACTTTTGAGTTGTATCTGATAGTTTGTCTTTCATTTTAATATTGATGTTGTTTAAAATGTAACCGTCATAATGACTGCGGGCTGCGGTTTTAGGTATAAGTATTACCGTGGTGGCTCTAGTGTTAAAAGGACGTCTGATGCGGACGCATGCATATTCTTTCCAGTTGTTAAAAACTCAAGTCCTTTGTATTTCTTTTTTTAATAAGTATTCTGATTTGATTGCAAGTTGTGCCTTTTTGTTCAACTATTATGCACAACAGTTTTTTTAGTTATTGGTCTTCTGTTAAAAAAAAAGACTAATGTTTGTTCATTATTTTGAAAAATAAAACGTCAATGCATCGATTATCGTTGACTACTTGCCGTGGAAAAATACCTGGCGTTTTATGAGAAAGAACCTCATAATTATAAAGATACAGATTTGAACGATAATATATGGGTCAATTT